>NC_138146.1:10214511-10229511 GCF_964199315.1 Orbicella franksi
TTTCAGCTGCTCTTATACATCATTTAAGTAAAATCTCAGAAAGATCAATAGTTTTGTACTTTGAATTTTGGTGACGTCATGTGAAAACCAGCTATTGTCGTCCGTCTGTGATACCAATCTCGTTCCCAGAGTCTTCGTTCCCCTTGACCAGCGGTCGGAAAACGAGAGCTCTGGGGGCAACCATTTTAAATAACCAGGAGGGAGAGGTGAACTTCGCTTGCGTAGCCATGCGATTGCGCGCTCGATGATCTTGGCCATTATGACGTCACTCGTAAGCCGACCCGTGAAGTTTCAATGGCCGCTAAAATAATGACACCAGAAAAGTTTTTCATCCGATGATTGCTCAAAGAATTTGAAAGAAAGCGATCAACAGACCACAGGAATAAGATAACCTGTTAATATTTTGTCCAAAAATACTTTGGTTTTCAAAAACTAGATGCCAAAAGGATCAAAAACACGCAAAATTTCGAGATCGCTTAATTGAAAACGTGATTTTAAAGTGAAACTTTGTGCTCGTTTCATGGGCGATATCTGGAGAACCCAACGATGAACAACACGAACACAAAAATATGATCTTGATATGGTTTAAAACGTTTGAATGGTGATGAAAACGAATCATTTAACATATGCATAAAAATGATCAGTGGGTTTAAACCCATTATTCTGTAGACGATAGCGTGGAGGACCTGCTGATCAATACTCGAAACCCTCGAAATATGAGAAAGTATTCGATGGAAAATGTTCCCTTACAAAGATATTTAAGCTATCAAGTCATATGCTGAGTTGGAAAGTAAATAATGCACCAAAGAATTATTTTTCTGCCCTAAATTATCCGCAAAACCGTCGAAGATAACATTTTCTTCTGCGAGGCCAACCAACTGACGCAAGCTTCTGAGCAGACGTGTGGATATTTTAGATGGTAAAATGATACAAAATCATTGTATGGGAGACCTAGATGAAACAGATGATATTCAGAATAACATGGACGAGACCTTAAGAGCAAGGTGCTTCATTTCATGTGAAAATGTTCGTCAAATATGAGATCGGAGCAGGATCTGTTTCCTCGGGCGTCCGCATGCAGTGCAAAGCTGTTTCTTGTCTCGCAGCTTCTTCAGAACTTCTGACAAGAAAGGCATCCGAAACTGTTGGTTTGGGTTCTAATTTTTATTGTTAATTTCTCAGTGAGTTCACTTAAACCTGTATAGACTGTAAAAGAAAACTGTGTAGGATGTTACATGGAAAGAACTAAAAAATAGAGAATCTGGTTCCAAGCAGCAAGTGAATTGAAGAGGAAAGAAAATATGAACTGGGACACTTCTTATGCTAAGCCATTGGCAATAAGAGTTAACTTATCCAGGAGAAACCTGTTGAGCCAAAATGACTTATCGCCAAAACAAAGAGTTCAGTACACTAAGGAAGGTTGTGACAAAGGTGATCTCTTATTGTAACCAAACCCCTTGTTTTCTAATAGTATCTGTCTTGAGACACCGTGAAAGCTTTACTGCCTCTAAGTTTGAAATGATAATCAATTCTTTTCTTTATACTTTATGCTTTTAATTTTCATCACAGTAAATCGTATGTAAATAAAGAAAGCTTCAACAGTTATTTTACATTAAGTTTAAACTGACCTACAAAGAAATATTGTAGAGAAGAGTGTCACAGAGGTTGTACTTTTAAACATGAACCCCAAGCCTGATTTCTCCCCAGCTCCATCCATCCCTGGTTCCCTGTTGCTTTTTACATTGATGACTTTATTTTTGGCTTCAAGAGAATGCATCATGCAAGTGATAAGCGTACATTTTCCACAAATAACAAAAAAAAAAACCACACAAGATTGGGTTTTAAATGTTTAATTGACAGTACATTGACAATAAATAGATAGCTTCATATGGCCAGAAAACAGGCCTGCTTGGATGGTCTTGCAAAGGTAGTGGAAGATGGTAACCTATGATCAAATAAAACTCCCCTTAATATTCACCAGTTGAAAATTGAAGTAAATGTTGACGTGACCTCCCTTCCCTCCTTGGTTTTTATTTCGCCCCTAACTCTTTTCAACACAAAATGTAAACTAAAAGATTGATTTCCTAATGAGATCTAGCACCAGGAACTCAATATGTATTTACCATTAAAAAAACTAATTCTCACAATTAAATGATCCAACCCCATCCACCTTTTAAGTCCCGTCCAAGCAGATACAATGCAGTAATGTACATGGAGCTAATATCATAATTTATAAAACATTATATAGCTCATTTCCAGTATCAATGTATTGAATTGAGGTCTTCAGATTTTCACATAAAGAATTTTTTTCAGCACCCTCACCTGCACAAAGGAAAAATAAAATTACTGAAGCATGTCAAACAAACTACAACAAACACTCTGCATAAAGCATTTTTGGATCCTGACATAAACAAAAGTTACAATATTGTTTAGGAATTAAAATAAATCAAACTTCAAATTCCTAAATTGTTGATCCAGTTGTGCCCATTTTGTAAACATCATAAGATCAGCAACAGGAACTCAAGGTGACCAGAGTTTGGAACTCAAGTTTTGTTATATAAGCATACATGATTACAGCCAACAGTGAGGCCCCTTATTTGGTCATAGGTAACAAAGAAAGCCCTCCCCCCAGTGACCCTAGATGAGTTAACTTTCACACCATTTTGTTGAGAAGGAGAAACACAAGTCACCCTTAGCAACATAACCAGGGTAACCCTGGTAGGCCTGATAACCTGTTTTTGTCAAAATACTGGCCTACCTGGGACAACTCATGGTATGAAGAAATCAAAATTAACCCACAAAACCCCACAGTGATCAAATGACTGAAAGGAAGCCAAAGGAAGAAGGACAACTGAGCATTAGAATATGAAAAAAGGCTTAAGTAATCCTGGAGGGACAACTTCATTTCATATGAACACTTGATAAAGTTGCCTCAGAAAGGTCTGATAGTGTTGTCTCCAGTACCCAAGACCATATAAATGGGGCCTTGTATTCTCCCCTCCGTAGAGGCTCCCTAAGGGAAATTGAATATACTCTTAAGACTACCAGCCTAAGGTCAAAGCAGCACAAGAGAGGCCTATGCAGAGGAGAGAGGGCCTTGTATGTCATTATGTTTAAAGAAAAGTCTTACAAGACTAGACTGCAAACCATGGGTAAAATGTAGACTGCAGGCTTTTTAAGAATATATTCCCATTTTCATTTATAGAGAGATCGAGCTAACCATACACTGGCTAATCTGAGCCGTATACTTCAGGCTAACAGGAGAACTAAACTCTCTATAAAGGAAATGGGAATACAATATTCTAAAAAAGTCTGCAGTCTTCATTTTTATCCTCTGTCTGCATTTTAACCACCGTTGTGCAGTAAGTAGGCTTTAAGTCTTATTTAAATAATTAAAGTTAAGTTCTTGTTTGTGAAAATTCTCATTTCCGTCATTGTGGATAATATTTCTGTTTGCTAGGCCTGTTGTAGAAAATGTGGAAAGGTTTCAGTTTTCTGAAAGAACACTCCGAGCTCGAGATCGCAGATATTTCATACTCAAATGGACTGATCATTTTTACTGCTCACTCTTCAAAATCATCTTCAATTAAAATGTTTTCCTATACATATAAACTATTCTGTGACCAAGTTACACGTTTCTTTAGGCTACCGATCACGTAAAAAACGCAATTTTACAGGGCGAACAGTCAAAATTTTGCTCCACATATTTCCACCGCAGAGCGATGACTGTAACTCTTTAAATGCACTTTATGCGAGATTTTTCGGTCATAATTAAAATCTACTTACTCTCAAGAAAGAAAAATGATAGTTACTCCTTGAGATCCAAATACAATACCATTTGAAGCTGGAATGATCGGAGAAATCTGCCTCAACAAGTTGTATCAGCGAGAGGCGACGACGCCATTTTCGAAAATTTTGTGCATTTGCGCGCTTCTTTCGCCGTGACGTCATAATGGCCATGATCATAGGGTCTGCCAAATTCTCCCTCCTGGTTACGACTTACGACGGACAGGTCTCAAAAACCGCTGAGCATGCGCACTCAGTTCCCGCCTTCAAATGTTTCAAAATGGCGGACGACGAATAAGATTTCGCCACGTAGTTCAGCCTTTCATCGGGCTGCTCATACATTTATTCAAACCTCCATAATCGGTTGAATTACGCCTTCAACGTTTCCAGTTTGCCTTGGCATTGTGTTTAGTGAGATCGGCGGTCATTTTCTACAGAATATTCACCCTTACCTGGTTCCCCCTTGTGTAAACGTTCGCTATTGGTGGAAGAGAAACTGGACTCTGATTTTCTCGTTTGTTAAGACGGCCCAGTGTTTGTTAAGCTTGAGATTTGGACTACGTTATCGTTGTTTCTTCCGCAAGGAAATATCAAAAATGACTTTTTTTTCGTTTCCATGGTTTTGAGAAAACACTTCCCAAAGGCATTATATGGTTGTAAACTGAAAGGAGCAGCTCAGTGAAGCTCGTTAACGATGAATAATGGCTGGATTAATGGCAATCTGACGGCAAGACCTCGTCCGAGCGGATGCAAAAAGTGACTCTGTGAGTAGAGACAAGTTGTTTTCTCACCAGGCGTTCCTTTCGTGTTAAATACCATCAAGATTGTAATTCCCATCATCAATCAATCAATGCTCTATTGTAGTGTATTGCACGCCTCTGTTCGTTCATGTGAAATAAAATAGGATTTGTTTAGAATATCAAGATGGAGTTGTAGTCTTTCTTCTCAGCGTCACGGTTAGCTGTCGAATTTTTCCCGCCATTTCAAGGTGCATCCGCTTTGAAAAACTAAGCTTACCTAGCTCAAAACAAGCAACTGGATTTCTTTTAGATCTTGTTGTACTTTTTGTGGAAATCAATAATAGCCGGCGCCAAGGGACAACGGGCCCTTCGAGGCGGTAAAGAAAAGGATTACTCGATCAGATCGCCGTTAATGAAATGAATTAGGGGAGGATATTTTTCTGTTCTTTCGGCCAAATGAAAATTCATGGAAAAGTATTAAACGAGACAACTTGTTGCTTTCCGCAAAGTTCCGCTGGTGATACCTGTTCAGGGAGGCTGACTAAAGTACCCCTAACACCTCATTACAGTGTTAGAAAGCCTGGACCACAGCGATTTAGCTTTCTTTAAACCCGAGCATTTGCAACAAACACTTAAGCTTAAGTTAATTCAAGCAGACGCACAGGAGCGAATAGTTTGCAGCAAACATTATATTTCGCCGAAATAGGTAGGTACATAAGCTTATATTCAAGCTTACTTCTCAGAATTAAAAATGATCGTACACTGTAGTGGGATGCAAGGTTGGTAGCATAAGCACTTCACAGGCCTCTGATCAGGGCATTGTAATGGTTTCTTTTGTTTTTGAAGCAATAAAGAAAAATTATCTTGCATCATACAATACCTGCGTTTACTTTATGGAGCATCCCTAAAAAGGGCTTTCCAGCATCAGTACCAAAAGTTTAACATACAGAAAATGCTTTACTAGTTGACACAACTCAACCTAAAAGACTCAACTTATTGATTTTTAATAAAAACAGAGAGCCAGATTTATAAAGCACTCCTGGGTCAATGTGTGATCCAACTATTGTTGGAATATAAAACCCAAAAAACAATATTTAGGATTTAAAGTGAAAAAAAAAAATTACTTCATGAATCTGAATGTCAGAAAAAACTGTATCATTCTGTGAAAATGTCTGTAAGAAAAAATACCAATCATTATCAAATCTGGGTTCCCCACAGGTATACAGGTATAGCATCAAAATAATTACATTAGACCTTTTAAATCATTCAGCAGAATGCTAACTTAAATGTTGCCAGATTACAACATGAAAGTATACACAATGTAGTTGAGGAGCTTGAACAAGTCAGTGCAAAGTTACTGGAGAAAACACAAAGTAACTAAAACCGTATTTTGACTGGCAAGTTGTGCATCACCAGTCTCTGCCCCAACCATTCCATTCAAGTGAAAAAAAAAATTGTGACCAAACATGTAAATTTAATTTCTTATTTGAAATTGAAAACACACAAATAAGTCAGTTTTTGCAAAATCCAAAAGAAGCTGCAGTTTGAGAATGGGATCATTATAAACCTTTCCCCCTAGAGTCAACCATCACTCTGTAGTCAAGGCTCATTACAAATTTTAACTATATTTGAGCATGCATCAGCACTAATAAACAACAAAAGGGTTGAAGTGCTAACCCATGTTTAATGAAGGTATCAAGATAATATTATCCTTGACTGTACTCAACTGTTAATACAGGTAGAAATTAAAGGAGTTCAGTCATGGTATTTTGTGTCATTTTGGCCACATACAAAATTACCTTCAAATGGTAGGAAACCTGAAAATAACAGTTTAATAAGATAGGAAAACACCAAAGACAATGAT
The DNA here is from genome assembly GCF_964199315.1 of Orbicella franksi. Classification (NCBI taxonomy): domain Eukaryota; kingdom Metazoa; phylum Cnidaria; class Anthozoa; order Scleractinia; family Merulinidae; genus Orbicella; species Orbicella franksi. The sequence continues at coordinate 10,220,902 of NC_138146.1, forward strand.
AAACCATAAAGGAACAAGGATGGCTAAGGATGGAGCAGATTAACATGGATTACAATCGACGAATTTGAAAAATTAAATCTAAATTTTTCAATATGTGCAGACCGTGACTGAGCTCCTTTAAAATGTTGTGAACATTTGTAGCAGAACCAGAATTTGGCAAACATGTTCAGCAGTTTCACAGAACACTGACCAAGCACTATACACAAGGGTGGTAAACACCTCTATGATCTGACTGAAATGGAAGCTTTCTGTGATCAGCATTCTGCTGGACTGTTTGGTCAGTTGCAAAATACATGTATCTACAGTAGTCAGAGACAAAATGTTTACTTAGCATTTTATCAGGGATATCTGGCATAACATCTTTTTGTGTTTGTGTGCGTGCTAGAAAAACTCTCCAATCCAGAGGGCAAATGGCTCAAATCTCAAAATGAAAGGAGCCAGTCACAGTTCACTGATGTGTACATGGTTCTTGGGTTCAGCTGCCACCCACAGCCATTACTTAACTATGAAAAGACCTTGGTCGACAGACAAGAAGACAGAAGTACAAAAACAAAATTTGTTTAATAAGGGAGGCAATAAACGTGAGATCACATGTTGCTAATAATCATCAACTGGAATTAAATTAGTTAGTCTGAGCCAGCAATTTTTTGGTATTTCCACTTAGAAAACAGAAAAATTTGTTGTGGATCATAACAAAATTATTGTCCAATCAATGATCGTAGACAGAAGATGAGTCTACTTTGCATTAATACAAGGAGGTAATACCAATAAGAGTTATGATAGAAGTTTCAGTGTTACTGTATACTCCGAGAGCAGAAATGTACAGTGTTTCACCCAAAATTTGCAGAATAGAAAGTTCCTGCTCTTCATCAAGGAAGACATTTTTTTGCATGCCAAACACTATCTGGTCCACAAGTTCTGTAGCAAGTACCACTTGGCATATGTGCACTGCATATGTGCACTGCAGTTGTGGATGTACAAAGTCACAACAAAATGGAAGTAGTTGATTTGGGAGATGATATCACTAAGAGTCACCGCAATGTTCACGTGACCATGGAGGGTGGCACAGTCCGCCCTTGTCAAGGGGCTATTGACGTTCAGCATCTCCTTGGTGAATTTTCAGAACCACCTTGAAGTTTTCACAGGGAAAAAGATTGAAATCCTTCACTCTAATTTTAGAAGGTAGCTAGTTTTGCAACTGTGTAGGAAAATCAAATTTTCAAAAGAGGAGGCTTTAGAAGCAATAAATTGCCTCAAAACTGTAACAGAATCATTCAACCTGTGGTAAATTGTTGAAATTAACTCAAGAAAAACTTGAAAAAAAACTGTCAAAATAATTATGGTTAATAATCTCCTGGTTTTTTCCGTTTTCGAATTCTTAAGTAATGAAGACATTGCATGGTCAGGTGCTATGGCCACTGGTATGGAATTTTATTGAAAGGTGGAAACATCACAAACATGTATTGTGAAGTGGACATAATATAATGAACTATTATGTTTGAAAGTTGTACAATGTAAGTTATTAATGACCTTCTTAAGTGTATGTATACAGAATTCTGCTTACCAATTTCTTATTCTTGACTTTTACTGTATGAGCTGAGGTGTATGCCAATGACAGCTCAGCATGAAGAAAACAAAAACAGTGGAGATGAAGACGACGACAAACCAGAAAAAAGCTCAAATAGAGAATCAGAGAATCGAGGGGATGACAAGTTCGATGATCGATTACAGGAAAAAGGTTGATGACATCAAAGCAAACAAAATTTGCGGAGCGCTTGTGAATTTACATACACTGGTCCCAGAGATTTTTCTTGATTTTTCTCCGCACGAGAGAGCTACGAGAGAGCCGCGAAGTGGTGAAAACACGAGTCGCGAAGCGGCGAGAAAGAAAAACGAGGTTTTTCTTTCTCGCCACTTCGCGACTCGTGTTCGCCGCTTCGCGAAAAGAAAAATCAAGAAAAACCTCTGGGACCAGGGTAGAATTTAAAAGGAAACGAATCCACCAGAGATCATTCCATTATATACAAATCCCAAACAGAAACCAGTGCAAGGATGTAGCAGAATTTCGCGCCGAATTTGCTGTGCTCCTCCAAGCGCAGGCTAACATCGTCGTTGTCGGCAAACATCAACTGCAATCCATTGATTTTATGCTCATCCTCAACAACCCAGTCTTTCTTCATAAATAACCATTAATAAAACTGTAAGTATACTGACAAACTGGCCAAGCAAAAAGCACCAACTCGTGGTGAAAAGAGCACAATCAAGCGCTGTTCACACAAACTACCGTTCAATGGCCACTCGATCGCGCTTCCAATCCCCGCAGTAAGTCAGCGGTCAACGTTCTGCGCACGCGTCCTTAGAAAAAGTCCCCAGCCAATCAGCGGTTTTTGAGACCTGTCCTTACGACGACCGTCACGACGTGAACGCATTTACCGCTGAACTTGAAGCCTGAAGACTCGGTTTGGCTGTTTGACGTCAACGTCCGTCTCCGGTCAACACGATTGCTCTTCTCCGGAGACGCCATCTTGTTATCGGCGAGGAGACGAATTCAATCCGTCTTCATCACTGTTGGTAGATAAATGACTTGAGTTTTTTAAACGTAATTAAAAATTATACAATCTAAAATGTGGAAAATCCGCGAATTACAGGACAAAGTGTAAGTTTTTTCAATATTATTTGCAAATCCGTGCCAAGTCTTAGATGATATTGTAATTAGTGGCCTTATTTGAGGCACGTAGTTAAACTGTTTGTTTTCGTTTCATTAATCAGAACAAATGTAGTCATGAACTACACCGAAATCGAAGCAAAGGTGAGGGAAGCCACAAATGACGACACTTGGGGGCCTCACGGAACAATTATGGCGGAAATTGCAAGGTATACCTATACATACGAGCATTTTCCCGAGGTCATGTCTATGCTCTGGAAAAGAATGCTGCACGAAAACAAAAAGAACTGGAGGAGAATTTACAAGGTTTGGACATACAAATTATCATATTTGACGCTGGCTCTTTTCGGTATGATTAACTAGAAAGTTGTTTCTGTTTGTTGTTGTAGTCTTTGCTTCTTCTAACTTACTTGGTCAAGAATGGGTCGGAGCGAGTAGTCACTAACACAAGGGACCACATCTACGATTTAAGGCAGTTAGAAAGCTTTAGCCATTTCGATGAATACGGGAAAGATCAAGGAATTAACAGTAAGTTTAGAGATGTTAGGTAATTCTGTATGTTCAGCTCAATGCCCATTGCATTTCAGTGAGGTCAAGACTGATGTGAGGTATAATTATCATTCGTGAACCATTCATCAATGAACTATTAGTTTATTAATACCGTTTAGTGAACATTAATTTTGTTGGGCTTTTACAATAAGGACACTTGACCCATGAACAATTGACATTTTTTGGCGCATTGTTTAGGTGACTACATAATAAGGGCTCTTTATATCAGCAAAATTAGCAATATTACAGAGTTAAAATGCCTATCTCACATCACGTCCAGCCCTCGTTACCCGCAGAGTAATGGTTTCATTGAACGTATGGTGCAGACGGTCAAGCAGTGCATGAGAAAGTGTGCAGCTGCAGGACATGATCCAAACTTAGCTATGTTGAGCTACAGAGCCACACCCCTTACTACCAGCATACCGTCACCTGCAGAGCTATTGAATGGACGAAGGTACAGAGCATTACTTCCAACCAGATCCCCTATCCAGAATCCCTGTTGTCAGGTTGTCCGAGAGCAAATGGTGAAACACAAGGACAAAATGTGCGAGCACTACAACAAGACTGCAAGGGATCTACCTTCACTGCCACAGAATCAGAGAGTGTACGTACAAGTTCACCCCCAGTGTAACCAATGGACCCCAGCAACCGTTAGCAAAACGCCAGTAGCATCTCAACCGAGATCGTACAGTGTTGAAACTACTAATGGACCCAGTTAGTGAGAAATCGTCGCTTCATTCGTCCATCTCAAGAGACTGTTCCGATACCTGCCGAGAGTGTAAAGCGTGACGAGAGCACTAGCAGTGAACGACCAAGACGTGTGATTACAAGACCTAAAAGACTTATAGAGACAATTTAATTAGTTTCAGCATTTCATTTAAGGCCTTAAGCTATTTTCAATTAGAGGGGAGATGTTACATAATCAGCTTGTGTAGTTTGATTCATTCTATCACCTTTCAGGCATAGTCATAATGTAGAGTGTTTCATAATTAGCATGCATTGTCCCGCAAGCCCAAATATATGCAGAGACGCTTCTGGAACTTTCTAAGATTTACATAAGTATAAAAACTTGTAGGTTTAGCTCGGCATTTCATTCATGATTAGTGTGTGTGTTCAAGCAATAAAACTTTTGCCATCCGGAGTAGTTAACACCTATCTATGCATTACAGGAAAGAACTCATTCTGCTGTGTTCATGGTTTGAGTGTCCTTACTGTAATTTGATCAATTGCTCATCAGTTGTTGATTAATACTTGAGTATAGGTACAGTTTACCAGTATTTACACTGTCTCTCTGCATTCTAATTTGTCAACTGTTTATAAACATCTTATTGTAGCTTCATGGAGGTATACCCGCTGATTGGCTAAAACCTGATTATGATAAGTGCAAGAAATCAACAACCTTATTTGGAATATTTCAGGACCTTTTAGAATGCATTGGGAGCCTACTCACTAAGAGCACTTTGAATGCCTTGAGTGGCAACTGAATTTTTTAGTCTCCAGGGAACAAGTTTCTGTCACCCCGCCAACTGTATTAGAGGCAATTTCAAGCTTTTTATACTTGTATCAGATTTCTGAATTTGTGTGAATGACACAAGAAAGGAAATTTATTTCAGAAGAAACAAAGATAAATATTTAGAAAATTATTAATCTGCTGCTTCTGGTGAAATGTGTGGTTCCAGAAAATATCCATACCCACCCTACGGAGAGTCACAGAAATTCGGGTAGGGGGTTCTGAAAGGGGTAAATTTCCGAAGGGGAGCGGGCTACAGAAAGAGTTCTCTTTCCAGTGTGTGATTGAATGAACAGTATTGTACTTTCCCAATCGATTCAGGTTACCAAACCAACACTAATACTCCACCAGTTGAATTAAGGTTACTCCAAACCTTCGCGGGGCTACTTTTTTCAAATTTTCTTTTTTCCAGCCAAATTAAAGTTCATTATTCAAGGCAACATTTTCCAAAAAAGAAAAAGAAAATATTAAAATGTGTGCGAGTTGTTGGAAAAAAGAGGTTTTTTATTAAAAGTTAATAAACCATCAAGGTGTCATAATCCCCAAAAGGCATGGACTCCTCAGCGACCTTTTCGCGGCAAACGTCTTAATCCAGAGATCCTATATCAAATACTTTCAATTTGAGATTTCATGTCCGTCAAGAGTGCCTTTTTGTAATCACACTTTGGCAATTGCTCCTCAGTTTCTTTTTGTTTTGTTGCACATCGTTTTTCTCTGTTTTGCCCTTTTTTTGTTGACCACTAGCCTAAAACGTATGTGCCTAAAACATGACTCTAACACTATCGCTTAACCGTGAAGCTCAACTTTCCTTACTGTGAACGTCAGGGGTTCTGTTATTTCATTGGCTGACAGCATTTGAGTTGACATATCCCTCTGACAAGGCATGACATGTTTATAAAACTTTAGAAGGCGAAAACTTGGACTCATTTTTCAAGAGAATCCCTCCTCTTTAAATGAATTAATAGGGTATGTAGAATTGACGATTTTCCGTGAAATTTAGCCAGAACATTCACTGATAGATACGAACAAAAAAGTGTTGGGGAATTCTTTTATTTGAAATACTTTTCTCGTGGTGGTTTCTACCGCAACATGTTATGCGAATGTTTCGATAGTGGAACTTGACAGATCTATAAAAAGATAACCAATAGAAATGAAAGAAAATGTTGACATGCTTTGAGAGATTGATGCTTTGTGATCAACACTGCACAGTTATTTTCCATCAATGATTGCATTCGATACCTGATTAATTTGCCGGAATTTCAGTCGGTCATTTTGGCGTTAACGGCTTTTGCCGCCTTAGGAAAGCAGTCGGCAGAAAAGAATATAATTTTATTGAATTCTATATTTTATAACCTTTCTATTGATATATAGTTTTTGGGGTTTCCTTCAAAACAGTGCGTGTACAAATTTTTCTCTGGAGGACACCCGTGAAGGTTTGAAGTAACCTTAAACATAAGATTCTTTGCCATATATTTTCCGTTTTTTGTTCTGACATCGGATGATGCAGACAGCACTCCTGAGCATCATGTTTGTTGGATGTCAAGTCGAACAAAATGCAGAAGAAGAGGTGCAGCAATACATGAACAATGAAGGTATCATGGTAGGTGGATTGACAGTGTTTGGAAATCGCGCTCTTATTCTGGTGCTTTGAAAGAAAACCCCATCAACCTATACATTTTCTGAAAGCTTAATAGTTGTGACGCATTGACAGATGTCGGCACGGGTCAGTTTACAACAACAATGGCTTACGACAACTTGAAATAAACAGACGTCTACAATGCTGGCGCGAAACCAGTCGCAGTGTTATCGTTCGAAGGACAAAATACCAGAGCTTTAAAAAGCTTTGTATGTAAACTGCTGTGATTTCTTTTACGCAGAAGATTTCGTCGGCAGAATTGGTGTTATGTTGCTCAACTTTAGACCTCTTCGCTCTCCAGACATTTATTAGAACCATGCCTCGAGAAGCCAAAAAGAGGAAATCTTGAAGTGGAACAAGCAAGCGGGCCAGCAAGCGAACCTCACAAGTTGATGTTCAGCCGCAAACAAATGAAAATCCAAGGGACAAAATGCTCTCGGAAATGTCAGCTGCCGGGTAAGAAGTGATTCTTTGAGCAAAAAATGTCCCTAACCTTCGTTAATCAAAAGGAAGTTGTATCTGTAATAATAACATAATATAAAATAATGGGAGACAACTGATAAGCTTCGCCATAATTCAAAACGTTGTTTTGACTCGATCAGTAAATTTCATCAAAAAATGAAGACAATTATAACCGATTGTCAGCATTGTGTAAGCTAACTGATTTGTTTCTTTGTGTAGCTGCAACAGAACACTTCGCGGACATGCTGGAGGCTTTATTGGCGGGATTAGTGTCCTCGAATAACCATTTGTCTTGGTTGTAGTACAACCCACGGTTGCTCAAAGCCAAAGATCTTGCTTGGTCCACACTGAATTCATTGATTCCAGATTTTCGCTTCTTCGGCTTCTTCGAAGATGCAAACGGACAAGAAGTTTTCTTGCATTTTCGTCCGGACATTATTAAGAAGAGCAAAAGCTAAGCTTGTCAAGAACAAAAGCTAACTAGCGATAAAGACAACCAGATCAAGAACAGTTCGCGTGCACATCTCTTTTGTTCAAATGAAATGTCACACCGCAATTCGCATTACATGTACTTAAAAGTACCTGGTAAAAGGTAAGTTTTTGTTCTTTTCAAATAGCACTACAATAAATAAGATTGTAATGTTATTTTTTTTTTCAGAATTAATGAGACAAGCAGATTTATTTACATAATCATTAGCATCACAATTGTCGGCAGTCTGAAACTGGCTGATACCTACCATAAAACTGCAGAATTATTTGACCGCTTTCCCTTACTTTTAATGTAAATAAAAGTACGCCTTTGTATTTTCTGAAGTGAGGTAGTAATTTTCTAAGTTCGGAAGACAGCGGAACACTTTTTGGACGGAATATTCCAAAACATGTTGTAGAACGAAGATTCTCCGCTAAACAGTTGTGTCTCGCTCATTGTAGTTGAGGAGTGCTACACTGTGTAACACCTTCGGGGTAAATTCTCCGCAGATATGCTAGACGTCTTGGGAAGATCCCCAAAATGAATAGCAAAGGAACAATTTTATATCCTACAAAAATTGGAAGGACCACTTGATTTCGGCTTTCTCTCCCCTTTACAGTACAGCCCAAAAATAATGCACATGCAAGAAGTGGCGCAAGAAGTTCTTGCACCACAAGAACACGCAAGCCGCCGCAAGAAGTAAAATTGTTGTGTTTTGCGGTTTACCCGCAAGAACATTCAAAACGCAAGAAGTTGAAAGTCCAATCGCAAGAAGCTGAAAATCTAACCGCAAGAAGTCGCAAGAACTTATGAATCTTACTGCAAGCTGCAAGAAGGCCCAAGAAGTTGCTGCAGTGCCATGTTGGTGGTTGAAATGCTCAGTGCTCGCTCGCAATGTTATCCATAAGGTAGGTCTACAGTGGGAAGAGATTTATTTCAAACAGCTGAGACCAGATCTGAATTTATGTTAGCTTATACTGTGAAAATAATATTGAGCGTACTCACTTATTACACACTTGCGTGTTGTTATGGAAAAAAAGTCCTTCACTCACTTGAACAGTCTGCTAGTAGATAAAGTGACAATCACAAAACATCTCCAAATAATGAGGCCCATGAAGAAACAGTCCACGTAGATAAATCGAACTATGGTGTATTTAGCCTGGGTTCCAACACTTTTTGCTTCTGAATGCCAAATTTGTGACCTTACAGAGGAAAACGTGCATTAGCCCCTATCTGTTTAACGGGCTAAAATAAACGGATGATAAATGGATAATAAACGCCTTTAAAAGCGTTAAAACGGTTCCTAGAAACGTTTTAAT
>NC_138146.1:10232011-10264511 GCF_964199315.1 Orbicella franksi
CGAAGTAATCTCCAGTCACAAATTATTTTAAGGAAACACGATTTTCTATCAATAAAAATACTACATAAATGGTAGACGAGCGAGTTTTTTCAAGAGCAGAAACACATTCGTGCCACAATATCACTAATTGTTACACGCAATTCACACGTGACGCGAGTGAAAAACTTTTCCTGGACGGGGTCGGGGAAGTTTGCTCTTAGCCTAAAATGCCAGTCCTTGGATGGCCCTTGGACGGCCCTTGGACGAAGATTGACATGAATTTCAAGCTAGAAATATACTTTCCATGACCTCAGTACGATTTAACACAAAATAGAATGCAGGGGACTGATTAAAGGAAAGGTATGTTTGTTACAACATAATTCTAACAAGGTAAACAAAGTGGTACATCGCATACCACAGTTTTGCGTGAATTCTTGTGACCCAAACAGAGCTGTTGTGGTTCTCATTCGACCAGCACTAAAATATACATAAAAATATGTACTAAGCCAGCTAACTTTTAAAACTCAACCTGCAACAAAACATGAGACATAAGAAAGTTGTAAATCGAGCGTTCGCGAATGAGACGCCAACGTGATTTATTTACAAGCATACCACGGCTTTCTGTTCGGTCTGACAAATTGTTTTATCGTTCTGTTCTGTCTGTCTTCGGAACTCCGTAGCTTCTGGCTAACATTGTCTTTGGTTGTTTTAACAGTAAGCTTAAAATGTTCATTAAAATGTTTTCATAATGGTTCCAAGACTTTCTAAATGGATACGGGATAGACTTCCCATTAAAATGAATTCAAAGATTTCTTTACAGATTGCTTTTGCCGTTTAAACGGATGCTTGGATTTTTTAATGGATTGCTTTTGCCGTTTTAATAGATGCTTAGATTTCTCTAAGGGATCACTTTTGTCATTTTAAGGGCTGCTTAGATGTTCTTAACGGATACCCTTTTCCGTTTTAATGGATCCAGAGAATTTTTGAACAGTTACGAAAGCCATTCGAACGGTTTGATCATAACATTAAATGCTTTGCCTAAGGCTTGAAACGGTTTTCATGAAACATTTAAACAGATTACAAGCGGATAACAAACAGATGATAAAGGCTTTTATCCGGTTAACAGTTAAGGCGTAGTGTACGTTTTCCTGTGTAAGGTCACATCTGTTGTCATTCAGAAGTGCTGTTTTCTTCTTCTTGTGTGATATGTGAGCAAAGACTATTTTCGTTCAAATCGCACATTGCACCGCAAAGATTTCCTGTGTAAACAAATGAGACACCACCATTATTATCATTATTACAGACAAAAAGCTCTTGCGTAAAATGCATTTTGTGTTTCTAAACAAACGGTAATCAAGGAAACTTGAAAGGTGAACATTGTAAATTCTACCCTGTTTGCAATGCGTTAAAACATTACCGGTATAGCAATGGTTGTGATAAGCACTTGAATTATTTTCTGAAAACCGAAATCTCATGAGTTTGCCTTGTACATTCCTGTCTTTTTGAAGAGAATCCCATTGAATGAAATCTTTTAAGACAGCATGCACTGAACTTGAATATGTTTCTTATTAAGTAAGATAACAATCATATTGTTGGCGCCTTGAATTTGCATAAAGCTTCAAACATCACTGATATGTGAAAAAGTCACGCTTTTTTCATGTGTGCATGTAGTCCTGTGCTTGTTTTCGCCGACTGAGAAACTCTCTTGTTTTAAAATTTGGGTTGCTCTAGGAAGCTACTTCCCAGTAAATTTGTTGTTTGTTTAACCTTTGCCACAAGGGTCATTCCGGACAGAAAAAGCCATTTCAAATACAGTCATTTCACGCTGTTAGTCTGGGACTCCGGGACACATCTCAATAATTATTGTAAACAGTAAAAGTTCCTCCATGTCGCTGAAGAACAAAACGAGGCAAACCCAGTATCTAATTCAGGAAATGATAAAAATGTGCTGTTACTAAACTGATAAAAATAATTATAAACCAACAAAGAGCCAAAGGCCTTATCTCTGTCTCAAACTGTAAAGTTACATGTATCTTGCGACACACTCAATTCACAGGTTGCTTAGCACGTGACCAAACTCTTCCCACTGTCAGTGATAAATATTCGCAAACGAGAACTCTCTCCAAGAATGACTTCAACAGTGTTTAGGCTTTATATGGTTTACACTTTAGAACTAAATGTTAGTCACATCATTAACCCATTGACTCCTATGCCAGCTATAACCAGCTGTGCGAAAACTCACTTAAGGACAAATAAACCAATGAGAATCGACTTTCTGAGCATATTTTTAGAGGGCTTTAGGGGTCCTAGAAAGACGGTTTTCCGTCTTAAAATCATACACTTGAAAAGTGCAGGTAATCATGGTGCATTGCAGGCCAAATCTACAAACTTCTGGGGCCTTGTTTTCATTTCTAAAATGGAGGAATTACTTCTTTGGCACTTAAAAATGGAAAGGAAAAACATAAATTGATGTTTAGGTAGCCTCAGAATGGAAGATCAAGGTGTTGAGAGTCCTCAAACCTTTCTGGTGAAGAATTTTTCCTTCCTTCAACCACCACGAAAACATGACAGTGCGCTTTCAAGTGAGATTTGAGTATAGATCACGGATTAAAAGCAGCTTCCTGGACTTAAGAAAACAAAAATGGTAATGTACAGTATTGCTTCTAAGTTGAATTCAACTTTTAGAACAATCGGTAAAGCCACGGCCGATAAAGTTACTGCAAAACTTGTCAGCAAAATCTCAAGCTTTCGCTTTAGGGTGAAGAATTGATTTGAACTTTTGGTCATGCAGCAAAGCATGTCTGAGAAATTTTGAACATTTTTATGCTTTTAGATAGGTATTTTTGCCTCATCTTGAATGAAAATTTATCGTTATTGAACTTCCTCTCACGTTTCTTTTATTTGGTTGCCTTTATTTGGGAATTTTAGGTTTTAAAAGTGAACAGTATTTTTGCACACTGGATTTGTGCATATTTAATTTACAGCGAACCCCATGGTTTGTTTGTTTAGTTTATTTTCTTCGTTCAAATGTATTATTTTGAGTCTTATCCAGCCACTACAGAACTACTGAGAAAAGAACAAAGTGGGAACTAAATTAACACAGTTAAAATACCATTTATCTCAAAATAATTGGCTTGTTTTTGTCATCTTTTTGATGTACAACTTTCATCTTTCTTTCACTGTGCTGTATTATTTCATTGCATGGCTAAGAAATTATCTAATTTCTTCTTTTTAAAATGGTTTTTACATGTGTCTTTTGCCTTTATGTTCAGGTGTTTTTTTATATGTTATCCGTTATAGTAAAAGAGTGGAAATTCTGTTGTATTCGGTTTCGTTTTGTCCTCTGAAGTAAAAACTGAACTCATTTTTGTGTATTCAATTTTCTTGGCTTTTGTTGAGCGGCAAAGAAAAAAATATAATTTCTTGTTTTCTTTTCAGTTTTACAGATCAAGTTGAGTTCTTTTTGTTGATATTTTTTAAATATTTTGGCCCTTCATTTATTCAACTTTAAATAAACGATGTCTTGGAACCTGATCTTGTGTCTGTGGTTACTGCGCATATGGTTTATTTTTGTGCTTTCGCTCGCTCTGAAATATTTCACAAAAACACCAGGGAATTAGCGGTGGGTCGTGGGCAATTTCATGCAAGTATCAATGGGTTAAGAAACTTCCCAAGACCTCTTGGGTGATGGTAGCCGTATACGTAGTAAGGTCAACGATTTGTTTGTTCGTCGGTTCATGTGAGATAATCAACTTCTTCTTTGGCTATATTTGTTTATGTTTTGATGGATATAAGTACTTTGTAGAACATGTAAACAGCACCTCACACCAATCAAAGAATTTCAAGTTTCATCAAATGCGTATCCGTTCATTGCTTTTTCCTTGGCCATTTGAACAGCTGCCATGATCTGTTTGAAACATTTCTTAGGCCGTTTGATATCGCCTGAATTAACAGGCATATGTTTCATAATTTGGGTCGGTCCAAATTTGAATTAAGTTTGGCTCATGAAAAGTTTGTTGTCTGAACTGAACTTAAGGGTTTAGTTGTCAAGAGTTAAGAAATTGTCACATTATTACTTCTTACGGTAAGTGTGGGCTGGAAAATATAAATCTGACCGTTCCAGATTTTCGTGTGCTAAGATCTTAGCACAAAAAAGTTCTTGCGGTTTGAAAATCCTACCGCAAAGAAGTTCTTGGGTTTTGAAAATCCTACTGCAAAGAAGTTCTTGCAGTTTTAACTTCTATAACCACAAAGAAGTTCTTGCAGTTTTAACATCTATAACCGCAAAGAAGTTCTGGCGTCTTGCAGGATCCAAGATCCTTCCCGTAGGAAGCTGCAAGAAGTTGCTGGCTTGTAGACGCAAAAAGAAGTTCTTGCACGTGCATTACTTTTAGGCTGTACTGTAGCAGTTTTTTTGCAGTTGAAAAGTCGTCTGAGACGACATTCTTAACACTCAAACGCACGTGTGTGTTGTTTGCAAACTGATGCTTGTAATCAATTAATAAAATAATCAATTTACCACTCAAATTTTATTAGTCCGATTTAATTAATTGGTCAAGGGGTGGAGCAAGGCGATGACAGGGGGAGAAGCCTAATAAGTCCACTCTCTTCTTGCTTCTTGCTTCGCTCACAAACCCCGTCCCCCACCCCTGCGTGCTTGGTGCTCTCTTCACTCGCTTTTTCTTTTGTGTGCGTAAATAGAGAGACCTCCCTGAAGACTTTTTGGTTCTCCTATTCTATTGTTCTTGAGGACAAATAAACCAATCAGAATGGACTTTCTGACCATATATTTAGAGGTCATTAGGGGTCCGAGAAAGACGGTTTTTCCTCTTAAAATCATGCGCTTGAAAAGTGCAGGTAATCATGGCGCGTGGTGGGCCAAATCTTAAAACTTCCAAGGTCTTGCTTTTATTCCTAACACGGATAAATTACTGCTTTGGGCTTTAAAATAGAAAGGGAAAATACAAATCAATGTTTAGGTGGCCTCAGATCGGAGTGCTTTCAAGTAAGTTTTGATGACAGATCGCAGATTTAAAGCAGATTGACTTAAGAAACAAAAAATAGTAATGTACATTATTACTTCGAAGTTGAATTCAACTTTTGGAACTATCGGTAAAGCCACGGGCGTTAAAGTGACTGCAAAAGCGGTCGGCAAAACCTCAAGCTTTCGCGTTAGCGTGAAGAATAGTTTGAACATGTGGTCATGCAGCAAAGCACGTCTGCGAAATTTTGAACATTTTTTTACTTTTAAATAGGTTTCTTCGCCTCAGCTTGAATGAAAATTTATTGTTATTGAACTTCCTTTCGCATTTCTTTCATTTGGTTCCTTGTATTTGGGAATTTTAGGTTTTAAAAGTGAACAGTAACTTGCACATTGGATTTCTGCTGAGAAAAGAACTAAATTGCCACTAATTTAACACAGTTGAAATACAGCTGATCTCAAAATAATTGGGTTGTTTTTGTCGTCTTTTTGATTTACGACTTTCATCTTTCTTTTGCAGCACCATACTATTTTGCCGTGCGGCGAAGAAATTACTTGATTTCTTGTTTTCAGATTGATTTTTACATTGAGTTCTTTGCTTTTATTTTTCGAACTGTTTTCTTCAAATGTTAGCCATTATAGTATTATAATGAAATTCTGTTGTATTTGGTTTCATTTTTGTCCTCTAAACTCAATTATTAACTCATTTTCGCAAAGTCAATTTTCTTGGCATGTGTGGGACATTTTGTTGCGTGGTAAAGAAATAATATAATTTCTTGTTTTTTCATCAGTTTTTCACATCAAGTTGAGTTCTTTTTGTTTTGTTTTTTTAATTAACTTTATTTCCACACTACCAGACTAAGAAAAAAAAGAACACTACTTACAACGAAAAATACTTACAATACAGTGCTACAGTACAACATTTATCTACTACTTACTTGGTTACAGTTACAGTACTTACATTCCAGAAAACTTTTTCCCCTCCCCCTATTGTATACATATGACATTATTTAGGCACGATTAACCCCTTTTATAGTTTTTACAATAACCTATTGGATTTCTACCTTACTTAAAAAGAAAAAAAAGATGCTGATAATTTCACATTACTTATATTTCTACAAAAAATAATGCTATTTATTACAATATTTTGAGGTTGAGGTGGAGTTCTTTGTGTTGATATTTTTTAATATTTTGGTCCTTCATTTATTCAACTTTAAATAAATGATGTATTGAAACCTGATCTTGTGTCTGTGGTTACTGTGCATATGTTTTTTTTTGTGCTTTTGCTCACACTGAAATATTTCACAAAAACGTCAGGGAATTACGGGTGGGTTGTGGGCAATTTTATGCAGGCATCAATGGGTTTAGAAACGAAGTCCTGGTGAGATGCCTATCAGACAATGAATGCGTGTCAAATCTGTGCGCTTTAAAATGCCTAACATTGTGATCTTAAGATTAGAATATGAAAGAAATGTGAAATAAACTTTGTTTAAAATTAAATTTAAGATGAAGCCAAGAAATGCATACAAAAGCGCCTAAATATAGAGAATTTTAAAGCTAATAATTGCCAAAGTTATCTGCTAGAGATAATGTCGTTTTTGTTAAGGTTACTTCCTACCTTCACAGGTGTCCTTTCAGAAAAAATTTGTACATGTGCGAGTTTCGATAAAACCCTGACAAACTATATATCAGAAAAAAAAGCTTAAAATAAATGTAGTTTAACATAAAAATACAATTTAAGTGAGTTTTTCTTTTAGGAATTGTCAGGAGCCAGTAAGACGTGAAACAACCAAACCTTCAATTCAATTTATTGGGTATCGGATGCCGCAGCACGAGAATGTTACATTTACTTCTGTTTCATATAGTGGATTCAAGGACTTGAGTTGAAGTTGACAGTAACTGAACACCAGTGACTATAATTGTGAAAAAGACTAGTTGTTTTCAAGATGATATTCCGTGCCAGTATGTAGTTTTATTCATGTGCACTACAGTTGTTCAGAATTTGTAATTGCATGGCATGTAAAGAAAATAAAGGTAATAATGACATGCATAGTGACTGTAAGCTGTCGAGTTATACATGACTTCAGTTATCACTATCTCATAAAGGTACATTCCAGAACTATAAGATCAAATTAAGAGTGGGAAAACCATCTACAAATTTACACAACATTTACCGAAAATAGCCCCAAATGGCATCTCGGGGAATCATTTTTCAAAAATGTTCCCAGTGGCATACTCTCCCTGAAAGATGCATTGTGAGCAGGTGCTCTGTGGCAAGTTTTTCAGGCACACCTTAGCTGCTTACTTTTTGGATGGAACCTGCTACTCCATAACCTACTACTTACGTTTTCATCTACAATGTAACCTTAAACAACTGCGTTTCAATTTTATTACAGTACCTAGAAGATTAGAATAAATCAGCTAAGTCTTGTTACTTATGGATACAATATTTCTGAGGGCTAGGGGTGAGGAGTGCTGTGAAACCCCCTGGAACGGAAAATCCTGGAGGATGGGGGGTCAAACTGGAAAAATAAACCCGTGGTGGGGGTGTGAATATTTTCTGGAACCACACGATGGTATCTTGACAGAAGAATGATATGATCTAGCAAGTTTCCGGCAAAGAAATGTTTGAAACTGACACTTTTTAAAGAACTGGTGTTAAGTTGGTCTTTAAATCTTATGTGCTCAAACAAGTTAATCATTTAGTTTGCAATGCAAAATTTTCAGTACTCATTTCAAGTCAAAATTTACCATAGCC
Organism: Orbicella franksi; assembly: GCF_964199315.1. Taxonomy (NCBI): domain Eukaryota; kingdom Metazoa; phylum Cnidaria; class Anthozoa; order Scleractinia; family Merulinidae; genus Orbicella; species Orbicella franksi. Next base: position 10,239,730 of record NC_138146.1, read on the forward strand.
TTATATAAGGTAGCAAGGTAGCGAAATATAACCTTTTAATTATTCTTGTTAAAGCTCGAACAATCATCATAGTACAAATTAACTCCCTCTAGTAATGTCAGGTTGCCTATTGATATTACCAGCAATCACCTGCAGGTTTAAATAGTTTTATGTTATTTTCTACACAGTACGTCACAAAGTGAAAGACCTTGTTGAGTTGGTTCAGGATGATGACAGGTTAAAGCAAGAACGGAAAAGATCCAAGAAAAATCGTGATAAGTACAAAGGAGTTTCAAGTGAGGACTATGCAAGGAATTACAGTATGTTGTCTTTTGTGCATATTATGTATTTGCTTCTCCAACATCAGAATGTTATTTATGAACATTTCTTTCAATCTCAATGTTGAAGTTTCCCATGAAGTGTAGTACAATGGGGAGGGGTATGCAGAGCTAATAGGATACAGGCCTGTCAATAAGAGCTGTAACCTGTGATACCTGCTACTGCTGAGTATGTTTGATGGACCATCGATGTTATCAGTGAACTTGCCTATAGTCGAAACAATTCACTCAAAAGGTAACAAGTTTGTTACAGGTGTGAAGATTAAGGCTACAGGTGACTCAAAACTTAATGACAGCCCTCCAGTATCTGTAACTGTTCTGGTTTCTTGAAAGTATTTCAACTTTCATAGTTATCCCATTGTATTCCGATGCTCCCTCATGGGCTCAGTAACAAAATTCCAATGTGCCCACATGTGCCCTTAGGGAGGCGCGGTGGCCTCATGGTTAGTGCGCTCGTCTCCGGATCGAGCGGTCCAGGTTCGAGCCCTGGCTGGGGACATTGTGTTGTGTTCTTGGGCAAGACACTTTACTCTCACAGTGCCTCTCTCCACCCAGGTGTATAAATTGGTACTGGCGAACTTAATGCTGGGGGTAACCCTGCGATGGACTAGCATCCCATCCAGGGGGGAGTAGAAATACTCCTAGTTGCTTCATGCTACAGAAACCGGGATAAGCTCCGGCCTGATGGGCCACTTGGCTCGTAAGCAGACTTTACCTTTTTACCACATGTGCCCAGTAAAAAATAGCTTGTTTTAATTGGCCGCAATGTATAAACTTAGCTCCCCTGGGTATTGCCAAGCAGTGAAATAGGACATGCATAAATACATTTTCATTTGAGAGCAAACTCAACATTTTTCTAAAAAATTTTAGAGAACTTCAATGTATGTCTTTGCTCTAAACATGCTTCTGGAAGATCTAGTGATGTTTCATACAAACCAGACCAAAAGAGTTTTTTGTGGTTTTCACCATGGCAGAAGTTGCTCAAATACAAAAAGAATACTAGATGCAAGGGGAACAACAAAGTCTTGATTAGGTTGATACCTTGGCACAACATGTGACACAAGTTCTTCTTCATGTTCATAACATTTTCTTCAAAATAGGCACATTCTTTGCTTTGTCCTTCTGCCCAGATGAATAGCACTTCTCTCAACAAAAAAACTTTCTTTCCACATAATACAACCAGTGTACTGGATGAACAGTTAAAAGAAATATTTCACCCTCCCGTACAGAATCCTTACATGTACATCCCAGTGGTCTTCACATGACCTTTGTTGTGTACTGCACTGCAACATCTTACACAATGATCAGGGTTCTTGTTAAGAGCCGGTAACCGGTTATTTTTACTGGCTGTTCAAGTAAATGTTACCGCCTGTTTCACTGAAATATTTACTGAAATTATCCAACGAATGTTTGTCTGTTCAAAGGTGAAATCCCATTGCGTTTATGGGAAAATATTGCTTTCCCCTTCCAACCAATGCCGTGAAAATATCTCGCAGGTGTTACCACTTTGAAAATACATAATTTGTTGAAGCAATCCAGCTTGGTTTTGCCAATTCACCCCTAGAAACGACATCCGCCAATTTGTCTTTTCCATTCCTCTCGCGGCCAGGGGAAACCCCCCATAATCCATTGTGAATCGTTTACAAAATGGTGTCTGCACGTGGAAAACGACAGAAAGGTCTTTTAGAATTTGGTTTTCAACCAAAGCATCAGAAAAGCAGTTGTGAGTGAAAATCAATAAAATAGCATAACCTACTTTCTTTTTGCTGAGTATTTGATTAATTTAACAGCCGCTGACACGCGACAGGGATCGCTACGAATGTCAAGTTAACACTTGAACTCACTTGCCTGTGTAGTGTCTTCTGAATCCTGAGTTTTGAGCAGTTGTATTTTCCCTGTTGCAGTTAAAGCTTAGTACTATTTCAAAGTAGTTCCTAGTATTAAAATTGGGGAAGAAAAGTAACATGAGAGAGAAAAAAAAGGATAAGCGTTTGCGTAATATTAAAGAGCCACAGTCACGCAAACTGTAAGTAAGAAACTGAAAAATGATTATGTTACGCTAAGTGGTGCAAACTTCATTTGTAGGTTTCATCATTGAATTATTTTTTCTTCATGTACAGATGACTTGCTCTCTATTTCTACTGTTACTGATATGTTCCCTGCATCTTCTATCACTTCTAACACAACCGTAGCTATGTCTAGTCTGTCTGCTATAGAAAATACAACTCGGGCTAGTTCCTCCTTTGATCTTGCATCGACCTCTACAATAATTGTCTCTGCTTCTATCAGTGCACCTAGCACCTCCCAGTTTAGCAGTAATGTAAAACCTGTGGCAGTTGAAGAGATGCTCGAGACATTAAAAACATGTTTTCCGGGTCACACGTTACATAGCTTGTACAATTGCCAAAACAAGTGCATGAATTTCTCACCTTCAAAACACAGTTCGCTGAGTGGAATATATAAATGACCTTTCCAATCATTGCGCATGAAAGATATCATTAATCTGCCAAAATAGCATCACAGCTCGACGAAATGTTAGCTATGAAACTCACCTCGTTATTTCAGAAGTAATGCTAAATTGTTGACTTGATTCAAAACTCCAAAACACCACAGTTCCGATAAGTAAATGCAATTGTACTTAATCACTATGTTACACACTTGCCAAAATGCCATTTTCACAGCATGTAGAACCACGATTTTTCTTGCACCCGACCCCAGTCTCCACGCCAGTTTCCTGCGATAGCGACTGTTCGTGTTTATTTAACTTAGACCAGAAATCATTCACTCATTCGCTTTACATTAATGTTTAAAGCACCTTGATGGTCAGTCATCATGCCTAAAGTTTCAAATTATACGAGAACTCAAATCGAGCCCCTTCACAAGCAAGATCTCCACCCAGCAGATCATCGAAGAATGCAGGTTTACTGGTAAGCAGTAGTAAGCCTCACTAGCGTCTCTCATTTCATCAAGAAACTACAAATTACTGGCTCCGTGGTGAATCTACCACACTTGGGAAGACCAACAAAGTTGTCTGTAGATGCAAAAGCATTTATAGATCAACAGATGCAAAAAAATGATGAGACTATAAGCCAACAGATTCAGAGGAAGCTGGCAAAATGTGGGATTGCCGTGAGTCCATCCACCGCACAAAGATCTCGCCAACAGCAAGGCTAGACTCTGCAGCGGACCGCTTATTGTCAGCTGATCTGAGATCTCGCAATATTAGGTCACACATCAGTTCTCTAGTACATGATATCACCTTGAACATGTGGTTCTAATGATTGTTAGAGTAGGATCTAGTAGCACTACACAGAGTAGCACAATGACCTATGTGGCTTGCTTTCTTGTACACACTTGATGATGTATTACAGCTATACATATACAAAGATAGATATTTGCAAGACTCTCTACTACTTGACGATTTTCGATTCAGTGTTGACCATGTAGAGTGCCATTTCTTTCTCATGTTTTGTACAAACTTGATACTGTCATTATTGATCCTAATTCACATGATCACTGATCAAAACTAAAAATCATAATTCAATAAATAAAGTCAAGAATCTGGGATATGAAAGAGGATTGATAGATAAACAACCTCGCCAAGAATTAGATTTCTGCAGTTTTTCATTCGTGTGTTATCCGGAGAAGTGTTTCACCCAAATTTTACAGAGTTTTGACAGCCGTAAAGTAACAGAAACATCTGTCATTGAGTTTTGCAATGATCCGTAAGCAAAAAGATGGCGCCACGCAGTGCATTGTAGGTAAATGTACCAAATTAACATACGTAAACAGACAAGATGGTGCCTTTTGTGTCAGACGTCCATCTCTCTGAAGATGAAATTCCAGGGGCCAAGTTAGCAAAAGAAATCGAAAAGCTCACCAAATCTGAAGCCATAAGATGGTTAAAGCGTCGAGGATGCCAAAATTTAAGTCAACTCAGTTTAAAAGAGCTGAAACACAAGTAAGTTGTAGATCGCATGAGTGCTGTTTTGAGGTGTTTCAATCGATCTTATAATTTTTATTTAATTAGATACATTGTCTCACAGATGATTTCTATTTCTGCCTTACTAGAGTCCAGTTATATATTGAAAATGGCTGGGATGAGAAATTTCTAAAGGACCCAGGCGGGAAATTCTACGAGCAAAAGAGGAAAGAAACACTCGGTAGTGAGCATAGAGTTTTAGAGAAAATACTCAATGGTGATATTCCCCAGAACTGCTGGATGTCTTCGCTGTCAGGCATTCTGACTATCACCCACTCGGTTGTCGAGAAGTATTTTGAGCTGACTTCCGACAAGAAGCATGTAAAGGAAGGATATGCCTTCTCCAAGACAAAAAAGTTCGAAATGTTTGGGAAACCCATGCGAATCAACCTTCTGCCAAACCAAAACAGCATGTTTGTACTTGAAGGCTGTACACGGCCCGCTATGAAACAAGCCAAAGGTATTTCATCTGGTGAAGGGCTTTATGCATGTTCAATAATTTTCGATAAGACATCTGGAAAAATTCTAGCTGCAAAAGACCACTCGTGTACTGCTGGGAAATGAGGATTTTGCAAGCATGTTGTTGCTTTGGCGTACAAACTGGTAGAGGCCACCATGTCATGCAGTGTTGAGCTTCCCAAGTCAATCAGCTGCACACAGGTCCGTCAGCAGTGGGGAATACCATCCATAAGAGCCTCACAAGATCCAGAGAAAGAGCACATGAAGAGAATTCTACTGCAAGAAATTGTGTTTGAAAAGCATCTGCTACAGCGCGACAAAAGTGGACGAAGAAAACATAAATTGCCAGTGGAGGTGAGTCGTGGTTACACATCAAGACCGAACGGAGAGCCAGCAGTTGATAATGAACGAGTAACCAAGCTATGTGATGACTTAGCTTCATCCAAGTGCCCTAAAGTAGTATCTGAAATTTTGAAACTTAACTCTGTCAAAGAGAAAGAAAATGTGTCTGTAGATAAGAGTTGTGTTTCCATTAGTGACTCAATGCAAGAGTGTCAAAATAAAGAAAATGTGACTGAAGTAGGTTTACCTGCTGCTCAAAGAAGTTCTGAGTGGTTCAGTAAGAGAATTGGAAAGATAACATCATCAAAGGCACACGCTGTAATTGGTCTACAAGGGAAGAGGGAGTTTCAAGAAACTTGGGACTGCATCAGAAATAAAAAAGCAGAACCCTCAAAAAATTTCAGGAACTTTCACAGAGGTATTGTATTTGAAGATGAAGCTGCAAATTGCTTTACAAGTGAGAGTGCTGCTGTTGTGGAAAAATGTGGTCTTTTTCTTCTGGAAAGTGACCAATTTTATGGAGCTTCCCCAGACAGGACATTTCCAGGTGAAACATGCAAGACACTTGTAGACATTAAAAATGGAAAACAAGGTGGGCTTTCGGGACTGTGTCTGTGTGCTGAAGGTAATTTGGAACCGCTATCTTCGGTAACTGGGGCTCATGTTGCCCAAATACAGTTGCAGGAAGAATGTGCACAAGCCAATATTTGTATTCTCCAATCCTGCCGTATTTTCCCGTGTATAAGTCGACCTTTCAAGACCTAAAGATCAGTCCAAAAATTCGCCCTCGACTTATACATGGGTCAAAACTTGAGATCCAAGCGGCAGTTAAATAATTAGCATAATAATTGTCTTTCAATGTTAACAAACATGTGATTAATGGCAGCACAGTTTACAACATACGTTCGCTTAGTGATTTTTCTCTCTATATCAGAGCTTCAAGTTAAAATGCATCAACATTTATCCGTTAAATTTTTAACCTGGATCTTGTAGACACTCACTGGCTCAATTTTGTCATAAAATACCAATATTTTTCCTGTAAATAAAGCTGTAGTAAAGCCGCTTGGAGAAAACATCTTGTGCGCTTCGAACTTCTCTGCTTGATAACCTGGCAGGATACGAGTGTGAGGACTTCTGTACCAGTACTTGACCGATTTCAAGGCTTGACTACCAAGTTCCCAACACACGCTTTGCACTTTGTTTATGGCACTGTTCTGAAAGTCATGAGCTTCTTTGGTGTTTTGCCTGTCTTATAAAGCCACTTTTAATCTCTTCACACTTAAGGTTTGTTTGAAATCCTTATGTTTGATTTTTTGAGCATTTTACAAAAATTATTGTCGAAAAGCCTGCATGCACACGTGTTGCTAAACTGGGTAAAATGCTCGTATACATGCCATAATAAGCTTTAAAGCTGCACGTTGAAACTTGCTGTGATTTGTTTACATATCTGTGGTAGCTGAAAGATAATTTTAAGAAATACAAGATAAGTTTTCCAAGAAATTCTTACCTGGAAATTAAGAAAATCTAGTTTTTGGCCTCAAAAATTGGGGGTTGACTTATACACGGGATCGTCTAATACACGGGTAAATATGGTATGTTCCAGAGAGTAAGAAGTCAAAGTATTTTTTAATCGGGAAGAACAATAATTTCATTGATGTTTTTTAAGTATGCTGCAATGCAATCCTAAGCAATAGTAGAATAGACATTACATCTCTAGATAATATCTTGGCCCAGAAGCTTCAAGGACTGTCAAATCAAGTGCCCAGTTTTGAGAACTTACTACCCTTATGGCAGTGGGCAAATGAACTTGCAAGATCATGCATAGAAGTTATTTTTCTGTCATCTGATAGTTAACAGTGGGTCGTCCTTAGATGTTTTCATAAATCCAGAAGACAGCTTAAGTTAAACCAGCAACCACCAGCTTTTATTTTCAAAGTCTTTTAAAAGCTTTGTTTGAAAATTAGCTATTTAAAAATACAGTTTGGTATTAAATATATTTTGAAATGCACAAATTATAGATTTTTGGTTCAATGCTTCACTTACTCTTAAATATATCTTAAATTTGTTAACAATAAATAAGTAGATGTAAATAAATATTTATTTCCAGAGCACAACACTGGTTATTATGTTTGATATTATTATTTCACTTGTGAACAATTTCATTGAACACAGCAATTGAAATGTGCTTTTCAAAATTCTGTTTCCTACAATTTTCAGGATATCTGAGTCACAGATCTATCACCTTTGTATGTACAGATAGAAGATTACTTTACATATTGCCATGATCATAGCCCCAACAAGTGTGGTCAGTGTGTTCTCAATTGTTTGGGCTTAATTTTCTGATCATGTTGCCTATTATAGACCCTGATTTCCACATAATGGCTTGCATTACAAAATGTATTTCAGAAGATACAAAAATACTGGCATCAAATAGTGTCACTCTTCATCTGACATGCTTCCAGCATACAACTCAGAAACAAATGCTGGAAGCATAATTGGGGACAAGCCAATAAGAGCTTTACCAGCATTATTGTCAAATATTGTCAGTCGGTTATGCGTAATAAATTCAGTGTTCCAGATAAGTGTGTGGTCTCAGGTCAAAAACACGATAAGGTCAGCTACATGAACCGACATGTTAATGAAAAAATACTTTTTAGCACTTGATTTGGTGGAAACAGCGGGAATTGACCTGTTGGAATTCCTTAACTGACATACTGCATTGAAAAATTATCTGGAACCCTAAATAATATGCAGTTCTTAACAGAAGGCAAGCAATAATTTCATTTACGAGAAATGATACGGTCACCTAAACACAAAACATTATGTGTTTAATAACATTGTCATTGTTATTATGAGCAGAAAATTGAATTTACAGTAAGTACTTCATGCATGTGAAACATGTTATTCCTCATGTTCTTCTTCGCCATTAATTAATGGTGGTAGGAACGCAGTCAGCCAGCAACATACTTTCCATAGTTTTGACAGAAGGTGTCCATGACAAATAGGAATATTTCCTGTAAGAATTCTAAAAACCTTGATCCTTCTTATTGCTCGTTCAACATGTACTCTGACCTGAGAGTTCTTCCTGTTATGCACATCTTCTTCAGTAAACTGCTTCTTTCCTCCCAGTTTCACTGATGTGTCTATTCTTACTCCATAATCATCCAGGATGTGTTGGACAATAAATCCTTTGTCAGCCAACCATCTGTCCCCTCTTTGGGCCAATGCCAAAATGCCACAGACAGAATCTCTTCATCTGATATGCTTCCAGGATACACCTCAGATACAAATGCTGGAAGCATAATTGGGGACAAGCCAACGAGAGCTTTACCAGTATTATGGCCTTTACACTCTGACCATGTTGCGCTCTGCTGAATAACTTGTGAAGATTTCTTGATGAATAGCTCAGTGCAGTCAATAATGAGGTACACGTGCTCATGCTCCTGGCTTAAAACTGTTGGGCAAAAACCTCTTCAAAAAATTCAAAAAGTTTTTCTTAATTTTTCTTTAATTAGTGTCGCCAATTAGCGTGTAAAACGCGTGCATTTGGTCAACCCAGGTAGAAAAAATCTTAGATACTTCAGTTTGATCTGTGTTAAATCGATCGGCAAGGTCTTTTTCAAGTAAGCTTAGCCTTGGTCTATTCATGGTTAAAAATAACTCATCAATCTCCACGAGATTACAAGGTCTTCCTCTGGACACAACATATGATGGATGTTTCGTGACATAACTTTTGTGTAGCCATTATAGTAATTTAGTTGAAAACCCGACCGCGGTTTCAGAAAATTGTATAAGGCAAGAAATGTTTTGTAATCTGGCACGCTGGTGTAGAACCTGATATCAGAGTCTGAAAGCATGGACCTATTTATGCCACATCGTTCAATCTTTCGGTGTTCCTCAAGTGACTTTATCCTTTCCAACAATATGTTAATTTCATGGCTGCATGTACAGCCTTGGTTTTTGTTCGCATCCAAGCCCTGCTGCAACACTACATTGTCATTATCTGATTTTCCCTGCAGTGGGAAATTCTCCTTTACTGAAACTGTCTTGGCAGTAATGTTCATGCTATCGACACTCGTTGTTGAGGCGGATTTATTCTTGTCTTTGTCCTGCTGCAAACTTGAAATGTCTACCGGCCACACAATTTTACCACTTTTTAAATCCCTTCTTGGAAAAATTTAGGGTATATTGTTTGTTCCATATTTGTGTCCTCCGGGAAAATGCGCGCTACATACTTGGTTGCTCGATTTCCACTTGTAATTCTTGCATTGTAAACTCAGAGCTCTCATCCATTTTTGCCTTAATTTTTCCTCTTTTGGGAAGGAATAATATTTCAGAGTTGTATTTTTCCAACTTTTATGACCGCAGCCCGCAACAGCACAGTTAAAAGGCATCAGAACCCGCTTCAGTGGACTCTGCGACCGACCGCCATATTGTTTCAATGTCTGTTTACATGTGTTAATTTGGTACATTTACCTACAATGCACTGCGTGGCGCCATCTTTTTGCTTACAGAGGATTGAAACGAAAAGTTATTACTCTAGAGTTCCGACATGTTGAAACTGATACTTTTTCTAGTGCAAGAATTGTCCAGTTAGCAAGAACTAAAGTGATAACTCATCCTTTGACCTATGCGACAGTCCTCTTGGGCCGTTATTTAATTTCAGGCAACGCAAAAGCTTGGAGACTCAACGTGCCCTATTACAAAATGAAGAATCTTGTCGAGTTAAAACATTGTGAAACGTCAAGTTCCTAAAGGGTCTTATGTCTGATAAAACTTAAACCTCTGAAGAAGAGGTAATTTTTTTAAAAAAATATGACTGCATCGCATAAAAACCAAGAATACATCACCACGTTATTTGATACCACACAAATATTCCTGCACAACATGAGAATATAATATACACACATAAGCGACAAAACTAATGGAAAAATAACAGCTTATAATGCACTCTGTTCGAGCAAAAACAAAATCAATGTAATAATCATGACAGAGGTCACATAAATTTGACAATTACATTTCTCTTCACTCTGATGAAAGCCAGTTGAAGTCAAACATGGCAACTTTGTTGTAGTTTCACGAGTTTCATCACGATGCACCTTGTCTTTATCAGAACTTAAAACTTTCGAAAATTCTGAAGTAACACTCTGTGCATATTTTTTGTTCATTGATAAGTCATATAAGTCATTTGATTTCTGGTTCAGTTGGTTCTAGTAAGACCTTCGGTAAATCATTCGATTCTCTTGCTAGTTTGAGTTGGTGGAATGACCAGTTTCAACTAAAAATCATGGAAATTCCAGGGATGGGAGGAGTACCGTGAAGCCTGTGGAATGGAAAATCCCTGGGGGTGGGGGTCAAACTGGAAAAAAAAAAAAAACAGAAACCCTCTGTGGGAGGTATGGATATTCTCTTGAACCACACATTGAGTGTTTTTAAATGTTTTATTGTGTAAGGTTTAATTGAAATGGAAAATCAAAGAAAACTTAGTTCATCTAAGCTCCGTAATTTAATTATCCTTATTAAATAAAATAATTTCAGGCTAGTTCCCCAGAGATTTGGGCTAGTAAGATGAAATTACAGCTTGCCCAAAGGGCAAGCGGAGTTTTTCAATTTCATCTCACCCTGATTTCAGTTTTTAGTGGACAAAACTCTGGTACCAGTATAATTTTAAGTATTTAAAGTGCCTATGAAGTAAAAAGTAATTGCTGCTGATTTGAAAGGCTTTTCAAAGTAAAGAAGAATGGTGTTTTCCTTTTTGGAATATCTTTTTTAGTGTTAGAGATATTCACGTTTTTGTAGTATGACTGATGACGTCTTAGGTGGTTCCACTAAAACAGTTCAACACTCAATCAAGAATATCTCTAGAAATATTAAAGCAGTGTTCTTTAAACTTGGCACCAGAAATGTACATCACAAAAGAAACAAAATGACGCATGTCGTGCCGTCGCTATAACAACAGTTATGCTGCTCGTCCTGTAAAATTAAAACTAACATTACCAGATTTTATCTTAAACAAGGATCATCCACTCCCAACAATCTAATGGGGAGATTTAAGACAATATGGGAATCGGGTGTGTTCTGGGCAAGACCCTCTGTCCCTTTTTGAAGGTTTGCAAATTGGCATATTTGGTTTTTCTCAGAAAGAGACTAGGGCCAAAAGTGATGCCATGGCAGCAACACAGGTGTCATTCTGTTTCTTTTGTGATGCACATTCGTGGTGCCAAGTTTGAAAAAACACTGCTCCAATATTTCTAGAGATATTCTTGATTCAGTGTTTTACTGTTCAAGTGGAACCACCTATGACGTCATCACTTTCCTCATTTGCATAATACAAACACGTAAATATCTCTAGAACGAAAAAAGATATTCCAAAAAGGGAAACACCAATATTCTTTACTTTGAAAATCCTTTCAAATAAGCAGCAATTATTTTTTACTTCATAGGCACTTTAACATGCCATTTTACATTTTGTTTAAGCTAAAGATATAAATAGGTGCCTGTAAATACACCAAAAAACAATTTTCCATGGGAATGAGAGATAATAAATTTCAAAGTTCAAAGAAATTGTGCAAACACAGGTAAAATCATCAGTTTCATTTCACTAGTACTTTCAAGTGTTTTACATGCAGTGCAACCTTCGTTTTCGACGTTTGGTGTCACTAGATATATTTTTTGGAGAAGTTATTTAAAACAGTTGTACAGAAGTTTGCAATATGATGTAAATAATCTTGGTGGTAGGTTTTCGTCCACTTCTTGCTTGAACTTCTGGTGGATTCCATCTTAATGTTTTTTCCCTCATTATTGATTACTAAGCCATGGATAGTAAATGGTTTGAACCCAGGAGTATCAGTAGTTCGTATAGTGTGATCGTCCGGGTGAGGGTAGTTCTGAAAAGAACTGTTGTTGGTGACTGATGTTTTGACAACCTGATCAGAAGTCATCTTCAGAGTCAAGTGAATAGTGTTTGTCAGTCGATGATGTTATAAGTCTGGTCTATTAAACATTATTGGTCAGTTTAGCCATGATGGTATTCCCTTTAAGACTCGTCATTGGTGGGTTTCGATCTGTCTATTGTTAGTCAAATTAGTCGGTTTTTGGTCCATGTATTGTTAAGTCGGTCTGTTAGAAGTGCATTTGTCAGTTTCGTTTCTGTCATGGATAAGTCATTTGTAAGGCGCTGGTAGTTGTTGACATCTGTTAAGAGGCATTTGTTCTAGGTTAGTGTACCAGCTTTCCAGAGTCATGTCGTTGAAAATAGTTTGTACGGTAGGTTAAGCACTGAGCAGAGTCCCAGTCAATGTTGTGGTTTGTCAGTTGATGATGTACAGAAATGTGATTGTTGGCATCACCATTTCTCATGGCTCATTTGTGTTCAGTCAGTCTTGTGTTAAGGTTTCTGCCAGTCTCACCAGTGTAGGAAGCCTGGCAGTCGGAGCATTTGATCTCGTAAAGTGCTCCCTGTCTGTTGTTAGGTTCGTCCCTGTCTTTCACGTAAGTAAGTGTCGTAACGTAGTTGTAGGTTTGTGGGCTACACAGATGTTGTAGGGCTGTAGGATCTGTGAGATGGTCTCAGAAGTGCCCTTAATGTAAGGTATAGTCACTGTAGTAACAGATGTTGGGTACCTGTTTGTAGCGTCAGCTTCAGTAGGTTGGTAAATGTTTCGTCTAATAAAGTCAGTGTTGTAGTTATTTTTGTGAAAAACACCTTCAAGGTATCTGTTTCGTCACATAAGCTGTCCGGTGGCGTCAGTCACCAACAACAGTTCTTTTCAGAACTACACTCACCCCGACGATCACACTATATGAACTAAGCCATGGATATTGCGATATTGTCTAATGTAACATGCAAGTATTTCCAAAGATAGAATGATAAGCAGAGGTGAAAGCAAGTCACCTTGTTTGATTTTATGATTGACAGAAAAAACATAGAAACGCGCCCATTGAAAAACGTTGCATGGGAAAATGCAAATAAGCTAGAAAAGAGAAAGAGAGCATGCGTAACTTCACGGAGGCTGGTCAACCTGACTGTCAATCATGTAATCCCCCGTGTACGCTGTGTTCACAAGTATTGTGTCTTACTCAGACAACCGAAACATAGTGCTATTCATCGAAGAAGAATTGCTTTAATTAGTCGGGTTATCTTGATTAGGCTATATTGTTTAAAAATTGGTCAGATGTAAAATTAAATCACCTTTTAAATGTCGGGTTTTTATCAGAACTAAACTAACAGAATAATTTGTGGAAAGCCAAAAGCAAAACTACAAACCATTTGCAGTCCGAATGTTTATTCATATTAGGTTCACACAGCTGGTTTAAAAATCTCTGACACAATCCGATGGTGCGATCGAATTTAGCGATCTCTCTGCGAGGAAAGCAATTTCGTCTATGTTCGTAATACACTTAGAGTAGAAAAAAACTAAAATCAAAAATAAAAGCTCACATTGAAAATAGAGCTCCAATGTGGACAGATTTCGAAGTCACTGAGTTCGTCTGGTGATCGGCCATCGGTGATCACGAAGCGTTAAAAAATGCTTCCAAAACAAAACCAACTCTCCACGCGAATAAGTGGCTACTTAAAACATTAAAAGCAAGGACTACATGAGAATTTCCGTTCTTAAATACGGATAGATTACAGAATTCCACTGGGCAGAAGTTGATTTTTTTTTTCATCATAAAGGATTGCTCGCGATCATGTGTTTAGTATACGGATAAACACTTCACGCTCTGTTGATATGCAAACGCAGCCTTTGCTCTTTACTGATGAAAAGAGCATTTCACCACTTTTCAAACAATACTAATTGCTCCAATTGTATCTCCATTGTCTGTAAACGGACGCAAAGCAAAATTTTACAACTCTCATTTGGGAATTCGGCAATTCAGATCTTAAGAGACCGAAGCTGGGGGTGACATTTTGCAACCTCATTCCCAGGTCATTGCGCCCACAAAGCATCATGGGTACCCCACTTTTGCCAGGCGATGCTTTTCAATGGATGCGATTCTGTAATGATTGTCGATGAAACTGTTGTTTAATACACAACTTGATAGATTTGTATAAGAGGTCCAAATTCAAGAAATATTTATTACTTTTTTTGCCCTTTTCATACCAGTTTGCCCTGGATCTTACAATTTCTCCTAGTGCAATAAACTCTTGCATACAGTGATAATCTGTTTGAGGAATATCCATATTATTCAAATTTTTTGAGCTTGGGTCTTTATCACATGCTGTTTGACAATTTTTTATCTTCTTTTCCAAACTTGCTAATGTTGCTCTTCTTTCTGTAGCCTTGGATTTACTATAGCCAATAGTTTCTTGCCGAATTTTGTATGTAATATAATCCCATAGAACCTCAATCCATGTGCAAACCATATGCAATATTTACCTCTAATGAGTGATACATACAATTTCATCGTCAATTAAGTTTGCATTGAACTTCCAAAAGGAGGGGCCATGACGTTGATTTTCAATTCCCTTAATAAACAAGGTGATTCCTGAGGGATCCAATTTAATCACAGGTATAATGTCTACGCTCTCTACATCTTCTTGTAAACTACTGGAAGTTAGCCAGAAATCTAATCGTTGCTGAATCACTGGATTTTTTTGTCACCAAGAAAAACATTTCTCATCTGGATATCTAACTCTGCAGATGTCTATTAAGTCAAATGATAGGTGGATTTGGTCTATTATTTTGACGGATTTTTTTAATCTACTAGGCTTTCCTCTTAAACCATCAAACTCGGGATCTAAGGTTATATTGAAATCTCCTCCAATGATTTTAACCCAATCAGCTTCTATATTAACACTTTCAAGCTTAGTTTGAATCCCTTGGAAAAAGATGCACTGCTCGCTGGTTCAAAAGGTTGCATCAGCACATTGGCCATTAAAATAAAATAACAACCTTGCTTATCGTGCATACATGATTTCAATTCAAAATCAAGCCTTTCTTTGACAAGAATCAAAACACCTCTAGTGTGTTCAGAGCAGTGAGCAAAATGAAGATCTCCAATGTTCCGCTGGGTTTTCCGTATATTTTCAACATCTGGCAAACAGCAAGGTTCTTGCAAAAAGACTATGTCGGCCTTATCTTTAGAAAACCACTGAAAGAGTGCTTTTCACTTCTCAAGAGTTCCCTGTGCATTGAGTGATAACAATCCAAAATTTACATTACGCTTTGTGAATTAGACAAAGTAAGAACAAAAGTAAAACTTTTACCTTGCTCTTTTATGCGAGAAAACAAGGTGAAGGAGGTATGTGCAACTAAAATTTAGATTGTGAGGCTGGAGCCTCTGGAAAAGGAAAAAAAAAGAACAATGACAATAAGCAACATGACTGAAAATACACACACAAAAAACACATTACATAATAATGGGAAAGGGTATTAAAATAGCAGCCAGCGTAAGCTGTTAATTAAACTACCTACAGACAAGGTATTGTAATTAGAATGGTACATAAAGACCAGATAAATTAACTTTGTGGCTCCATTACATTACAAAAAGGGAAAAGAAAAAAACCTGAGCGGCAAATCTAAGCAGAAGATAATCTGCCATCAATAAACAGTTTATTGGGCTCAGCCCTACTAAAATAGGCTGACTTGCCCACCTTCTTTCCAGCAAAAAATTTAGGCCGCACCTTCTTTCTTTGATCAACAGTTTCTTTAGGCAAGTCTACAGAAATTCCAAAATTATTATCTTTCAATTTCCTAGCGTTGCTCATGACCCTTTCACATAGTTTTGACATGACTTTCAAGGCTGTCAAGTTTTGTTTCCGTTGCCTCAAGTTTTTTAAGGACAGTGTCAAGTTTAGGCACCATGTCTTCTGCCATTTCGAGTACTGAATGCACTTTGTCGATTCTGCTAGGTCAAATTTTGTCTTCAGGTGATCGGTTATCCTCTTTGCTTGAGGTAGAGCTACTCTTTCTGCTATTAGCCCGGAAATTGCATGATCTATAGGATTTTATTTGTGGTGCAGATTATGCAAATGATATGCAAATAATGTCCTTCCATCGTCTGTAAACTTTTTGAAATCACCGTATTAGTCGATATTGCAGGCACATGCATCGTTTTACATTTCTAGGTGAAGGTCTTTGTGACTGCAATTGTTGCACTAAAAATGGAGACTTGTTTTGTTTGCTTTCTGGGTATAGTTCATTTAACATTTCTATTACAATTCTAATCTTAAATTAACAGTTACCTGTAAATAAGACCAAATGTTGGCTTTCGTAATAGGCACTGGGAACATTTTTGATGATTGAGGTGAAGTTGCTGGAAGCTGTTATTGTAAATTTCCGCTCCGAAGTTTATTAAAAATGGACAAGAGGCAATCCGCTCTACATATTGATGGTCCTAAAATTAAATTTCGGAAATCAAAGCATACAGTTTCATTGAGGTCACCGTACCATTTGTCAAAAAAATCTCTAATAAAGAACACTGTGGTCTTGCAAGCCTCTAAAAAGCTCTTGAGTATGCCAAATTATAAGTTTCAACCATGGGCATAGAATCCGCTGCAAGAAAATCCTGCTATTGAGGACAAACTCTCCATGTTGCACAAATAACAGTGAAGAAACGTAAGTCGCATTGGAAGAAGAATCCAACATAGCGAGTGGAAGTGATAACTAGCCAGAACTTCACGAACTGAAATCCCATCCAAGTGTTAAAATTTTGCCCACAGAGAACATTTTTGCGCTTGTCTAAGCTGATACACTCTGACACTTGAATAATCTGATGAGCTATCATATTGCAAAGTCACACAACAGCTCTCACAAAAAGCTTTATCTATTTATAGTAGATTTAATCATCGCAACACGATTGCTTGTATGCAGTTTGATTTTGAGGTCATTTGAATCAGCAAAGAATCGATTTGCGCTACAGCGAATTTGACAGGAAAAAAGGTCAAATAGGACTCCTTTGTTCCTGTGTGCTAGCCACACTAAAAGTGGGCATCCGAGAAGTTTGCAGTTTAAGAGACTATATGTTGCAGAATAATCTGAACATGCGGTCATGCAGCAAAGTATGTGTGCAAAATTTTGAACAATTTTTTGCTTTTAAATAGGTTTTTTCACCTCAGCTTGAATTAAAATTTCTTGTTATTGAACTTCCTTTCCCATTTCTTTCATTTGGTTTCCTGTATTTGGGAATTTTGGGTTTTAAAAGTGAACAGTTACTTGCACATTGGATTTCTGCATATTTAATTTACTCAATTTTTCAATTTTCTCAGCTTCTGTGGGACATTTTGTTATGCGGTAAAGAAATAATATAATATCTTGTTTTCTTATCAGTTTTACACATCAGGTTGAGTTCTTTTTGCTAATATTTTTTAATATTTTGACCCTTCATTTATTTAACTTAAAATAAACGATGTCTTGAAACCTGATCTTGTGTCTGTGGTTACTGCACATATGGTTTATTTTTGTGCTTTCGCTCGCTCTGAAATAGTCCAAAAAATGCCAGGGAATTAGGGGTGGGCCGCGGGCAATTTCATTCAGGCATCAATGGTTTAATACTATGGTTAATACCCACATTCCAATCTAGTGGACCTGAGTTAGATTCCAGGATTCATCGGCTTTTTTTCCCGTTTGTGTTTTTTAAGCCACTGGTCTTTTTCTTTTCTTGTTCAACTCTTTTTTGGTGAAGGGCATCCACAAGTAGCTACATGTACTTATTTCAAGCTAGGAACTGATAAGAACACGGTTTTTGAGTTATTTTTTTTGTAAAAAAAATACCTCTTAGTCGGCGTGTCGGGTGTGTTATGGACGGGTCAATGGGTGAGTGAGTGAGTGAGTGAGCAAGTGAGAGATGTATGTATGTCACACCAATCAGATTGGATCTATTATGAACAGCCAATCAAATTTTTTGTTGTAAAGGTAAATGGTATGCGAGAAACACAAGGTATGTATAAACACAAGGTATGTATAAACACAAGGACTTTGGTAATTGAAAAATATAGAGAGAGTGCATGTTGCCGGTTTGTGATTTTTAGTCCGGTTTGGAGGGAAGTGTGACAGTTACATACATACATTGGGTTGTTTTAGAGTGCATAATTTTCAGTGTAATGGTGGCTAGTTATGAACAAGATGAGTCTTGAGTTTTGAAGCAGTTCATGAGTTAGTAGTAGGCAAATGGCACGAGATATTTTTATTTTTAATTACAAAGGGTAACTTGATACTTCAATTAGAGGTCACGAATCGTCGGTTCTAGTTCTTAGGATGTGTTTTAGAGGAGATGAGACTATTTAGATTTGAAGCAGTTCTAATGTTTACAATACTAAGTGGGGGTAACGATTGTTTTGTTCTTATTGCATGCAAATATAATGAGATTTTTATTTTTTAGTTACAAAGTGTAATTTGACACTCTTGTTTTTCACAAGGTAGTAAATTCAATTAGAGCTGACGAATCGTCACCACTTGTTCCCACGAGATGTTTGCTATTTTTAGTTACAAATGGTAACTCAACACTTTTGTTTTTCATATGGGAGTAAATTCAATTAGAGCTTACAAGTTATCGGCTATTGTTCCCAGGATATTAAACAAAAAAGAAACTTTCATTTCTAGATTGTTTTTACGTCTCTGCAGTAGCAGTTTAATAGTTTTAGTTGATGACATTAATTTTAGTCCGACATTTTTAAAGGTAAAAAGTATGAAAACTGTTCAAATGTTCTTTGAAGACTGCGTGGCGTCAAGTTAAAGTGCATTTAATTAAATCAGACTTTCAACGTGTCAGAGAGGTTTTTTTCTTTCTTTCTATTTTGAGTTATTTTTTTGTAAAAAAAATACCTCTTAGTCAGCTCGTTGGGTATGTTATGGACGGGTCAATGGATGAGTGAGTGAGTGAGTGAGTGAGTGAGTGAGAGATGTATGTATGTCACACCAGTCAGATTGGATCTACTATAAACAGCCAATCAAATTTCTTGTTGTAAAGGTAAATGGTATGTGAGAAGATTTGATCCTGATAGAGTTCAGAACAGCCATATTTATTCTTCTATAAAAGAGGAGGAAGTATTCATATATTGGGTTTATTTCGACATTTTCTGTGGATTAGGCTGAGGATTTTAGTTATGAACGAGATGAGCCTTGAGATTCGAAACAGTTCATGAGTTAGTAGTATGCAAATGGACAGGATATTTTCATTTTTAGTTACAAAGGTAACTTGATACTTTTGTTTTTCACAATGAGTAAATTCAATTAGAGGTCATGAATCGTCGCTTCTAGTTCTTAGGACCTGTTTTAGAGGAGACGAGACTATTTAGATTTGAAACAGTTCTAATGTTTACAATAGTAAGTCGGGGTAACGATTGTTTTCTTCTTCCTGCATGCAAATATAACAAGATATTTTTATTTTTTAGTTACAAAGGGTAATTTGACACTCTTGTTTTTCACAAGGGAGTAAATTCAATTAGAGCTGACAAGTTGTCAGCTATTGTTTCCAGGATATTAAACAAAAAAGAAGCTTTCATTTCTGGACGGTTTTTATGTCTCTGCAGTAGCAGCTTAATAGTTTTATTTGATGACATTCATTTCGGTCCGATATTTTTAAAGGTAAAAAGTATGAAAACTGTTCAAGAAGACTGCGTGGTACCAAGTTAAAGTGCAATTTAATTAAATCAGACTTTCAACATGCCAGTAGAGGTTTTTTCCCTCTTTCTTTCTATTTTCGGTGAAGTTGTGTTTTGTTTTGTAAAAAGGGTAAACTTATTACTCGTATAAAATGCTAAAAAGTCTCTTAATTAACTTGAGTATTTTTGAGCAAAAATTCCTCTTGGGGGTTGGAAGGGCTATGTGATCGGTGAGTGAGGGAGTTATGCATGTGTGTGTGTCACGCCAATCACAGTGCGGGTTGTATCAAAGAACGAATCAAATTGCCTGTTAGAAAATAAGATGGTATCTAGATTAATCTGGAGACGTGCCAGATTACTGTAGTTTATTCAGTCAAACATTTTATGGCTCAGTATTTAGCTATCTTACCATGACCGATGTAGCATTGCATGTACATCATAAATTCCCAGTTTTTTTCTTGCTGTACATCGGAACCAAAAAAACTTGTCAAATTAACCAAATCATTACTGTAAACAGCTACATGAATGCTCCTATCTCTGATACTTCACACAAAAAAATAACTCTTGCATGCCTTGCGTGCCTATGTTTGACATAATGTCACCTTGCTGTTTTGCATAATTGACCTCAAATTTCATCCGTTGGTTTACATGTGTGTTTGTAATTCATGATAAAAAAACTCAATTTCTCTGTAGATCTTTCCCAGCTACCCTGCGGGCAGAGTCGTTTTGATCTTATTCGCAACCTATTCGAACTCAATCTGATGGCGCTGAGTTGCGTGAAGCAGACCATGCTTTTGTCTTCAGGCAAGAAGAAAAATATGTTGGGCAAGGCAACAAGAAGTTTAGAAGGAAGTGTCTCAATTGAATCGAGAACATGTCAGTCATCATCCACTGGGAAATAGACGGGTTTGCTCATAGAGCACTTTGATTCTTTTAAGTTTTCGAATGTACCTGCAATGAAAAACTTCAGAAACTCCCATAAAGACATGTGCAAATTAAGCTGGAGCTCACAAAAGGGCATCTATTCTTGCTCCATGCCTGATCCAGTCCTCATTTTGCCTACTTCTTAGCCCGACCAGTACTTAAAGTTTTCTGTACCTGTACCTGAGAATCATTTGAAATTCAGTGACATACTCTTGGCTCATTGAAAGTCAGCAGTTTGTATGTCATAAAACATAGAGAATTTTGAGGTGGGTTTTATCTTACAGAGAGACTACCTGAACATATTGGCATCCAGTAATGACGCAACTGTAACTGTGAGGATCGTATTATCTTGTTGTTAATGCATTTTAACCTCACCCTCTAGGTGACCGTTATGAATCTGAACCTAGAGGCACAGACCAGTTTGATGAGTTTAATGGAAAAACAACACGGAAAAGTAAAATCAGAGAATGGCGTGAACGAGCAGGGTCTTATGGAGAGTACAAAGATAGGGAAAGGTAACTTTTAATGTTGTTTGTTTTTAACATAGACTGTTCACAGCCTCTCTATTTACTCGTGCAAAAGCAAAAGTGAGTGAAGCGAGCGTGAAGCATGTGGGGGTGGGGGTTGAGGTTTGCGAGCAAAAAGTTGCTAAAATGGGAAGAAAGCAGAAATCAAGCAGTCCTTCCAATTTTTTAGGATATGACCTTGTTCTTTTGCTATTTGCTTGGGGAATCTTAGCAAGACATCTTGCATATCTGCTGAAAATTTATCCCGAAGATGTTACACAGTGTGGCACTCATCAAATACAATGAGTGACCTTCCATGGGAAACCGTACACAAACGCTTAACCTTTAAACAGGTAAAAATTAATGCCTAACAAATGGGTTCCTAACGACTTTTCAAAGCGTTTAAACAGTATTGTTAACGCATTGAATGTCTTAGCGAAAATTTCTAACTATTCACCAAAGCGTTCTAATGGCTGGTCCTGATTTTCCAAACCACTAATAGCAATGTTTCTAACGGATAGGCTAAA
Organism: Orbicella franksi; assembly: GCF_964199315.1. Classification (NCBI taxonomy): domain Eukaryota; kingdom Metazoa; phylum Cnidaria; class Anthozoa; order Scleractinia; family Merulinidae; genus Orbicella; species Orbicella franksi. The sequence continues at coordinate 10,261,332 of NC_138146.1, forward strand.
CGACATAAACGGCTTTACAGATCGAGCTATTAAACGGTTTGGTAAAACGTTTAATTGAAAGATCTAACGCTTTGCGTACATGTTAGAGAAAAAAATTAATTTCCACAAGTAAACAAAAGGGCATCACAATGCTTTGTGTCAGGTAAGATCATTCCAACCATAGTTAGTGGAGGGGACTGGTTGTGAAACCCGGCAAACTTCAAAGGGCCGGCCTTTTGTTTCGCGTTTGAGGTTGAATTGCACCATCACGTGACATTGACCGTGCACACGCCAAACGTTCATTCCCAAACAATATGGCGGACACGAACGATTTGTTTATCATTGGAGACGATTTTGACGCTATTTTAGGTATTTTGGAAGACGAAGAAGAGCTTGATGAACAGTTTAGAGAAGCTGCAGATGAAGTAAGTATTATATTCTTTCTTAGCCACCCAGAAGTTAGCGAAAAGCACTGTGCTTTGACATTCATCTTCTTTCAGCTCGATCGAGTATCATCGGGTATCATCGGTGCTGCTTTTTTGTAGCGACTTGTGTTATAACTAAATCCTTGTACTGACGATGTAATTATTAAGTGGTTTCTTATTTTATTTCCATTAACTATGCTTAGAACTAGACTTTGTAGTATCGTTTTATGACTGATTTCTCAACTGAAAGTTACTTTTGTTTACAACAGGTTCAACTCGAAAACATTGTGTGCGAACTGTGCTACAAGAAATGCAAAAGCAAGAGCGGACTGAAACGACACAAGACAGTCAAACACAAAGATACGAGAGATGTTGAGAAGCAAAAAGAAGGAGGACAAGAGAGCTATTTAACTTTTGTAGCTTACTCAAGAATTGTTGAAAAAGCTAAACACAAAATTGCTGACAACAAAATCTATCCAAAATCAATCAGAGACGAACTAAGATCCTACACCTACAACAATGGTCTGCAAGACGTAACAGCTGGATTCTGTGATATTGAAGACCTATATAAACGCTTGATAATGTCTGGAAATGCTGAAAGATTCTATTCTTCCTTCTACTCGACCATAGCTCTGAATACAGTTAAGCATTTTGAGGGATATTCAAGGAACGCTGCTACACTACTGTCTACCAAGGTTCCTGATTGTATGTTGGCACACAGCAAGGAGAAAATTGAAAGCATGTATACTTGTGCCCCATTAACTAAACTTTCAGATGAGGAAAAAGCTGGACTACAGTATATTGGAGGTTATGTGCTTCATAAACTTCATACAAAGCATGCTGGTAAATCATCAGAAAGTGAGCAGGCGATCTCCATCCTTAAGGCTGGCAAATTAGAAGACCAGAATGACATTGAAAACCAGAAGTTAACTTCATCTTTAAATCGTGGTGGTTTGTGGGCAATTTCAAAAAATGCTCAATCAATTTTTGAGAGAACTGAACATTATTTCAGGGATGCCAAAACAATAACTGATTAAAATTAGAAATTATTTACACTCATATGTGCAAGTTGAAATATTTACATAGAAAAAATACATGTCTATCTATTAAACAATGAAACATCATCCTTGTGAAAAAGTAGGGGTGGGGACTAAAAGCCCCCCTCCTCCCCGCACTGTCTGTAAAATAAAATAAATTTGACTTATGTATAAGTTAATCATCGTTTCTTTCTCTTTGGCTCTGAGTCATTTGAAACATTGACCCATGATCTGTGTCTGTCTTTCCTCCCACGCGTGTTCCCAGACTGACAAGAGACGGTACGTTGTACTCTGATGGTGTTGTTGTTGTAGCCAAACATCTTCATGTCAGGGTTGTCATTTCTTCTTCCAAGCTTTCTTTGGTTTCCAAAGTATTCTTCTAAAGGATCTTGGCAGAACCTCTCAGTTAAAGTGCCACTGAAACGAAATTTTCGTATGTGAGATTTTTGCTTAGTAATAAAGTTTCAACCTTACCTGGAAACACTGCAGACTTTTTTTTCGCATACGGTAAGCGAAAACTGCTTTTTCAGCCGTTCGAAGTTGGCTGGTTAAGCCCAAAATTGGCGGCCATCTTGGCGCAGCCAAAACAGCCTAGTGATGTCACTGGTTGTATTACTCTCATGCCGCGCTGAAAATTTAGAATGATTATGGGAGAATACTGTTCGAAGCCCCCCAAAAACATCTTGAGGACATCTCAGAGCTGTAAAGCAGATAATAACAGTAGCCTTAGACATGAAGAGGTGGAGAGTCGATCCTGGGGCTTTTCAGTCTATTTAATTGGATATTTGCAGGCTATTTTATGTATACAAGCAAACGAGTGGGAGTTCTTAGATCGCAAAATGATCGGGACTCTTGGTGAAATGGCCACCACTCAATTAAACAATATCTACACTCATAAAGTAGAAAAGACATGAAAACAAGAGAAAGCGGCTTTTGAAAATATTATCCGGACTGCTACTGCACGAATCGCAGCAACAACGCTTCGAGTTTCGAGTCGCTTTGCTTCGAGGAAACCGGACGCTTTGTGAGTTTCACTGCAGACGAGATTGTGCTACAGTGACCTTTAGTCCAGTTGTATCTGCTACATCCTACAAGTTATCAAAACAGCAACAATTTAAGAAACCCTCTTCTTTTATATCAGGGAGCGAATTTAAACTATAAAGGTAAACTAAGCTGCCATGACCCTACAGGTATGTTTTCAGGAAACGAGAGAAAGCGTGACAATGTCGGCGGCGAAAGGTCATATGTGCAAATTAGTTCAAATTCTGTTTAATAAACCTTCGAAAACAGTGTAAACTAGTGACGTTTTAACGAATTGCTTTGAATTTGGATACTATTAAATGAAGATCATAGACATAAGTATGTGCTAAAGAACTCAAAGTAATCCATCGACCGTGAAATATTGCAATTGGGAGATACGTGTAAAAGAGAAGCGAAATTCCCACTTTGTTTACACTGATATGTATGTGGCGATAAAGCAAACCCTGCTGCGGATCACAATTTTCAAAGATACATTTTGTCTACCACAAGAACTCTCACTTATTAGTATCATAAAAAGATGCTCTCTGTGTGCAAAGAAGTGCTCGACTCAAAGCTTGTGGACCGTTAATAACTTCGTGATTGTGCGGATGGCTGATGCGCTTACGGCTTTTTCTGCAGTAATTTGCCGAGGATATATTCGAACCTTGTGTAATAGACCTTAGATAAACGTGGGAATCCAAATTTCAGAACCAGGCTGA
>NC_138146.1:10269511-10277011 GCF_964199315.1 Orbicella franksi
ATATAATGAATTAAAATCTTGCAACATGAAGCTTTTTTTATAAGTACTGGTAAGACTGGTAAATGAACAAAAGAATTTCATTCACCCATTTTCCCTTTTATTATAGAAAAAAAAAGTGGCAAACTGATTATACATGAAACTGACCCGTGATTCACGCTGTTTTAGCGTCTTCTTCGTGAAAATGTATTGCCTGAAGGGTCGAAAATTTTTGGCGACTAAAATACTTGTGCTGGCGACTAAACCTGAAAACTTAGGGGCCAACTGGCCCCAAGGTTTTTTCTTGAAATTCGAGCCCGTAGTCCAGCGAGGAGCTTCAATTTCTTGCACAGAAATAATATTTACCCAGTCAAGTCAACGACAGTTCTGCCGGGCAAACATTTTTAAAAATTAAAAGTATAACTGATAGCTACCTCTTTTCGTTCCTTGCGATGCGCTGTTCGCTTGCAATACGTGCCTTTACAAGGGCCTTCTGTTGAAAAATTGTCGGAAAGCATTTTTCTTCAATGACCTTCTTGAGCTTTGCGGTGCCAATTTGGACGGAATGACGTCACGGATATGCGACCTGGCCTTCAAGATCCTTTCAAAATGGTGGCTCCCGGTGTCGAACTTTTCACTTCTTTTTCATTGGGATCGCATCCACTTTAGAAGCTAAAACAACGGCGAGTAACTCAACTCAATGTGAACTTTTTATTGGTGATGGAAAAAAATACACAGTTTTTGGAGTGACCTACTCCTTTAAAAAAAACCGGACATAACAGCAGCAGTACTTACATAATTCTAGATCCTCAGGTTTGAAATGTTTCTCACAGGTAAACACCTTGTCATTGTCGATCTGTTTTTGGAAATCTTTGTCAATAACTCTTGTTTTCATGATCTCACTCAGCTACTCTTCTCGCCACTTCTTGTATTCGGCATTTCGTGCAGAGGGCAGTTTCCAGATGCCGATTCCTTTCGTCCTCCGGCACGTACCACAGCCAAAAACTGAACAGTTATCGCCGGGCATTTTACTTTTGAAATGATAAACTTTTAAAAACCATTCAAGATGACAGAACTACATTTCTTAGCGTATAAAACACGTCAAATGACCACATGTTTGCTCGCAAACGACGCCATCTTGAATTTGACTGTGCACAGTCATTGTCATATGACTTAGAAAAACTCAAACAATAACCTATCTCTTTGACATTTGCCGGTCTTCATAACCAGTCCCCTCCACTAACTATGTTCCAACAAGGCATTTCAGTGAGCTTAAATTTGATGGCATATTTTATGTAGCCACTGTTGCTCATTAAAGACACACCGATACATTTTCAAAGAATAAATATTGTTTATTACCGTATTTGCCCGTCACTGTATAATGCGCACTTTTTTTCCAAAATTTATAGTTCAAAATTTGCACTGCGTGTTATACTCGGAACCATTTGTTTGTTGATTGTTACACCGCTACACTCATTTGCATGCACACACGAAAGAACAAATAATAATAATAGGCTGTTGTCAAGACTGTTGTTATAATAAAAACATAACTAACCAATAACAGCTGTTTAAATATGATGGATAAAAACAAACTGTTTTAAAGCATCTTTATTGCAATCATCGTAAACTTACGGGCAATCATGGCAGCAGCAAATATGAAGCGACAAAGTTACACCACAGCGGAGAAGTTGAAAGTTGCACAATTTGCAGAACAGCAGGGAAATCGTTCAGCCCAGCGAGAGTTTGGAATTGCCAAGAGCAATATCCGTCTTTGGTGAAGAAGCAAGGAAAACCTAGAGAAAATGCCACAACTTCAATGCACAAACCATAGAAGGAAAGCAGCTTGGCCTCGCCTTGAGCAAGATCTGATGGCTTGGATCACAGAAAAGCAAAACGGACTGGCAATTTGACTGGCCATGATCAGGCTAAAAGCAATGGAACTTTCTAAACATCCACAGTATGACATTGCCACTGGCAAGTTTAAGGCTTCCAACCACTGGTGCCAAAGATTCACGAAGAGGAATGGTTTGTCGTTGCGACAGAAAACCACGCTCACCCAGCATCATCCACGCGACTACAAAGAGAAAATCGTGCAGTTTCACCAGTTTGTTATCAGGCAGCGAAGAGCCCACAGCTATCCTCTTCATCTTGTGGCAAACATGGATGAGAGTCCAATTCAATTTGACATGCCATCAAATCGAACTGTCAGCACAATTGGCAAGAAAACAGTGAAGATTCGAACCACAGGAAATGAAAAGAACTGCCTGACTCGTTTTGGCATGTGCAAATTGAAACCGCTGGTCATTTTCATGTGCAAGACCATGCCAAAGATCCAAAACAAACATGGCATCGTAGTTACTGTCCAAGAAAAGGGCTGGATGGACAGCGAAATCATGAAAATTTGGATTGAAAAAGTTTGGGGTTGTCGAATTGGAGGTCTAAGTCGGCAAAGAAAAGTCTACTTGTGTTGGATTTGTTTGAAACACACAAGACGGAGCAAGTGAAACGTTCGCTGAAATCGGAGAACATAGATTTGGCCTTAATTCCTGGTGGGCTCATCTCAGTACTGCAGCCTCTAGATTTCTGTTTAAACAAACCTTTTAAGGACAGAGTCAGGCAAAGGTGGATGGCATGGATGGTGGAGGGAATCTATGAACTGACGGCTACTGGAAGACAAAAGAAACCATCTGAAGAACTCATGTGCCAGTGGATCGGCGAAGGATGGCGTGATATTCCACGAGAAATGGTCGCAAGATCTTTTTTAAAGTGCAGAATCACAAATGCTCTGGATGGTTCCAAGGATGATTGTGTTTTTGACAGTTCATCAGATGATGAATCTGTTTTAGAAGATGAGGTTCTTGTAGATGAGCTCTTCGCATCTGACTCGGAGTTGAAGAATTTGTACGGATTTTGAGGTACTGTTAACAGTCGTAAAATTATCTCTCACTTCAAAACTGTTGTAAATAATTGTTTTGTGATTTAGAAAAGTTTACTGGCAGGTCAACACTAATTACCTGAGTACTGTACGCTTGAAAGTTCAGTTATTAAACTGTTGCAATGGAAGATACACATTGTTTGTCTTTAGTTGAACAAGAATTTTTCGTTTTGGTGGGTATTTTTTTTCAAAAATTGTCCAGAAAATCAGGGTGCGCATTATACACGGGTAAATACAGTACTTACCGAAACTTCCACATTTATAAAGGTAAACAGTGTTCTTGATCTACAAAGGATGGACAGATTGTGCTGACAATCGAAATTTGCTGCTGTAAAATAACGATGAATGTCTCATATTTTCCACTCCTTAAACCAAACTAAGCATCAGCATTGCGAGGGACTTTTTGTAGAGGTCTCCTTCACTTTTGTGTCTGTAATAATGTTAAACTGCAAAATCTTTCTGCATACAAGTCGAAAGCCCGCAAATCCTTCTGCAAGTCGCAAATCAACATCGTGCCCAGGACACCCCAATTATAGTATTGTCATAGCAACCAATTGTTTGATCCCAGGGCCCCGCTACGTAAATCCTTTAGGCCCAGAATAGTGGAGAGAGGAAGGAGAGAGGAGACTTTTCTAGCTCGAAACTACTCGGTCTATGAAGTGTTTTGTGCGGAACTTATCAAACCGTGTTCCAAATGTTTTCAAATGTGTTAAGTTTGTAAAAGTAAATACCACAAGGTGTGTGGAGTTCACCATAGTTAGTCACCGTGAGCCTGGCAATTACCGTATTTATTCACTTATAAGGCGCACCATTTTTTACGAGAAAATAGGCTTGTTCAATCAAAATCTGCTCAAAACTCCAGGTGCGTCTTATAACCGACTTTCGCGCAAAAAAATATAACTTCTCCAAATTTCCATAATAAACTGAAATGAGTATGTAAATAAATACTGGTAAATGAATAGACAAAAGACAAGCAATGTTGATCATTGACTTTATCTGATTTGTTGGTTCTAAAAAGAACCAGGGTGGCTCTGAAAAGAGCTCTTGAAAGCTCGGCTGAGCTCAGCTACTCATTGTCTTCGGCTTTGCTGTCTGTCTCAAACTCGTTGTCAATCGGCTCTTCTGTGTCTTCTGCTTCCTCTTCCTCTTCATCCCAAACCACATCATCTTCAGTTCCATCGAGAGCATTGTTGATGCCACAGGACTTGAACGATCTTGTTATCAAATCAACTGGGATCTCTCTCCATGCGCGATCGATCCAACGCAACACCATCTCTTTACTGGGCGCTCGCTTCTTTCCAGAAGGCATGTAGGTAAATGGGCCATTAATCATCCAGGCTTCATACTGCGCATGGACCTTTGCTTTGAATGGCTTTTGATGCACTTATCCAGGAACTGGAGAACTGGAGTGAGGCCACCGGGAATTACGGCAACATCGAGATTTCGTCTGTCAAGTAGATCTTTAACTGCATCCGTTAAATGGGCGCGGAAGGAATCCCAAACGAGAAGTCCTCGACGCTCAGGCACAAATCGAAGATTCTTCCGAATCCATTCCTTGGTTCCTATAAGTTAGAAAAAAAACTCTGATTAGGCTACAGTTAAAGGCATGACTTTCTAATGAGTGTTACAAAGGGAGTATTAAATGTAAACAAAGCCGAAGTGATTTTAGCAAAGAGCGAACGTGCTAAAAAGCATGTGCTTGAAATGATTGACGTCAGAAACAATCGAACAAATTCCTAACCTCACTCCCACAAAATAAACTTGACTACAAATCGTTCGAAAAAATTGTCATGTACTCTGAAAATGATAAAGGAAAATGAACAAACCTTCTTCGTCCATCCAGGCCTTCTTGTTTACAGAAACCTGCATTCTCCTGGGTACCTCGATTCGTAGCTGACGAACGCCTTTGAATATTACCTTTGGTGGAAATTTCTCACCATCCGCCTTTACTGCGAGGACGACCGTGAAACTCCGTTTATCGCCTCCGCAGGATAAGATCGGCACTGTTTGGTTTCCAGTGAACTCCATTGTTCTTGTGGCTGGCAACTCGAATCTCATCGGGGTTTCATCTATGTTCGGGATTTGGCTGGACTCGTAACCGCAACGCTGTCTAGCTCTCAGCACGAAGCGATGAAATTCCACTACCTTGTCCTCCATGTCGGCTGGAAGGCGTTGAGCTAAAGTCGTTTCACTTCTCATGGAAATAGCATGGTGACGTTTCCATTTCGTGTACCACCCTGGGGACGCCTTGAACTCTGTATCTGAGCTGAGTTCCTTTGCCTGTAGTCGAATCATCATGCTGTTTACTGTGAGACCTGCAAATATAAAAACAATGCGATTAGCGATTAACAGTCAAAGGCCAACGTAAACAACTTGTAGGAGGAATGTAAACAGTGCAGTTATTAATGTCATTTTAAGTGAACAAGTTTTACCTTGGCTTCTCTGATCGCTGAACCAGTCAACCAACTGCTGATCAACTTCTGGTTCTTTTGGCTGGTAGCGACCCATCAAGGCACGTTTGGCAGTCATCTTTAACTTGCCGGAGAACAAGACATGCTGTTGGTTTCTCCATTTATAGACCATCGATTCCGATATGCCATATTCGCGAGCAGTTTCATGATTGTTGTTCACGGCTTCCGCTTCTGCTACGATCTTCGACTTAAAGTTTAGATCATAGGAATGATGACGAGTGCTTGGCATAGTTACTGAAAATTTATGGTACACTGAACGAATGCTCGAAGATTAAGATGAGTTTTGCAACTGATGAATGAAAGATCTGGCAGATGAGTACTGTTTATAAACGTAAAAACGGATCAATTGGTATTCATAACTTAAAACACTGTTTCCTGAGAAGGATGACTTGAGTGAATTAAAAAGGGAGACTTTTATGCTATTGACCGTGTGTGACTTTTTTGCTATTGTTTGTTAAGTGTGACTTTTTCGCTTATGTTGTTAAGAATGAAAGCACCGTAATTAGTAACTTTTGGAAGCAAATTGTTGTAAGTACAACGAACGTGGTCAACAAAATTGCCCGTAATTCCGGTTGCACCGTATAGCAGGGTATTTAGGTGAAATTTTCATTTTGCTTACTTGTCACAATCGTCTTCAAAAGTTGAGGGTGCATCTTATAACCGAGTACGTCTTATAAGTGAATAAATACGATAATTTTGTTTCAAATCGATGCAGTTTCTCTGTTCATGGGACTTTTGTCAGTGTTTTGAAGGCGATCTGGTTTTGGTTGGATGTAAACAAAAGGGGTAGCCTTATCAACAACGATGTGATCACAAATGAGACAGATATGATGCATATAATACTTTATTGTTATGGTTTACAAGTAGCTTAGCAACACTGCAAATTTACTGAAAAGTTACTCTTTACAAGTCAGATTAAACGCAAATTTTCCACATTGACACTGCTTGACTGTGCAAATCTAAAGGCTCTACATTTTGCATTTATCTTTCCTTTAACAGCTCGCCAGCATTTGAGTTCATCCTCGTCTGGTCCAACGGGAAACTTCCTGAAAATCAAAACTGAAGAAAGGAAAGATTAAATTGATAAACAAATAGAATTGCTTAAGACACTGTCACCATTTTTAGCATGACTTTGGAAATCTCAAAAACATATATCGATCATTGGAAGCTGAAATGAGAGTGACTAACGATGGCGAGGATGGAAATGGATTACGATATGGATTTTTGAAAAAGCGTCAGGATGTCAGTTTTTCAAAGGTTTAAGTTTGGCGAAAATCCTTGAAGTTTTGCAAAAACGTTGCTGCGGTGTGGACTTTCTTCAAGAAATTACTTTTTATCATTCAGTCAGGCCTTCTGATATTACGCGATGGTGCGATTTCGCACAATCGATCTCAAATCGCATCTGATCGCACAATTCACGAAAAAGAGTCGCCTATTGGTGAAACACAAACGCGCCCTTTGTTCAGATTAGCCAATCTGAATGGCTGATATATGCACATTCGGACTCAATGGAATTTATACGTTCAATTGGGAATATGGTGTGTTGTTCAATGGGAAATGATTCAACATTTTTAACCAAATGGCTTGTTTTGCTGGCTACATTCATCTGTGTAGACGTTTGCTCGTGGTATGTTTTCATCACCTTGCAAACTTTAACCAGTGTGATTTTTGAAACGTGTTGAAGAAAATTATGTTCGTAACAAAATTTCCCGCAGTCAACTTGTACAGTAGAACCCCGCTAACTCGAGTCAGTTTACTCCAATTTCCCCTGGATTTGACCAAAAAATTTCAGTCGTGACCCGAAGAGTCCCCTTTGATTATCAACTACTGTCTACAGGGAGAAAGACTGTTTTGTTATGTTAGAGCTAGTTTTGTTATACAATACTATTATGAGATCAGATGTGAGTTTGACAGACTGGCATATGTTATAAATGAACCTACACGTACTGTGGGGTTTTATATAAGACTATGATCTGCCTGCTTAATTATGGATAGAATAGTATTATTGTGAAGCAGGATGAAGTGTTTAAAAACTGAAAATTCAATCGTGGTTTGATTGATGATCCTTACAAAATAAATTTTAAAAAGTTGGTTTGTTGTATTCAGAGATATAATACT
>NC_138146.1:10279511-10529511 GCF_964199315.1 Orbicella franksi
AAGCAAGAAATCAAATAATTTCTTTGCTGCACGACGCAATATTACAGCGCTGCAAAAGGAAGAGTTGAATTGTAAGTCAAAAAGACGACAAAAACAAGCTAATTATTTTGAGATCAATCGTATTTCAACTGTGCTAAATTAGAAGCCACTTAGTTCTTTTCTCGGCAGTGCTGTAATAGCTGAATAAGACTCGAACAAATATATTTGAACGAAGCGAAACAAACCGCGGAGGTTGCGCTAAATTAAATATGTAGAAATCCAGCTAGTGTGCAAAAATACTGTTCACTTTTAAAACCTAAAATTCCCCAAAACAGGGCACTAAATGAAAGAAATGCGAGAGGAAGTTCAATGACAATAAATTTTCATTCAAACTGAGGTGTAGAAACCTATTTATAAGCAAAAAAATTCATTCTCGGACTCGCTTCAGCAGGGCTGGCGGCAGTAGATGGCGTGAGGGCTTCAGCAATTTTTGCTCTCTTTGCGGCTCGGTTGGCACTGCAGATCATCTCTCTCTTTTTCTGCCCTGCTTCAAATTTAGCGTATGGGTCATCAACGGAAGTATTTGGCACTGTTTCAGTCTGAGTTAAATCCACAGTCATCTGTTCATCGGTGGCCAGAATCACGGAAGCCGCGGCTGCAGACTTTTTTCCTATCAAATTAAAAAGGCCAAATTAAAATTGTAATTTATACACACGTGCTTCCTATTTTGCTGAGTAAACAACAGTTGAAAAATGTAGTTACCTTTCTTTGACTGCCTGAGTATCCATTGTTCAGATACCTCAGCATTATACCATCATGAGCCAAACTTAACCTTGACGGCATCCCCAGGGTTTAACGCTGGCAACTCCTTTCCTTCAGTGACAAGATCTTCTTTGGTTAGTTTAATCTCTTTCCTTTTTAGCCAGGGAGGCTGATCTTTCCATTGGCATTTGGTTTTCCAGATGACTTTAACTTTGTTTTGTCATTAACAGACATTATGGACAAGAAAATGAATTTGTGATAATATGATCTTGTAACACACGTGCTGGCGGATTGTCATAATGATTTTAAAACCAACACTACTATTTATGAATCTCAATTGCGTTTCGTAATTGGAGGGGAAAAAAGCTTCACTACAACAAACAATTGTCGTCTTCTAGCAACAATTCTTACTGCAAGCAACATGAACCATGCATACAATAAAAGCGTAAACAAAAAGAAAGAGAGAGTTTTAAAATAGCGTGTGCAGTTGTATTAGTTGAATTGTTTGAAAGATATAACTATGTGTATTGGTTTGCTCAGATAGCCATAATATTTAGAGATTTGTGAAAAGAACACGCTCGTATGTTTTATTAATGAATGCATTGCAATTTTCGTTTTGAACTGTATGCCAAACACGCGAAAGACAAGTTTCTTTGTTGTTTTTTCACACTAGCAGTATACTACGCAGTTTTTTGTTATGCTACACGCAGTGGATACGAAGTTTTGAGTTTGCCACAACGCAATTAAAACCACTATTGTCTTTCGCAATTAACAGGGGCCGCCACCTGCTATTGTTGCCATACTCCGAAAAATCATTATTAGTTTCCGACAAATGCTTTGCTGTAGCAAAACTTTTTTCCAAGCATATTTCAAAAAGGGTTGTGCGACGTGTATAGCGAGTTTTTCTGTGCTAGCTTTTTCTTTCACATCTTGTTTTCGTTGTATAAAGAGGTGTTATGCTTTTTCAGAAAAAAAAAATCAGAGAAAAAGGCCGGTTATGCCAGTTAGGAATTGCTATTGTTTTGCTCTTCTAACTACTTCCCTCTGAGTATATTTTCATCAAGAATTGTTTTGCCTGTGTCATGAAATTTGTAGTACTCTTTTAAAGATTGCTTGCACTTCAGCAACAAAGCAACTCCTGTAAAAGCTAATTATCTACCTTTGGTACAAGTTTGTGAACGAAAATTTACACTGTCTTTACACTGTCTAGTTCGATTTACAAGAAAAAATACTGTCTTTCAGATTGGTGCCGGGGCCACTAGATCTTCTGTTCTACTTTTACAAAATTGCCTGATTTCATTGAACAAGTATCTTTTCCTCTCAACACTTATGCCTTCTGGTTTAATCTGACTGGGAAGGATGCCTTGCTGTGGGACAATTGACGGATCTGTCAGTAGCATGAAAGACTGTTCACGGGAAGAACTGCTTTCTTTAAAATAGATCTTTCCAAGTTCATCCTTCAAGAAGCAGAAGTGATGATACTTCTTAATATTTGGGAGTCTGTTGAAGTATCATGCGAGAAATGATGCCCAGTCATACACTGGCACAATGATCCTGTTGTCGTGAGTTCCTACTTGTTGGGCTTTGTTCACCCCAATGTCACTCAATGTTTCGACCATTACAGCAAGCTCATAAATTGAGGAAATAAAGTTAACCTTGTAGCATTTCTTGATCGTCCCGAAGCAGCGATCAGGCACAAACTTTGTATGTCCAGCAATTAAAAACGAGTAGGTGATATTTTGGTGAAGTTCTGTAATTACTCTCCGTGCAAAGAACCACATAAAGAAGTTATTTTTATTCTTAGGAACAATTGTCTGCATGAAGATGTGTGCATATCTCTCCAAGACCGTGGTTTGCAAAGTGATGGTAAACGTAGCTAATCGTTGAGTTGGCGCCTTTGCCAACACATGCGGCTTCATTGATCAGATAGTTGACTTGCCTTGGGATGGCCTCATAGATCACTCCAAACATTCCACATTTATGGGGCACTTTAAAATAAATAGGGCCAGGCTGCATCAGATTGCTTGGTATAACTATGCACTTGTTGTGCATAATCAAAGGAGTAATGTATTGTCTGCATAAGTGAACATGCTGCATGGGGTTCACGTAAGTCAATTGTGTCCTCGATGGTTTTAAAATTGTGTTCCACCTCCTTGCATGCTTCCCTGTACACGTTCCTCTCAGCTAACACAAGGTTTAAATGTTCCTGTTGCTTTCGCACATCATCTGATTTTTCATGATCAGGAAGATTTGCCGCTCGAAGCAGTTTCATGGTGTTCTGCTGGCAAGTTGCGCAAAGATATCTCATTGGTTTTGCAACCACGACATTTGGATAAAACTGCCCCCACAGTTCAACAAACTTTGAGTGGCACACTGCTTACTTCCCAGCTGCTTTGCTTGGTTTCAAAAACACTCCAGACACCCATTTTTGTTTCATGACAAGATAGAAGTTTAATGTCCTCATCTTTGTACCTGGAAATCCCTCCAGGAAGCAAAATTGCGTTCTCTTCTAGATAGTATGTAAGAAAAACTTTCACATCTTCCACCATAGCATGAGGAGAGTGTTCAGAGGCAGTCGCTTGGTGTTTCCTTGTGTTCTGGACGAAAGGCCATTGTTTTTGTAATGTTCCTTCAGCCGGCAAAAGTGAGAGTAGCTTAAACCATAGAGGGTAAGGAACATTTCACAGTAAATCAACTTAGATTGAAATAAGATATTACAGCGAGGACTTCTGCTCCTTTTCTCTCCAACATTTTCGACGTGGGTGACAGCTTGATTGTTTGCCAGGATAACTAGGTCAAGTTCCCTGGTCGAAAGTTCGAGGCAGCTTTTCAAGTGTGACATAACAGCTTCCTCCGTGAATTGTGATGAGCAGGGACCATCCTTTGGACCTCAGGAGCATTTGCAGCCATCTTTGAGAAATTCTTTAACTTTTTCAACCAATTGCGTTTCCCTTTCTCAGCGTTCAATACCAAATTCTTCTTCTTCCGACATCATGTTTGAGCTTTTCAAGTTTCTTGTAAGATAAAACAAGCTACAAGCAATGGTTGCTATAATGACACATCATGCGGAGAGCCCTGGGGTTGAGTGGTTTTACGCGCATTCGCTCGAAGTCAAAAATTTTTATACTTTCATGGTACTTTTGGATGCCAAGAAAAAGAAAATGCGAGGAATTATTGTAAAGCTTACCGGTGTGTTGATTGAGGATACAAAACTCAAGAATTTTCCTGTTTAACAATGGTAACTTGTTTATGTCCGACATCTTTCGCCATGTTCGACAGATCTACGTGGACCAGGACAGGCTGCATGAAATCAGTTTATTTGGTTCACAGGCAAGTTCAAGTAAAATTAATAACCAGGTAGCTGTTTGGGTTTCAGTGAGCTTATGAAAACAATTTTGCGCTCTAGCTAAATTGTACAGCTTGCTTGCTTTCATGTTGGAATAAATCTCTCCTCAGGAGAAGTTGTACGTTGAAGATGCATGAATCATCTAAAGAAACGTTTCAGTTAAACTAATACAGAGTGATTACTTTGCATTGATAAATTATCGTAACCGTTCAAAACACCTTCGAAGGAAATGCAAACGGATTTAGCGTTTCAAACATTTTAGAAGTAAATTCTAACGACTTTTCCTAACGCTTTGAACGTTTTAGAAGGAAAGTTCAAATGACTTTTCTTAACGGATCGAATGACCTGAATAAACATTTTTAACTGTTTCTCTAAGGGGTCTAACGGGAGGGCAAGTAATTCTAACGATTATTCCAACGCTTCTAACTATTTCTCAAGCCCTTTTAACAGTTTTCTAATGATTTACAAACTCTTTGAGCCATTAAATGTTAAAGCGTTAGTGTACATTTTCCCGTGGAAGGTCACAACTGTTTAGTGGAGAATCTTTGTTCTATAACATGTTTTGGAATTTTGCATACATAAAGTCTTCCGCTGTTTTCCGAAAACAAGCTTGTATTTTGCTTCTTCCATGGGTAGAAGCACATTGTCATTGTCTTCTATTTGTTCTTCCATGATGTTTTTGAGTGGTGAAACAATGAGAACAACAACATTCGCACCATTTGCATTTATTTTGCCTTTGCTCAGAGTTAGCACATCAGACTTTCCCCCAAACCAGTTGGCAAAATTGCAACAACATCTTTCAACAGAACAGCAGCCTCTTTCTGTTCAGCCTTAAAGCAAAGAAATGTTGAAATTTCTCTCAACAGGATTCTATTTTAAAAACAACCACTCCATTACGAATCATGGCACATGTCAGTCATGACAACTGCGCAAGCCACAAAACACACCTGGATGTAATCATAATTGTCCGTTGTCAAGGTAATGACACCTTTCAAACAATGGGAATTTACCATTTTTGGAGAAACAGGAAATTCATTTTTTTCCAAAGATGCCTACAGCCCCTCTAATTATCTTAGTCCCCACCCCCTACCCAGTGAAGTGTCTCCTGATTGTATCCACACGTTCAATGATCAAATAAACATATGAGAAAATAGAGGGCTGTGAACAGTCTTATTTTTAGTGCAGAGTGCACTATAGCACATTTGCATGATGACGTCATGTACACACTGCATTCTGGTAGTTGTAGTCAAACTCCCGGGAAGTTTAAGAACAATGGCGGCAAACGAAGCATGCAAAGATGACTGTAAAGATGTCAATAAGTCGAACAACAAGAAGCCTTTTTGAACAATCTTAACAGAGAACGACGTTCCTGGGGCATCTTTAAAGGGAAGGAAAGCTGAACAGTTAAAAAACGATGAGTTGAAGTGTTGGTTGAAATGCAGAGGGGCAAGTGTATCTAGAACTCGTATGCAACTACTTCAATGGTAAACATCAAATGCGTGCAGTGCTTTTCCATCCTTGCTTCTCTGTCATTGAATTTTCTGCTCATATTTTATTTTTAGAGTTAAAGATTATATTTCTAGTGGACTACATAGCAAAACAAGAAGATCTGTTAGATCTTATAACCGCACTTTTAAAATTTAACTGTTTTCTTAGCACTACAGTCGCAAGGCAGTACACATTCCAAAGAATTCTTTGATGATTCATTCATTACTGTAGACACCACCTCACTTGGTCAACACAAACTGTATTATTGCACCATCAGTCGTAGCCGTTGTGAAATGTGCGATGAAGTAATAGTCTTAATCCGGAACTTTCTTCGGGATATGTATGGGCATGAAGATATGAACACTATTAACAACAGCTTTCTTTCTTAGAAACATAGTTCAAGAATTGCATTATCCACGGCTATCTTTAGTACGGTGGTTATTTCCCTACCAATGACGTAATCCTTGCATGTTGTGACAAGTTCTTTGCTTGGCTTGCAAATAGTTAATTTTCCTTCCAATCTATGAACTCGCTGCAATGAAACAGCCAAAGAATTTACTTCATTTGCCTAAAACCACAAGAAATACTTGCAAAATTACAAATAAATTAATGACCGTCGCTTCTGGTGAAATAAACTTGCAAAGTAAACACAATCTTATTTGTCATGTAGTGAAAGTGAAAGCTGCAACATCAACACATTCCGTGGCTGACGTAATACCTTTTCGAGAAGCTGTAGAATGCCACAATGTTCAACAATTTTGTCACTGCAATGGCCTCCATACAGATCAGAAACGAAAGTGAAAGCACCATTAGGTACTATTGCGACAAGGCCTTTGGCTGTATTGTGGGATTTTTATGTTGAGTAAGTATCAGATTGTGCATGGAAACATGAGGGCTTTTCAATAAATAATTCAGCGCAGTCGAGGATAACCCTTGTGAGTGGGTATTTCTGCTGAAACAGTTCAGGCATTGTTTCTTCAATGGTCTTTTGGTAGCCCAGACAGGAAGTAGCAAAAATCCTTAAAACCTCGGAGACACTTGTACTATAGTTATCAGGGAATACTTTCCTGGGACATTAACTCTCAATTGACACAATGTTAGAAAAAGCTCATCTTCTGGTTCTAAGGAGTGCTTTTGTCCCCTCTTTTCACTTTCAGGTAATTGTATCTGAGCATAATCAGAGCCCCAGTAATTCAGTCGATGGCAAATACCATGGGCATTTAGGAATTTGAATAATGCCACAAACTGACCACAGGTCAGGCCAGTGTAGTAAGGCATATCTTTGTCAGAATCTTTAAACCGCCTCAAACTAAATTTGAAGATGGACAGATGATGTTCCAATGATTCTTTTAAGCGCACGACTTTCTGCAGTTCTTCTCTCAGTCGTTCAATCTGTTGTTGTGTAACATCACATTCAGACTCGCCAGTTTTTGTTGTGTCTGAAGCTGCTGAACTGGCTGTAGGCGGTGTCTCTTGACTAGATGTTGAAGGCCTGGTGAAAATGAGTTTTTTCGTTTGGATGGGACTTTGCCTAAGGAAAAATAAAAGGAACATTGTTCATGTAGGTTTTTTTTGCGTCCTTTGAAATGCAAGCTACGTACCTGGTGTCCAGTGCTCAGGGAAAAATTTTTCTTCGATATTTTGTGCAACCGGCGACTCCACAAATTCTTTTCTTTTGGGAAACCATAGAGCAAGAGATTCACATCTCTTTACTGTTGCTAAAACACCCTGGAACACAGCAAGTGAACCTGCCTCCACTATGAGATGCTATTTTGTTTCTCACTGACTACAACTACCAGAGTGCAGTGCGCACATGACGTCATCATGCAAATGTACTATTGGGATGGTTTGAGGGCTGATGTCTGCTAAGGCAACAAGAAGATCTTTAAGATCTTACAACCGCGCTTTTAAAAGTTAACTGTTTTGGTAGCATGAGTGACCCGAAGAAAAAAAAACGAAAAAAAAAATATCGGTTTTGAACCTATTTCCAGCAAATTTGGCACACTGGAAGCTGAGAAAATTACTCTATTTCCGGTCATCATTTTTCAGCTCTTTTCGTCATATCCCCCCCTCGGGAGGGTTTTGTAAAGTTAGCGAATTAGTTGCAAGCCACCGTAATGGTGATTGCTGTCGGCGAAATGTTTATTTGCTAAAAAATTGCGGCCAAATCTTTCGGAGATGGAAGTCAGGACATTTGTAAGGATACAGAAAGTAATTTGGGACCAGTTGCTGACTTGCAAGGCTGAAATTATCCAGAAGTAAGGTTTTTTTAACGTGAACGTAACGAAGGCCACGCGGTGAATAAATTATTGGCTCTTCTCACTGTCTTGTTCTGTTTTTTGTTTCGTTCTCTTTTGGAGTCCGCCGAGGTCATTTTTTTGTCTAAATAACTTGAGAAAAGTTCGAAAAAGATGTTCCTCTAGAATTTTCAGCTTTCAGGCAATAATCCTGGATTTTTTTGACCGAAACGTAGGTTCACTGGTTATGTTAATGTGTTTTGGTGGCTATGGGCGACCGTCGCTTCCTTTGTTGACTCACGCAATGAAGCTAGGTTACAAAAAAAATCTAATAATATTTAGTTCTGGTTTTGTTCGATTTCGTTGAAATTTTAATATGATGAAGCTGGATTGTTAACGAATAGATTTTAATACTGCCGATATGAGGTAGCTATTAACGCTAAAGTGATATATCGCTTCGATGTCAGGGTTTTGAAGAGATTTTTTTGCAATGTGTAGGTTCGGCGTGATTTTGTAATCTGAGATTTCTGTTGATCCTGAAGAAACAAGGTTTGGCGAGTAAACATTACCGATTGCGTAATTCAAAGTTGGCCGAGTGGAGATCTGCGTCTGGTCTCCGACAAAAATAAAAAATAAAAAAAAATAAACCAAGGGTAGAACATGAACCACGCTCGGCCCATGGCCGCGCGGTTAATAAGGTGGAAACTTTAATGTTGGTTTGAATAATTAATATCAATTAATTAATTAGTTTGGAGGCAAGGAAGTGGTTGGGAAGGGGTAGGTGCCTGTGTGCACTACATAAAAACGCTTGTCACCTACCTTACTTCATTCATAATACCACAAAGCTCTATATTTGGTTTATGATACCTCTTGCTCTCCTTGTGGTACTACTCTCTTTAGAACAAAACCAATTTGCCCTAAACTCATACGCAGATTGCTTAACGTTTGTGCCAATTATATATTACGTGAAAGATGCCTCTCGTTTGAGATCACACAACACAAAAACGTTGAATGCTTTTCCTTGTGGTAGAACCCAACATGTAAGATGCATGCATCCTAGCATTGTTAGCATGATATACTCCGTTTTCATCCCCAGAGCCCCGTGAGTTTTTTAAATGTCGTGTGATATAACCAAGGACAGCAGTTATTTCTCGGGTAACGTCACTTCTCCTGTTTTAATGCTCAAAATACTACTATGACTGCATATCTTTGACAATTGCCCCTAGCTCGGTTCAACAGATATCATTTGCTATTATTAAACTACACTATTGTGTTTGTCAGGGTTAAAAGTAAGAATGGAAACCTTTTCCTTCTCCTTAGCAGCTTATTTATTTCTCTTTCAATTGTCTCTATGGAAGAGACCAAAGAGTTCATATCTAGCCAAACTTTCCTAATTTAGTGGCACTAAAACTTGTTAAATTGTAAATCTGTGACAAAAGAAACCAGGAAAGGGTTCAAATGCTGCTGTAGATGCTGTGGCACGTAATAAAAGCGCAAATTAATTTAATCAGTCTTTGAGGGGAATCGTTCACTGATGTAAGATATATAATCTTGGTCAACTGAGCAGTGGCCTTCGATACTTCTCACTGAAACGGCAACGCTTCCCGGTTGTATTAATCGATATCACTGAGGTGGCAACTGAACAAGAACGTGGTATCCCATGACTATTTCTTGTTTATCGGTGAAAACAAAAGTTTTCATTTTTGAATGAAACAAAATCGTTCTTCTTCCATTTCCTCATAAGATATTTACTTTCTTCCATTGATCTCTAAAGTTTTCAAGAAAACAGGCGTTTAATGTTACATACCTTTGTGAGGAAAACAAAAGTATCAAGTTGCAAACGTTGGCGTGAAAAGTAAAATTGTCATGTCTGCTACTTCAACGTATTATTGAATTGGAAATGAACGAAAATCAATGTAAAACACCAGAGTAAAATTTGAAAGCTGTCTTGACAAACAGTAATTGTAAGTTATGGTTGAACATCAAATGGAAATACAGACATGAAACAGACACAATATTCTTTAATTTGGGAGCAATTGTTGGACTCCAAAAAAGATCAATGTTGCAATTTTATTCATGAATAACACATAAAAGTTTATGGATGATTGATCAACTGACCCCTTATCTAGGGCTGCCACTAAGTTTTGATTCACCTGTAGCCTCAATCTTCACATTGGTAACAAACTTATTACTTTATGGGTGAATTGTAACAACAACAGGCAACAGGGCTGGAAAAAAAATTGAAATCCAGTTGCCCAGTGGGATAGTACATTTCAGTTTTCAGTTGCCCCCACTAAACTGTTACTTGCCCAATAGGTTACTGATGTTTCTTTGTGGTTTTGACACATGGTTTCTCGTGAAATACTATTCGTTCTCATCTTGCATTCTTCAGTTTTGAAATTGTTTTTTCTAATGGAAATTATCTCTGACCAGACTACGGAGGCAAATTTCACTTGCCCACCAGACCACCAAACTTCCATTTTCACTTGCCCAAGAGCAAAATGTTCTTGCCCTGGGCAATCAGACCTGGGTTTTTTCCAGCCCTGGCAAATTCACCCATAACATCAAGGGCCAATCAGACATACTCAGCGATAACAGTTTTTTTTTTTGTACCATTTAACATGGCCATAACAGGTGTTACAGAGGTTACGGCTCTAAATGATAGACCTGACTTATTTGCTTAATTCTTATCACTTCAATTACTCTGGAGCTATACATGTACATTCATTTTAAATATCAAAATTGATAACATGCTTATTGACTAATATGCTACAGGTCATGGCATATTTGACCTAGTTACACTCTATTTCCATAGTGAAGAAGAAGAAGCAGAAGAAGCAGAGGAAGACAAAGATAAAGATAGCCTGAGCAGTACTGATTCATCCAGAAATGCAACTCCTAAAGTATCATCTAAACCTTCAAGGACTGTTGATCTTGGAGCTGCAGCAAATTATGGAAAATCAGAAGTAATCAATTCTTCTACACCACCAGCATCAAGTGTAGTACCATCTATGTCACACACAAGCAATTCAGATTTGGTGGACTTGCTTACAGGGCAGCCTGACACCTCCCTTACTTCACAGCCCTTTCGGACTTCTACTGTTCCAGTTGTCCCAACAGAAAATGATAGTTTCTTTGCAGATTTTGCTTCTGCGCCTACAGGGGGAGGAAGCATCAGTGGATCAGAGAATAATTTCAACCATGGTAAGGAGTTAGCAATCATTAGATTTCATGACGTATTTAAAAAGATATGGATAGATATAGACTGGCTGATTGACTTTATTAGTTTTTTTTAAAAAAAGGATGAAATTGACACTTAGGGAGCAGGTATGGTGAAGTGGTGAGAGCACTCACTTCCCCCCATTGTGGCCCAGGTTCGATTGTGAGTTTGACATTAATTCTCACTCCAAGAGTTAAATGTCTTGGTTCTCTGGTTTTCCAACCACCTGAAAAACCAACACTTCTAAAGACCAGCATGAAAACCAGTTAAGGCTGATGTGGCTTCCTTTCTATGCAAGGTAATTAACCGCGTGGCCATGGGCCGAGTGTGGTTCTAGGTTTGCACAGGGTTTATATTTTTTGTGTGTTTTGTCGGTGACCAGACCCAAACTTCCTCTCAACCAAATTTTGAATCACACAACCTGTGATGTTTATTCGCCAAAAGCTGTTGAAACATTAATACACGGACGATGTTATGGCTATTTTTTTCTTTATCGTGTGTAAAACACATTTTCTTTTAATTTTATCAAAATGTTGGATTCAAAGGGAATAATAAATACGCAAAAAAAAGTCAGCCGTGGAATGCGCTAACGTTGCATCTTTCACTTTCGCTACTTGACAAATAAGATCGTGTTTACTTTGCAAGGTTATTTCGAAAGGAGTGGCAGTCTTTAGTTTTCCGATTATTTTTTGTATTTTTAGGCAAGAGAAGTGAATTGTCATGCAGTTTTATTGAAACGAGTTCAGAGATCGAAAGGAAAATTAAATGTTTGCAAGGCAAGCAAAGAACGTGTCAGAACGTGCAAGGATTGCGTCATTGGTAGGGAAATAACCACCGTACTAAAGATAGCCATGTATAACATAATTCTTGAATTATGTGACTCATGTGACTACTTTGCTAGCCCTTTACTCCTTTACTCATGAAAAAAAAAAATTAAATTTAATCATTACTTTCAAGAAAGCAAGCAGCTGTTAATAGTGTTATTATTGTATCGTTCATGCCCATAATTATCCTGAAGAAAGTTCCAGATTAAGACCATTACGTCATCAGAGATTTTGCAACGGCTATGACTGATGGTGCAATAGTACAGTTTGTTTTGATCAAGTGATGTGTCTACAGTACTCAATGAATCATCAAGGACTGCTTTGGAATATGCTCTACAATGCGACTGTAGTGCTGAGAAAACAGTTAAATTTTAAAAGTGCGGTTGTAAGATCTAAAAGATCTTCTTGTTTATTTATTATTTTTACATTAGTCTTTTGAAGTACAAATATTTACAATTTTTTGAGTTACTGGCTTTATGAAGGATTTTACTTTGCTCCTTCCTTTGCTTCCAGTAAAATGTTTTTGAGAATCTGCTGACTAATGTATAAAGCTTCAGTGTTCTCTGTAAGCACCAAAGAGCAGCAAAAATCACCGTCTACATGTATTAGTCCTGAGCATGCTGGCTACTCTTAAAAGTAAATACATTTTTTAATGCAAAACAATCTTTTGTAAATTAAGTTTCTATATCTTCCAATTACCATGCAATGTAAATTTATTTAAAAACCTAGAAACAAAGTAAAACTCATGAAAAAGCAACTACTCTTGACTCTTTGACACCATTTTGTACCTCGGTTAAGAAATACATGATATGTCTATTGCTTTAAACTGCACTTCTCATTGTGGCAACCCAAATTTCATCATATGCTTCGAGTTATAGCGCCTAGAGCAGGCATGGATATGCGCTATAGAAATATTTATTTATTATTTTTTTATTTATTATTATTATAGTGTTCCATTTAAGTACAGTCATTATCTTCTAAAGATTAGATGATTCTGACATTAAATATGTGCTTCATATGCATCTGACAAAAACCTGAATAATAGGTCGGTCTCTTACAAGTGAATATGAAAGATCATATAATATTTGAACTGCTGAGAAAGATATGAAGACATGATTGATCATTACAGTTAACTTAAAGTGCACCTAACCCCCAAATTTTTTTTTTCACTAAAACAAATCTACTTGTTATTTGAAATACTTCTGCGAAAAAATTTTTGGATTCGGTTAAATCCTCGATTTTCTGTGCGCCAATGAAATCTCGAAAATAGCTCTAAAACACCGCCATTTTGTTTCATGACCGAGTTTGAGGAGAATGAATCCAGTGGCTGTTGTGACATCTACCCAGGAAGGTTGAATATCTCGCGTCCTCTCATTTCCTTCAGGATGGTGCAGTACACATTCGAAAAGTACTCAGAAACGCCTTCCAGAAGTGCTATCGGCTGTTGCAGCAATATCCCAGATATAAAGAAAGATATAGTGTACAATTTACTGGCAATGAACGGTCAATGCTACAATAAATAATGGTAATTGAACTGAGTGGAGTGCAATTTGGTCTGAAATCATATGCGTGATTTCAAAATGGAACAAGCGCACAGCACGAGTTCGATTTGATATCACAAGTATGATTTCAGACCAAAATTGCACGACCCGAAGTTCAATTGCCACTTTATTAATTCCATTTTGAAATCGCACAATTTTATCGCCTTAAATGTTAGATTCAGTAGCCGGCATTAAAATAGCGGAACCAGAAACAGCTTGACATCTCATTTAGTATGCAAAACGATGTCATGTGACAAAAACTCACTCGAGCATAACTAAGAAACAAGCAGTTCTGAAGCCAGAATGAAAGCAGTCTACTTCATGCATCAAAGTTAAATTATCATCCCCTGAATCAATGATGGAAGACCTTCCTTTTCTTCTGTGAATGAGGCTGAGACTTGTAGTTGTCTTTGGAGAAGGAATTTAAAGGTGCAGCTAGTGTAATTCTGCGATGGATTACTTTTGAGTTGTGAAACTCCCTCGAGTGCACAATGCCCAGTGGATAGTTTTTCTCTGTTAAATACCGTTCAGTGGCACTCTGCATGATTTTAAGGGATTCCAGCTGGTAAGTATCTCCGTTTCTTTTTGTGACCTCAGCGTAGAACTTAATACTCAAGACCTTGTCAAGTTCTTGCAATGTTGTTTGTTTCAAGATATTTTTAAGATGGCGGGGCACCAGCTTCGGAAGACATGCGGTCATTCACTGTTTTGTGGAGCGGGGCGTATTTTGATTACGTATGTTTATTCACAGCAACAGAGTTAACTCTTGTATTGCTTCGTTTGAAACTACTAGAAACCTGGAAACATCTACCTTCTTGAGATGGCCCTGAATTTGTTGTGTGGTTCTCGTTTGTTTGTGTTTTGTTGGACGGATCTTGAGCAGATGCTGAAGAAAAATCGTCAGAATATTCGTCAAAATGGACACTGAATGTTGGAAACTTCCTGTAAAGTAGGTCTTCAACCTGAAGGAGCTCATAATCGTCATTCAGATACTAATTAATTAAATTCGTCAAATGTTTTGAAAAACAACCACAACAACAACAAAGTTTTAGCGATAATAGTTGCAAAATTCGCCACACAATGGCTTTTTGTCTTTCATTTCCTGAAATTTTATTGCTTTAACTAACCTTGAAATCTGATTGGTTGTTTTGTTTTACTATCCTATTCTCATTGGCTGAGAAAAAGATGCGATTTAGAGCAAAAAATAGTGTGATTCGTGAATAAATCGCACTCCTGAAAGGCAATCAGATTGCAAGGATAACCAGTGATTTAAAAATGGATTTAATAAAGATGTAAACGGTGGTTGATTTTGTCGAACTGAAACAAGCGAACTGAGTCCGTGAGAACCATTGAAGAACTCTCAGTGGAATTTGTTCCGCAGACTTTCAAGCGCTATTTTCAAAATTTTCTGCTTAAAGCCAACCAGCAATTCATAGAAGTACTACTGACAACCTATATCTTCCAGTCCCACAGTATTTATAATATAGCCAGCAAAGTTGTTTGATGAATGAAGAAGCGTTACGACCGATGTACTGATATGTAAATGTAGGTTGCAACTGTACGCCGTGAACCAACACTTATTTCTCTTTCAATTTAGGTAAAAGTCGAAGATTAATCCTTAAGAATTACATGATAACAAAACTGTTAGACTCACAGATTTTTCGAAGGTTTGGAAATCAGTAGTGTGACAAACTTTCTGTGCGATACTTTGTATTCGTAATCTGTGCAATAGTGTCAAAAATATGACCGCGTAACATTATCTGTGGACTGCTCAGGGAACAATCCTTTTGGCTTATCCGACAAATTTCACTGCAAACTTTGAGAAACATTTACATTGGTTATTTGGAGTTACGACTTAAAACGTGTGACAATGTGAAATTTGTAATTGTATGAAATGTTTCCTTCCGCCTTCTCTTCCTGCAGCTGCAAAAATACAGGTCCAAACAATTCTACGATTTTCAATCGATCGAAGCCAGTGTTTTGGAAGTCATCAAGTCTCGAAAACTGCAACACTTATGTCGCTGTCATAAACATGAAGCATTCCAGAAAGTAAAACACAAACTGTATTTAATAGAACAACCATACCTTGACAAAATACATTCTCGCTAAGGACAAATGTAAACGGGCTATAAACACATGTAGGAATCTTGTGTTTAGGTGACAAAATTACCATCCAAAGCAGTCCTTGAATTTTCTTTACTGCTTTTGCCTGCTCCTTCACCTCGTATCTAGCTTTCCATTTCTAATATACAAGCAGTTCATCTGCAAAGAAGTCTTCCCCGTTGTCGCTTGAAATATTGCAAATTGCTCTCAAAGCTCTAAGTAGTGAGTTCACAGTTGTCGAACATACTCGATCGAAATTTATTTCGGATTCTTCCCAATCGAAACTTAACTCTGACGCCAGTGACGAAAAAGAAATGATTCTGAAACAAAACTTGGCCGTTTTAGTCCCAAAATATATTGGAACAATTAGTTTTGTTTTTCATTTTCTCAAGCAAATACAGAGAGCTGACTGAGGAGCCATTGTTTTCGGTTCCTGGGTAGACGTCATCAGCAACCGCCGCTCCAGACTCACTAAAACGCGGTCGTGCAACACTTCAAGCGCGACTTTGAAAGGGCATAGCAAATCCAGGACTCAACCAAATTCAAAAATGTTTTTGCCCAAATGCTTCAAATAACAAGTGGATTCATTTTAGCGAAAAAAAATTAGGGGTTAGGTGCACTTTAACAGTCCGGAATATCCCAATATATAAGAACATCCTTGACGTCATGAAACTTTTGTTCCCGAGGAAAATGGTGGCCATTTTTCAAAAACCCTGGGGCCCGTTTCTTGAAAGCCCTGGAAACTTTCCAGGCCCATAAAGTCATAGCACAATCTCGAACCTTACGATTACAGAGCTGTTTTATTCACATATTCTTAATATGAAGAGAAGTTCCCTTCATACAAGAAGTTTCAGGCGTATACACTTCTCCGTGTTTAGATACAGATAGACTAAAAATGGCTTCACAGGCCCGAAAAGTTTCCGGGGCTTTCGAGAAACGGGCCCTAGGGCAAAGTAGAAATCTGCTGTCCTGTGCTTTGTATGAGCTCCCATCCGGGACTTTTAGCTAGAAAACATCAAGAGGAAGCTTTTAGCGGCCATTTTGGATGCTAGTTGAGGAGATTCAAAGAGGTTTTATGTGGTTTAGCGCCATAGAAACGAAACAATGTACGACGATTTTCTGACACGTTTTTAAGGTAGGTGATGAACTTTTGTTTTTTTCTTGTACTCATGTATTTTTCATAAGGCTGGCAGTATTTTTTCTGAGCTCTTAAGTCAATAAACTTTCATCATGCCAAGTGCCAACATGGTAGACAAGCTAGATTTCTGGTAGACTTTTCTAGAAGTCAGACTACTATACATACATATATCTCCGAGCATTTAATCATCAGATGAGAGATAGCCCACCACACTGGGAACTACGTCCCTACTCTTTTCGATCAGTGTGTGGGTTCTTTTACGTCCCACAGAATTAATTATGAAGAGTTGTGAGACAGGGCCTACAGTTTGTCGTCCTTATCGAGAAGTCTAGAAAGTTTAACCATTTGCAGATGTCATTACAAAGGCAGCACTTTCTCCTCAATTATTTAAAGACCTTGAGTGTTGGTCCGGTCGGGGTTTGAAGCCGCAAACTCCAGCACACTAGTCCATTACTCTACCACTGAGCAAACCGGTCAGCAGTCTATCGCTGTTCTATTGCACTCAAGAATAACACGATTGACTTGTACTATTTTTGACTGGTTATCACTTTGTTGCTGACTAAAATGGACTTTTTTAGGTTTATCTTGGCTTGAAATTGCACCATGAGAGACTTCAGGCTCTTTGTCGAATTTGTGGAGAGACACTCAAGATCACAAGTGCAACGTGGAAGCAGCAGTGAAGTGGGTAAGTTTGGAAAGTCTTTGTTTTAATCGATTCGCCCAGTGTTCATCTATGTTTTATTTGTGTCAAGTGCCAATTAATTTGTGGAAAAAAGTATGTTGAAAGCTAGATAAAATTCCCACTCTTGCCAAAACGTGCATGGTATCCATGCATGGTATCCCACCTGAAATGCCAACCAGGCAGGGTAACAAAAGCCAAGAAAGCAAAGTACATAAATACTTTATTCAAGATACAGTCATAGCAACAATACAAAAATCTACATATACATGTAAAAATAAAAGCTTCAGATTAAAAAAAGACATCTTGAACTAAGGCCAGCTAATCTGAGTCATCGTGAATGAAATGATGAGTGGTTCATTGCCTTGAAATCAAAACAAACCTTGAAGCAGTAGTTTTTAAGGAAGAAAAACACCAAAGAGATAACAATATATCAACTGAGAAGAAACAAGCTATTATGATTTTGAATGGGAAAGGCTGCAATTGATAACCCTGAAAAACCTACGCTAAATGTTTAAGATGTGTCACCCTTGGCAGAGCTCCTTCTTCCATGGTTTAAACTGAAATCTATAATACTTCTTTGTTGCAGTTGTATCACTGGAGAGCCAACAGCCAGTTGAAAAAAACCTACAGCACAGAGGTAGTAGTGAAACAGACAGGCCGGGGGTAGTGCAGTGATTCCTATCAGTATCCCAAGGAATGGCACAAAAGGTAGAGGAGATTGTATGTGCTCATTTACCAGACAATGAGAGCAATGCAGACATGTAAGTTAAGGTTTGTGGAGAGCATTGTACTCTTTTTTTTGGAATTTTTTTAAAGTTATACACACTGCAGTTGTATCCAGGAGATGATTATTCTTTTCACCTCCTCATGAAGCTTGAATGTACCAGAAAATAATCATTATGAAAACAGACTGAAAATGTACAAGAGTTTAGGATGTAGTGTCAAGTGTTGAACATTGCTAACTGTGAAATTAATGCAAAACATTAAT
Organism: Orbicella franksi; assembly: GCF_964199315.1. NCBI lineage: Eukaryota > Metazoa > Cnidaria > Anthozoa > Scleractinia > Merulinidae > Orbicella > Orbicella franksi. The sequence continues at coordinate 10,297,820 of NC_138146.1, forward strand.
TGGTTGTGAACAGGAAACATATTACTTTGGTTAAGAATATGTAATGAAAAATAGAAAAAATAATCATGGCAACATAAGAGTCAATAGACCACTTGAGGGCACTCTCTTTTTTAGTGAGACTAATGTGGTAACTACATTCAAAATAAATTCATATTTTAGAACGAAAAATACATTTGTAATGATATTGACATCTGTAAGCAATGTACCGGTAATAATCTCCTAAATGTTTGTGATTTGTTTCAGGTCCTGCATTAATTCAAGGTTGAGAGTACCTAGAGAGTGAATGAAATAAAATGGATTTCACTTTCAAGACTGATTTTATTTTGTATATTACTTAAAGTAAATATTATGTACTTATTGACTGAGTGGGAGGGCTGGATGGGAAAATATTTGGCTCAAGGTCAGGACATACGGACCTTGCTGCACTTGGTCCGCACATCCTGACCGAGAGCCAAATATTTTCCCATCCGGCCTGACCTTACTCAGTCAATAAGCATTTTATCATATGACTACTTAGTGTTGAGAATTTTGAAAATTCTGTTTGAACCTAAATAGGATGTGATTACATAACATCAGACGGCTGTGCGTGGAACAACTACAAAAAAGATTCTAAAATAAAAGCTTGTCAGTTATTTCTTCGCGGTGAACAAGAAACTCACAATTTATCAAAAAACACGACTCATTTTCTCATTTTTGGTTTTCAATGCAAGTCCACAATTGCAATTCATGCTAATGGGATTGGCCAACCTGTCTTAAAAGCCAACGGAAAGTTGACATAAAGCTGTCAAAAATACGTCAAAACCGCTTTGCTTCACGCTTCACTGAAATTGTTAACAAATCTTCTTTGTCTGAAATACAAGACTCAGTTAAATGTCGGCATCGTTTCAAGCTATTTATCAACCTCTTGGATTCTCTTGAAGAAGGGAGAACCAGCAACTGAATATTAATGACACTGATGTTAGCTCCTGCAGTCAGTGCCTGGGTTTACTGGCTTTGCTGGCTTTGCTGTGTAGTGGAAATTACACTATTAAACAGGAGCAAGAGAGTTTTGTTATCTGAATAAACTGTACGGTAATGAACTTGTATTCGCACTCAGTTTTGCCTCTACAAACAACACCGATGTAGAAACTGAACTTTATTTGTGAGGAGTGTTGACTTTCTTTCTTTGCTTTCGGAGTGAGTTGGCTACTGAAGTAGTTCTGTATCAGACAGTTTGTCTGGATAGTAAAATTCCTTCTCAGAATGTTCACGTTCATCACTTGTTTCAAAGAGAACAAAATTTTGCAGCAACAAAATTGTATTTGTCATTAACTCACGTTGATTTTGCCATTCACGTTTCTAGTAGGGCCGTACACATTTCTAGTAGGGCCGTACGGGTTTTTCGGCCCTATCACTTGGATGCGTATGGCCCTCATACGGGACTTTTTTCTTATGGTTTTCCAAGGAAATTGCATGAGGGGCCGTACAATTCTTATGATAAATAATAATACCTTGGGATATGTGGATGGATTGTGAATGTTTCCTTGTCAACTTGTCCAGAAATTATATTTTGATATTTTTGGGTAAATAATTTGCTTAGTCAGCAATTATATGTAAGCTTTCATAATTTAAATGTGGAAATCTGATATGACATATTTTAGCACAGCGACAAATAGACACAGGAAATATTTAAAATAAATACCAAAATGGAGAAATTTCAGATTCACAAAGAATATATTAACAGATTCTTGACCTTCCATGCATCTGACAACACATTTTTCTAGCTTAGTATACATGTATTTTGTATGACAGAATAAGAATTTCTCACTCGTATGCTTTATTGAAAATTCTGTTTAATGACTTCTTGATTTGGCCAAAACGTATAACATTTTAGAGATTTAAAATTTATCTTGATAACTATATAATGCTGGCAAAGAACGTTCTGTCGATTTCGGAAAGATAATCCTAGATAAGAGGAAAGTCTGAATTCGCATATCAATTGTTTCTGTGCTTAAAAAAATGCAGAGTGAAGATGCTTACCGATTCTATGGTGTCTTTCCAAAGAATGATAACAGCAGCTCGTCAAACTCGGCCCGCAGTTCTCAATTCAAATTTCTTTCCGTAGTGCTTCCTTTGGTTCGAAGATAATTGTTATCTGGGCAGAATTGTCTGTGACAGAGAATGCGAACACAAACTTTCCTTTTATATCATAATTTCGACAGTATTGAACTCAATTTGGGACAAATATATACCTCCTGAAGACCTGCATTCATGGCATCGGTAGGAATTCACGACTCTCTTTGTCCGCCATCTTGAATTTCTTGGTTTGTTGTGAAACACAACACTCTAACTAAAACACGCATTCTCATTGGTGGAAGGGGGAGTTTCGTGACATCACAGATGTCCTAATATATTGGGATATTCCGGACTTCTTAAGCAGTTGTGAAATTAAAGCCTGAAAAAAATTTGGGCTTGAACAAGATTCGAACACATGACCTTTGCTATACTGGTGCAGTGCTCTACCAATTGAGTTATCAAGCCAACTTGGAGCTGGTCATGTGAGTTTGTAATATACACTTAGATGGCAAAGAATACAACTGGATAAGATATGAAGACATGATTGATCATCGCAGTTATACACACAACTTAAACAGTTGTGAAATTAAAGCCTGAAAAAAATTCAGGCTTCAATGGGATTCTAACCATGGCCTTTGCGACACTAGTGCAGTGTTCTACCAACTGAGCAATCTACAGGTACATGTATATTACGAACCCATAATGTGATCAGCTCCTGATGTACATGTCGTTGCGATCAAATTCTTTGAGAATACAGTAAGAATTTTTAAATCTTTATTATCTTAATACTTGGCTCTCATTAACCAAGCAGGAGGTCTGTATGGGAGAATCTTGACCAAGGTCGTGGGTACAGACCGAATGCAGTGAGGTCTGTACACATGACAAGGGTCAAGATTCTCCCATACAGACCGACTAAGCTGGGTTAATAAGATGTGTATTATATGGCACAAAAAAGAACAATTTAATTTGTTTAATTTAACTGGTTTGTACTGGCTGACATTTTGCTTGTGAACAGCGATGAGCTGAATTTAATTCTGCCAAAAATTTGCTCGTCCTCTACTTTTTTTTAGTGCAGAGTGCACTATTGGGATGGTTATGGGAGCTGCCTGCTGCTATGGCCCTATGGTGCTAAGGTGTAAACTTTAATGTTTGTTTAATTAATTTCAATTAATTAATTAGTCTAGAGGCAAGGAAGTAGTGGGGGTAGGGTGGGAAAGGTACATGTGTACTCTACGTAAAACACATTCCATCACCGTCACTTAGCTTTGAACATCGCAAAGTCATATATTTGTTTCAGGTAACCCCTTGCTCTCCTTGTGGCACCATTCTCCTTAGAACAAAACTAATTTGCCCTAAACGCATGCATAGATTAGTTAGTGTTCATGGCTTCTATATTAGGTGAAGGATACATTGCATACGGAATCACGCACAAATGTTGAGTGGTTTTCCTTATGGTAGAGCTCAACATGTAAGACGCATGCGTGCTAGCATCGTTAGTGTTATACACTATCTTTCCACATGGTATTTTATATATCGTGTCGTGACCAAGGACGGCAGTTATTTTTCAGGTAGTGCCAATTATCCCTTTTTATTGCAAAAGTGAAACGTTACTGTGGCTGCGTAGCGTTTAGAATTACACACAGGTTGGTTCAACAAATATCATCTGCTCTTTTCAATCTGCAATAATGTGCTTATCAGGGTTCAAATGTATTCCTTCTCCTTGGCGGCTTGTTTATTTCTTGCCTTAATTGTGTCTGTAAGAGAGACCAAAAGGTTCCCAAGTTAGTAGCTTTAATACTCCGCAAATAGTAAATTTGTAACAAAAGAAACCAGGAAAGTGCTCAAATATTGCTGCAGACACCGTGGCACCTAATGAAAGCACAAATTAATTTAATCAGTCTTTGAGGAGACTTATTCATATTGGCCAAGTAGCGCTGTTTAACTTCAATACTTTTTGTTGAAATACTTCTCAGCCATCAATATCGTTGTGTGTTAATTTTGAATTGTTTTATTGTTAACAACAAAGGTGGCAACAGAAAAAGAAAGTGGTATTTCGTGACTATCTGATAATTAAATTACTTCTTGTTCATTGGTAAAAATTTGCATTTTTAGTAAAACAACATCGTTTCTGTTCGGTTTCTTCATCACTACATCAGATATTTAACTTTCTTTCATTTATCTCCAAAAAACAAGGACATCTTCCGTATGTTTTGGAGAAAACAAGGGTTTCATATTACATGCCTTTGCTGCTTCAGCGTATTATTGAATTTAAAATGAACAAAAATCAGCGTAAAACATCAGTAGACCTTGAATGAAAATACAACCTTTAAACTTATACACTGCAAAGGGGAAAAGCCGTAGCAGACTACCAAGGTAGACACAAAGTGGAAGTGAACTGAGCAGGGGTGAGTGCTCAGGGGACTACTATACCAGAGCTATCAATTGCGCTCTGCACTGTCTGAAATTGTCTCACTAGTTTCTCACCAGGCTTTTTGGCACTTCCATAAATAAATATTGTTAGATGAAAATAGTTATCGATTTTACATGTTAATTTGCAACTTTTTCACTGCAAAACATTACCGGTCTAGATGTCGGTCTACATGGGAAAATCTAAACTGTTTTCAATATCAATTTCAGCCAATCAAATTCGTGAATTTGGTAGTTCCCAGTCCTTATGAGACAGAGCCATATAATAAATGTATGTATTATCTTAATTATCTTAACTTTATCATCTTAATTTCTATTCATATGAATTGCTTTTATCCAGCAGGATCAGCAGTAGAAAATGATGACTTTGGAGACTTTGCAGCATTCAGGACTGGAAGTCCTACTCAGAATCATTTGCCTGATGACACATTCTTCACTGCATTTCAGAGCAACACTGCATTGCAGGTGACGTATATAGAATCCAATTTGTTTCCAGTTTAGAGACCATTTGAAACAGTGCAACTCAGAAAGATTGATTTATTTTCTGTCTTTCCCTTTTTGACTGATACAGTATGCAGTCTGCCCGAGAAAACCCTGGTTTCATCTTAATTTTCAGTAGCATGTATTGTCATCATTATCAGTCCTAGATGCACCATATTAATTTTAATTACATATTACAGTACTGCTCATTGTAGGTTGTCTTTTTTCCTGTTCATTAATTTTATAAGGCATTTTCGTCACAATAATTATTTTCATATTGTCCTACATGTACATTTACATGTGACAGAAGAAAGTTTAAATAAAGTTGGATACTGCCAAGTGATTTCAAGTTCCTTAATATTCATTGTGTGGTGAAAATTATGGTCAAAATGATACAAGTGTAGTACAGCTATTTAGTCTAGTGGCCAGATGCGAAAAAGGCTCAATTTTTTAAGTTGGCTACATCCCATGGATGGCAAGCTGTTCATTTTAAAACTTAGAGCCTGCTGATTAAGAATCTGCTTGTTAACACACAGAAAAGTGTCCAAAGAACTTGGTAACCTGGCCTAAACAACCCATACCCCTTTGCGTTAAAATCTGATTACAATGAATTTATGCTATTTTTAATCTGTTTTTAGGGTCATACTTCTTTGGAAACTGATTATTTCTGCATCTCTGCCACTTACAAGCATTTTAACTTTAAAAAGCACTAAAATTGCTCTATTTTGCAAATTTCAGGAAGTGTTATGGTAATTAGAGCGAAGAGAGCCAAACTGCAAAGAAAATTTTATATTTCCACTCTTAAATCCCCCTAAAGACCATATATATTCACTCAGATACATCCTTTTCATATTTTGAAATCATTATTTGCACAGAAATATTCAAATTATGCATTGAAATAGAAAGAAAAACCTTTATAAGGCAACTGCATCAAGCCGGAAGTGGAATGAAATTCACTTCCGGTCTCATTATTCCACAACGATTGTGCACGCTATGGGTTAATCTCTCATAAGGGCGATGCCTTTAGCCCATGAAATAACGGATATGGCTCGTTGGCCTTAAGAACGACTCTTAAAGTGGTACATTTGATGAAAATGGCGTGAATTGTGACATCATGCAAAAAAGTCGTCATATACGTAACTAGGACGTTTAAGGAAGCTTCAGATCTGGGAAAGGATGACATATCGGAAAGTATGAAAGGGAAACTGGAAAACTGCACATTTGGCATGTACCACGGAAACTGTTACCAAAATTTCACAGCCAAGAATGTTCTCAATCATGTTGCTAAAAAGAGAAAAGTAGAGGAAATTTCATCTGGAGATAAGGACACTTCAGCTATTGAGCTCCAGGCCGATGCCTGCCTGACACGTGGAACTTCTCTCCTTTCAGGGTACACAAAACCCCTTATATCGATCTGAAGGCTAAAGGTCAGAATGCAAAAGGCTTATCATGGCAGAATAAGCTTCTGGCACCTGACATATCGATCTGAGGCTTAAATTGTCTAGTGCGATGAGGTGTCTAAGGGTCAGATCGTTGAGTGTGGTCTTAACCATAGTGTTGAAAATGATACGTTTATTACAGAGCCAAAGGATGTATCTCTCAAGAACCACGTGTATCATGCCCCAAGACCGTGCGTGCCACCCTTTTAAGTCCGGAGCTGAACATACCATGGCCACCATAGTCAAATGCAATTAACAAAGGGAACATCATGTTCCAACTGTTGTTTACAACTTACTTGCTTTGATCATTTGTGAGGATGGTGAAGGAGAGGAGGAGAAGGTGAATTTAGATGAAAGTTGCCAGCGTCTTATTCTGTCCCTTGCCCGAGACCCCTTATACAATGTCTCAAAGGGAAGGATGAAAACGCCCAAACATGTTGCCTGAAGTATGAAGTATGAAGAATTCGGCAAACGGTCAAGCAGGAAGATGAGTTGCTATTGGCGATCATACATCAAAATGGCTTGTCTGCTTCTGTGTTTCATACAGTCAATCAGAGAGGGTGATTGGAACTTACATCCCGCCTGTATTCTTGACATGCTTCCTTGGATGTTCGCCTATGATTGAACCAACTTCTCCAGATACCTATCAGTCCACTGGTGTGACATGATGTCACACAAAGATGTACACCCTTCTGCCCATGAAGTATTCAAAACTGGCAACTTTGTGGTTCAACACTCAAGCAGTGCATTCAGTCAATTAGCTGTTGATCAGATGATCAAGCAGACTATTATTAGAGACAAAATCAAAAGGTGGAATTGTAATGTTTAGCCTGAATAAGGGAGCTGAGCAGCGATGGCTACTAACCTCGCATGAGCAGGCAGCAATCACCCAAGCTTGCTGTGAGATTGCTGGAATATCCACGCCAAATGGTGAAGGTGTAATTAAGGAGAAAGGAAAAGGGGGGATGTCAGTTCACGAAATGTCACATCAATGTTGATGTGAGGAAGGTACTGTCCACTCTGAGCGACTGGGTCAATCTGTTTCTACAATCTGACCCTGATGAACTTTGCCACATTGCATCAGGAATGATGGCCTCAAAGATGATGGAAGAAGACCTGTACGGCCTACGATAAGGGTAAAGAAACAATGACAGCTTTTATCAGGAGGAGGTTGACGACTAATGAAATTTCCTTCCATGATCCAATACCGAAACTAAAGCTGGCCACCTTTGATTCTATGCCCATTTCACCTGTTAAGATAGGTGGGAAAGAAGTGATGCTCTTTGCTCGTCTTCTCATTGTCGCTCAGACAAGAGATAGGGATGTACAAGAAGTCTTCCAGTATTCCCTAGGTCCTTTTCCGTGGTCTCTGGCTTCAGTGGATGGGTCCCTCTGCAAGACTGTCAAGTCTAAGTTACTGGAAACGCTGATTGAAGGAGTCAAACCAACTGATCCACCCACTGCAGCATTGATTGTTGATGGCATGGCTGTACTTCAAGCAATGAAAGAAATTCCAGGACATTTGAAGAGTTGGCAACTTCTGTTTTTCATTTAGTTGTTCCCCAGACAACCTTAACCCGAGATTGTTGATTTTGTTACAGATAGATATTGTGATGTATCTATCAAGAATCCCAAGGGAGAAAAACATGCTAGTGTAGGAGCTGTCAAAGTTAAAATAACTGGAGGTGGTCAAGAGTGTCTCAAACAGTGGAACAAGTTCTTAATGGGGAGAACAAGAGGATGTTAATGAGATTTCTCCTTCAGCAGTGGTCAAGGGACAACTATGTGAATCGGATTGGGAATCGTAACATCTATTTTGCTGTTGAAGACAAGTGCTTTCAATTATCTGTCAATGATGGAAAGGTTGTTTGTGAGGAGATCACTGACTTAAACAGCAACCGTGAAGAAGCTGACACAAAGTTACTTCTCCATGCAAAGCATGCATCTGAAAATGGTGAGACCACCATAATAATCAAGTCTCCAGACACTGATGTGGCAATTCTGGCTTGTCATTTTTGCAGGGATATATCAAGCAACATTTATCTGGAGATTTCTGCCATAGCTGATGCTGTTGGGCCCCATCTCTGCAATGCCCTACCTGGTCTGCATGCTATCACCAGTTGGGACTCAACTAGCGCGGTTGCAGGTCAAGGGAAGAAGACTGTCCTGAAGTTTTGTAAGACAGACCCGGTGGCCTGCGATGGTATGGCGACTCTTAGGCGTTCATTTGACGCAGAGACAGTCCCTTTTTCTGCATGTGAGGGATTTGATGTGTGCAAGATGTACGGTAAGTCAAAACTGGTTGAAGTTAATGAATGTCAATATATTACCCTTGTGCGAAGCAAGGCCAGTCACAGACTCTTCCGCGATGTCAGGATGCACTGTTGTTGGTCCTTCGTAGTCGAAGATGACCAAAGACATCTAGTTTGTTAATAAATTTCTATGGTGTATCCGGAGGTGGCTGGTGAGACCAATCCAGGCAAGGAAGCCTCTCCCACAGGTAGGGCAGAAGTGGGTAGGGGCTGTGCTGTTAGTGCTGGCGGCTCTTTCCTTGCGTAATGCTCGCTTCTCCTCGGCTTGACGGGACCTACGTTTCTCTGCTGCGTGGGCTCCTTTGGTGATGAGTTGGTGCCAGGAGGGTCTGTCGGAGGCAAGAGACTCTCAGGACTCAGTGCTGATGTTGAAGTCTTTTAAGGAGACTTTTAAACTGTCCTTGTAACGTTTTCGCTGCCCTTCAACTGTGTGCTTGCCATAGCAGAGTTCCCCGTAGAAGAGCTGCTTTGGAATCTGGCATGCAGGAGACGTGGCCTGCCCATCTCAGCTGGGCCTTGCGCATGACAGTGATGGCACTGGGAAGGTCTGCCTGCTTCAGGACTTCTGTGTCCAAGACTTTGTCCTGCCAGCGAATGTGGAGAATGTTTCGGAGGCACCGCAGATGAAAATGGTTGATCAGCTTCTCATGCCGTCTGTACGCAGTCCAGGTTTTGCAGCCGTAGAGTAAAGAGGTGAGGACCACAGCATGGTAGACTTTGAGCTTGGTATTGAGGCTGATTCCTCTTCTCTCCCAGACTTTCTTGTGCAGTCTCCCGAACGCGCTGCTTGCCTTGGAGATTCTGTTGTTGATCTCAGCGTCAATGTTTGCATTGTGAGAGAGTGTGCTGCCCAGGTATGTGAAAGTCTCTACTGCCTGTAGTATCTGACCATTCACCGTTATCTGCAGCTCGTGGTACTACTTGTTCGGGGCTGGCTGGTACATTACTTCTGTCTTCTTGGTGCTGATGGTGAGGCCGAAGTTGTTGCAAGCTGTGGAAAAACTGTCCATCTCCGCTTGCATTTCTTGCTCATTGCTGGCATTGAGGGCACAGTCGTCAGCAAAGACAAAGTCTCTAAGAATAGTTTCCTTTACCTTAGTAACGGCCTGCAGCCTCCTGGGGTTGAACAGTTTCCCATCGGACCGGTACCAGATGTTGATGCCAGGATCACATTCCCTGAAGGCCTCAGACAGCATTGCTGAGAACATCAAGCTGAACAGCATCGGGGCCAGGACACAACCCCTTTTGACTCCATTGGTCACTGGGAAGGCTTCGGATGGTTCACCATCGTCGAGGACTCTCGCCATCATGCCGTCATGGAATTGGCGGACGATTGTGATGAAAGTGCTCAGACAGGCAAATTTCTCCATGATCTTCCAGAGGCCTTCCCGGCTGACTGTATCGAAGGCCTTGGTCAGGTCAACGAAGGTCTTGTAGAGGTTGCGATCCTGTTCCATGCACTTCTCCTGGAGCTGACGAGCAGCGAAGATCATGTCACTAGTCCCACGACCTGCACGGAAGCCACAATGGCTCTCAGGGAGGAGGCCTTGCTCCAGATGCTCCAGCAAGCGGTTGAGCAGGACACGGGCCAAGATCTTGCCTGCTATAGACAAGAGGGATATTCCTCTGTGGTTATCGCATGCCTGACGATTGCCCTTCCGCTTATAGATGTGCACAACTGTGGCATCCCTGAATTCTTGTGGCAGGTGCTTTTGGTACCACATAGACTGGAACAGGCTTGTCAGCTGATTATGGTTTTGCCACCTGTCTTGTATACCTCAGCAGGAATGGTGTCAGGGCCTGGAGCTTTCCCTGTGGTCATCTGCTTGATGGCTTTGTTGACCTCTTCATATGTAGGTGGGGTGTCGATCTCTGTGTTAATTGCGAGTTGAGGGAGGCGTGCGATTGCTTGGTCATTGATAGCTGCAAGGCGGTTGAGCACATTGTTAAAGTGCTCTGCCCATTTGTCCAGGATCCGCTTCTTGTCGGTCAGCAGGGTTGAGCCTTCTGCACTAAGTAGGGGAGAGGATCCACTGGACTGTGGTCCATAGACAGCTTTCAGTGCATCATAAAACCTCTTTGTGTCGTGTCTGTCGGCATATCCTTGGATTTCATCGGCCTTGGCGCTAAGCCAGGAGTCCTGCATAGAGCAGAGCTTAGCTTGGACTGTGCTGCGCATGTTGGTGAAGGCAGCTTTCTTCACCACATTGGTCGGGTCGTTCTGGAGGGCCCACAACATCCTTTTTAGTGCAGAGTGCACTATTGGGATGGTTATGGGGGTTGCCTGCCGCTAAGGAACTAAGGCGCTATGGCGCTATGGCCCTATGGCGCTAAGGTGTAAACTTTAATGTTTGTTTAATTAATTAATTTCAATTAATTAATTAGTCTAGAGGCAAGGAAGTAATGGGAGTAGGGTGGGAAAGGTACATGTGTACTCTACGTAAAACACATTCCATCGCCGTCGCTTAACTTTGAACATCGCAAAGCTATATATTTGTTTCAGGTAACCCCTTGCTCTCCTTGTGGTACCATTCTCCTTAGAAGAAAACTAATTTGCCCTAAATGCATGAGTAGATTAGTTAGGGTTCGTGGCTTCTATATTAGGTGAAGGATACATTGCATACGGAATCACGCACAAATGTTGAGTGGTTTTCCTTATGGTAGAGCTCAACATGTAAGACGCATGCGTTCTAGCATTGTTAGTGTTATACACTATCTTTACACGCAGTATTTTATATATCGTGTCATGCGACCAAGGACGGCAGTTATTTTTCAGGTAGTGCCAGTTGTCCCTTTTTATTGCAAAAGTGAAACGTTACTGTGGCTGCGTAGCTTTTAGAATTACAAACAGGTCAGTTCAACAAATATCATCTGCTGTTTTCAATCTACAATAGTGTGCTTGTCAGAGTTCAAATATATTGCTTCTCCTTAGCGACTTGTTTATTTCTTGCCTTAATTGTGTCTGTAAGAGAGACCAAAAAGTTCTCAAGTTAGTGGCGTTAATACTCCGCAAATTGTGAATTTGTAACAAAAGAAACCAGGAAAATGCTCAAATGTTGATGCAGACGCCGTGGCACCTAATGAAAGCGCAAATTAATTTAATCAGTCTTTGAGGAGACTCATTCATATCGGCCAAGTATCGCTGTTTATCTTCAATACTTTTCGTTGAAAAGCTTCTCAGCTATCAATATCGTTGTGTGTTAATTTTGAATTGTTTTATTGTTAACAACAAAGGTGGCAACAGAAAAAGAAAGTGGTATTTCGTGACTATCTGATAATTAAATTAGTTCTTGTTCATCGGTAAAAATTTGCATTTTTAGTAAAACATCGTCTCTGTTCCGTTTCTTCATCGCTACATCAGATATTTAACTTTCTTTCATTTATCTCCAAAAAACAAGGACATCTTCCGTATGTTTTGGAGAAAACAGGGGTTTCATATTACATGGCTTTGCGAGGAAAACAAAAGTATCAAGTTACAAAGTTGGCGTGAAGAGCTAAATTGTCACGTTTGCTGCTTCAGCGTATTGTTGAATTTAAAATGAACGAAAATCAACTTAAAGCACCAGTAGTAATTAATTTGTGCGTAATGTTTGGACCTTGAATGAAAATACAACCTTGAAACATACACACTGCAAAGGGGAAAAGCCGTAGCAGACTACCAAGGTAGACACAAACCGGAAGGGAACCGAGTAGGGGTGAGTACTTATGGGACTACTGTACCAGAGCTATCAATTACGCTCTGCACTATCTGAGATTGTCTCACTAGTTTTTTCTTCGAGCAAAGAGTGTATCTCACTGTCGTTCTCGTCAAACCAGTCCTGGTGGTGTCTGGTAGCAGGGCCAAGAGTTTCCAGGGCAGCAGAGTGATCTGCGTCCCTGAATGATGCCCATTTCTCTTCGACACTTTCAAGATTGGGTTGGAGGTTCTCGAGTTTGTTGTCCAGGTTTAGTTTGAGTTTTTGAACAGTGTCAGGGCATTTGAGTTTTTTAGCATTTAGTCTTCTGGGGACTTTCTTCCCCTGAGGCCTTCTCTTCAGCTGGATAGCAACATTCAATTTTGAGATAATCAGGCGATGGTCTGTCCAGCAGTCGGCGCCACACATGGCTTTGGTCACTTGTACGTCCTGCCTGTCCTTGGCCCTGGCGATGACATAGTCAATGAGATGCCAGTGCTGTGAACGAGGATGCATCCATGTTGTCTTGTTGTGGGTTGGCAGGCGGAACCTGGTGTTGGTAATGGCCAGGTTGTGTGAGGCACACAGACTGAGCAGGAGGAGACCATTGCTGTTGCATTTTCCTACTCCGTGTTTTCCGATGGTTCTAGGCCAGGCTTGGTGGTCATTGCCGACGCGTGCATTGAAGTCGCCAAGGATGATGAGCCTCTCTGATTTAGGGACAGAGGCTATGAGGGAGTCAAGTTCTTCATAAAACCTGTCTTTGATCTCATTAGGGTTGGTCATGGTTGGGGTGTAGGCACTTATCAAGGTGGCATTTGTGGCAGCTGCATTTTCATGAGGCGATCGTTGAGACCCTCAGGAATGCAGGCAAGTTTATGGACGTGTGTCATTTTGATGGCAAATCCCACTCCTGCCTCCCGCCGCTCTTCGCAGCTGCATCAGCTCCAGAAGAATGTGTAGCTGCCACCAGACTCTGTCAGCTGGCCTTCGTCAGCATAGCGTGTCTCACTGAGAGCCACAATATCAACTTTATAGCGATCAAGTTCCCTAGCCACTAAGGCAGTCCTTCTCTCTGGCCTGTTCGCTTTAGTGTTGTCAAGTAGAGTTCTAACATTCCAAGACGCTAAGATGAGCGCTTTTGTTTCCTTTCTCTGGTTTCAACCGCAGAAAAGGGATCCCCGCCAGTCGCAGTTTTCTGGCCAGGGCGAGGTGAGGCTGGCTATGTTTAAGGCACCTTTTCTAGCCCCGTCCTCATGCTACAGAGGCGAGCAGAGCGGTCCTGAAGGGGGCTGCTCGTGACTTGGATTAAAGTGAGGGAGACTTGTGCAGGATCAGCCTCACTCTCTTGTCCTGATGCGCTGGGTCCAGTGGCAAGACAAGGTCGAGACGACTGGGGACGGACCAGGATGCAGGAGTTGCCGGAAGGTGACAAATATGCCCTGCAACCGCCTATCGGGACTCCACTCCGGTTTTTCTTTCAGGGTTTGCTCCCATAACCTTTGGCTATCCCTAGCCACCACAAGGCAGTGGAACCGTAACCCTAGTCAAGGGAGGCTAAGGGTGTACTGACACTTGCCCAAGGTGTCCACCCAGGCCAGTGGAGGGAAGGAGGCGCCTTACTGTTCCATTCTAGACTGGCACCAAGCAAGGTCTAGCCACTGCCCTAAGAAATGCACTAAGAAATCACACAATGCATGCAAACTACCAAGCAGCCATCTGGCATCATGCACCAGATGCAAATCCTGAGATTCCATCCCCTGAGAGCCACAGATGGCTTATTAGAGATGGTCAAGTTGATATGAACTGGATGTTGCCACCGCCTGCACCTGAGGCATTACTGCTGAGCTTATACTGTGTGGATCATGGATGTACTACAGACTGCACAACTGGTCACTTTCGATGCAAAAGAAATGGTGTACCCTGTGCAGAATTATGCCAGTGAGGTGAGAAATGTGACAATCCTCACAACTATGTGTGGGAGGAACACCTGAGGACAGTGAAGGTGACGAAGAATGTTAGATTGTGCTGACAAAAAAAGAACATTTTCAGCAACAAATGTAAGCATATGAATTTAAGCATTACACATCAGTCCTACAGAGTAGAGGTACTGTAAATGATATTACTCTATGAAGTTGTTAAACAGTTCAATTCACGCCATTTTCGTTTATTTCACATGCAACGTATTTAATTTATGTAACCTCTGCATGTGTCTCACCAAGTTATGAATATGACAACTTTTTTTGGTTGATGTCACAATTCATGCCATTTTCATCAAATGTACCACTTTAGAGAGTCGTTCTTAAGGCAAACGAGCCATATCAGTTATTTCATGAGCTAAGGGCATCGCCCTTATGAGAGATTATCCCATAGCATGCATAATTATTGTGGAATAATGAAACTGGAAGTGAATTTCATTCCACTTCCGGTTTGAAGCAGTTGCCTCATAAAGGTTTTTCTTTCTATTTCAATGCATAATTTGAATATTTCTGTGCAAATAATGATTTCAAAATATGAAAAGGATGTATCTGAGTGAGATTATATGGCTTTTAGGGGGATTTAAGAGTAGAAATATAAAATTTTCTTTGCATTTAGGCTCTCTTCGCTCTAATTACCATAACACTTCCTGAAATTTGCAAAATAGAGCAATTTTTGTGCTTTTTAAAGTTAAAATGCTTGTAAGTGGCAGAGATGCAGAAATAATCAGTTTCCAAAGAAGTATGACCCCAAAAACAGATTAAAGATAGCATAAATGCAGCGTAATGAAATTTTAACGCAAAGGAGTATGGGTTGTTGAGGCCAGGTTACCAAGGTCTGAAGACACTTTTTCTGTGTGTTGACAAGCAGATTCTTGATCAGCAGGCTCTGAGCTTTAAAATGATACCAAGAAAAGCTTGCCACCCATGTCGTGCAGCCAACTTGGTAAAATCCTGGTATGGCCACTAGACTAATTCTTGTGGACTCAACCTGAACATTGTACTTGGTGATGAAATTGAATGAAGGAATCATTTCGCTTGAAGATGGAAACTAACATTTTTTTCTTTTTGAGGCAATAAGGTGGATTTTTGTTTCAGCATGTGCAAAAATCCAATTTATACCATTGTAGAGTCGCGGTAAATAAAATACCTCTTACTTTAATACACACAAATCGACTATTGGTTTCCACACACACTGCACATACATTGCGGCTGCTATATATAAATAGCGAGAACAATTGATATTACGTAATTGGTTCCGATACATGCCACGTGTGGAATAAGTCATGACACTACAACCACTAAGGCTTTTCATTTTCTCATTTTATGTACAGAGTGCACTATAGGGATGGTTTAGGGGGCTGCTGTTCGCTAAGGCACTAACATAGTAAGCCAGTAACACAATAAGGTGTAAACTTTAATGTTTGTTTAATTAATTTCTTTCAATTAATCAATTAGTCTTGCGGGAAGGGGAGCTGGGTGGGGTAGGTACCTGAGCGCATTCCGCAAAACGTGTCATACTTAACATTGCTTTCCGTGATAACATGACAAAAATATATATATGGTTTTGCAAATCTCATGCTATCCTTGTGGTGCCATTCTCTTAAGAACAAAAACAATTTGCTCCAAACACATGCGCAAATTAGTTAGCGTCAAAGTCGACTATATGTTAGGAGAAAGATACATTTTATACGTGACTACCCACGAACGTTGAGTGCTTTCCCTTGTGGTAGAACATTACATGTAATACGCATGCGTTCTAGCATTGCTAGGGTGATAAACTCCATTCTCGAGTTCAGAGGCACGCATTTTTGAGTTATGTTTTTGTAAAAAAATTCCTCTTACTCGGTGCGTCAGGTATGTTAAGGGTCAGTGGTTGAGTGAGAGATGTATGTATGTCACACCAATCAGATTGGACCTACTATAAACAGCCAATCAAATTTCTTGTTGTAAAGGTAAATGGTACGTGAGAAGATTTGATCCCGATAGAGTTCGGAATGGCCATATTTATTCTTCTATAAAAGAGGAGGAAGTATTCATATACTGGGTTTACTTCGACATTTTCTGTTGGTTAGGCTGAGGATTTTAGTTAAATGAACGAGATGAGCCTTGAGATTTGAAACAGTTCGTGAGTTAGTAGTATGCAAATGCAACGAGATATTTTTATTTTTAGTTACAAAGGTAACTTGATACTTTTGTTTTTCACAAGGAGTTAATTCAATTAGAGGTCACGAATCGTCGCTTCTAGTTCTTAGGACATGTTTTAGAGGGGACGAGACTAGATTTGAAACAGTTCTAACGTTTACAATAGTAAGTGGGGGTAACGATTGTTTTGTTCTTGTTGCATGCAACTATAACGAGACATTTTTGTTTTTTAGTTACAAAGTGTACTTTGACACTCTTGTTTTTCACAAGGGAGTAAATTCAATTAGAGTGGACGAATCGTCACCGCTTTTTCCCACGAGATGTTTGCTATCTTTAGTAACAAATGGAAACTTAAAATTTTTGTTTTTTATATGGAGTAAATTCAATTAGAGCTGACAAGTTATCAGCTATTGTTTCCAGGATATTAAACAAAAAAGAAGCTTTCATTTCTGGACGGTTTTTACGTCTCTGCAGTAGCAGTTTAATAGTTTTATTTGATGACATTCATTTCAGTCCGATATTTTTAAAGGTAAAAAGTATGAAAACTGCTCAAATGTTCTTTGAAGACTGCGTGGCACCAAGTTAAATTGCAATTTAATTAAATCAGACTTTCAACGTGTCAGAGGTTTTTTCTCTTTCTTTCTATTTTCGGTGAAGTTGTGTTGTGTTGTGTTGTGTAAAAAGGTAAACTTACGACTCGTATAAAATGTGAAAGTCTAAATTAACTTGAGTATTTTTGAACAAAAATTCCTCTTGGGGGTTGGAAAGGTTATGTTATCGGTGAGTGAGGGAGTTATGCATGTGTGCGTGATCACACCAATCACAGTGCGGGTTGTATCAAAGAACGAATCAAATTGCCTGTTAGAAAACAAGATGGTATCTACATTAATCTGGAGACGTGTCAGATTACTGTAGTTTGTTCAGTCAAACATTTTATGGCTTACTATTTAGCTATCTTACCATGATAGTCCATTAGCTGAGGTGGTTGTTGGCTCACTTAATGGCAACAAACGAAACTTGTATATTCTTAATCTTCGACTATTAAGCATTAAGAAAATGCATGATAGTAAGGACAGAATGGTAGCTTTCACTCTGTAAGTTGAATTTTACATTTACCCCCAATACCCTCCTTTTGGTCGCCATCTTGGAATTCTAAATGATATTTTCTTATATGTTTCTCAATTAGAGGCACACGATATTTTGCCTGGGTGTATATTTGGAATAATTAGTATCTTAGATATTTTTTCAGTATTGTCTGTTGTTGTTCAAGCTATGATGACGTCATAAATTACATCACCATGGCTGCCATTTTGTTTCCTAGTTTGTGTATTCAACCTCTATTTCAACCATCTGAAATAACTAAATTACCAATAAGGTGCTCCACATCACAGTACTAAAAAAAACCTTTTTGTACGTTTAGTTAATTGAGCACACTACGCCATGAACCAATGTACCATAGCTCAATGTAGATACATATAACTGGGTCCACACTTCAGTCTAGAGCTCGTTCGAGTACAGAAACGCCAGGCTTCTATAACACCCTTTGTCACTGCTGTCACTTGCATTTGGATCTATAACTTCTTCAAGTCATAACCAATTCATCAAGCTTAAAAGGGTAAATCATGACCATGACGGTGTTTGGATATCTGATTGTGTTAGACATTTCTACGATTTTAGTTTTCTGTTTCTCCTTAGTTTTGGTTCCAATCAAGAAGTTATATCAAACACTCAAGACTCTCTTTTGAGCACCTTTCCAAACACCTCAAAAATTGTCAAAAATACTCCGCTCCTAGCGTCGTATCTCAACTGTCTTCTCTGTGGTGACGGCTCCTCTCCAGATTGCTTCTTGATAATTTGCTCTCGTAACGCGACGTCATAGAGATGACTGGCATGGCTGCGAAGCCTCTGGCTAGACTTTCCTGCCTCTGATGCAGTGGACTTCATAGCGCAGCGTGTCCTTCTCTAGCACTCCTTCTCGTACAGCTGTCACATGAGTGCCTTCTCCAGTATCTCTCCGGATACTGTTCACTCGTTCCCAATTCTCGCCATACCTTGGACGTACTTTTCACTGTATTGTAGAATTAGAAGCTGAACTGCTTACCAGAGAGTATCACAGTCTGTGATTGTGTGTACGCCAATTAGGACTTTCATCAGTGAAGTAGAGCTTGTCAATGACTTGGTCAAGTTACTTCTCCAAGCTGTTAATAACTAAAGAAATTTTGTCATTCTGGTCTTTCTGCCTCTTCCATACTTCATGTAGCACATTCCAAGGTTTTGGCTTTGACCAAGCAGGAGGACAAAGATATCATTGTCGGAGTGGATGATGCGCCTGCTTCCCATGTACCGAGCATGGAGAACCATACTCATATCAGCCTCTTCATGATTACACCCTATATCAGGAACTGGTTTGCGTGTGGCTATGTCTTAGTCTCTAGCACTGATCTTCGGTTGTCACGTACATGATCTGGTCACTAAGCCTGCCTCAGAATGCTTCTTTCTTCCACTGTGACATGACGGAATTGGTAATGTCAGGCTTGTTTGCGGTGACACTGAAAAGCTTGTTCCCTGACTTCGCAGTATTGGCAGGTAGTATGTTCTTGTACTGTTCAACGTTAGAGGTAAACACTCTTTAAAACCTTTCGACATTCTTGACAGATACCTCTCGATACATGTCGAATACTTCATCCACGTGCCTGTTGCCAGTGCTCATTACCAACTCAAACACTCTCTTAGCAACCACATGAGACATACCTCCAGAGGGCAGGATATTCAACATCAGCAAGACCAGATACACTGAAAATACTGGTTGTGTTCTCTGGGTATTTCTCAGTGACTGTGACACTCCAGGTGTTTGGAGAGTTTTGCCTCTGTTTGGATGATTTTCGCAGGGGTCCACAAGGATTGGCAAGAGACCGACAAGTGCCATCAGAGCAAATACATCACGATCCATACGAGGAAGAAGTACTATGTCCTAGTTGCAAACCTTATGCACAGCCTACAGATCCTTAAAAGACTTCGGCTTGGCTTTCTTCAATGGATATGAGTAATCTGAAGTGGGATTAGATGAGTAACGGTCGTTACAAAGTCATTCACTACCTTCTTTACCTTGCTCTTAGCCTGCAATAAGTCATCACTTACTTCAGTTGTCGCTTTGATACCTCGGCGTGGACAAGCTCGTTAATGCTGCATCTTCTTTTCATGGCTAGGTCACGGATAACATCCTTGAGCTGATCCACCTGCTCTCCTACAGCTTTGATGTCTTCTTTGATGCGTGCTGGAGCCAACTCCTTATGAGTGTAGGTGTGTGATGAAGTAATAGCCCAATACTCGTGAAGAAGCTTCCTGGGCTGACCTAGAACCCTGACAACCGCATACAATGCATTCGCTCACCATTGATCAGATCATGATTCAGAGGAAACACTTTCGCACTTTCGTTTGTGAGAGTGCATGTTTGGGAGCTGGGGTTGGATGTAGGAAATAGGCAAATGTTTCATCTACTTGCTCTATTTTCATGAAATAACTTTGAGAACCGTACCCCACAATGTTTTTGCAATGATTATAAGTGCAAAATGATCATATTGTGACCAATAATCAGGCATTGTGACGTCACTTATGACGTCATGTACTGATAATTCAAGCACTAGAACAAATGGACATCATGTTTGTAGTTCCGATACGTTTAAAATTTACATTTGAAACAGGATTCGCTCACATTAAAGGAATACAAACCACTTTTAAGCGTTCCCCAAAAATCCAAGATGGCGGCAAAAGAGGGCTATGTAGGGCAAAATTTAAAATTTGATTTACAAAGTGAAAGCTACCGTTCTTTCCTTGCTATCACACATTTTTATGATGCTTAATAGTCAAAAATTAAGATAAGACATGTTTCGGCTGTTCCCCTCAAGTGAGCCATAAACCCAAATTTTCAGCTCTCAGCTGATGGACTTTGACCGATGTAACATCGCAACCACAAAAACTTGTCAAATTAACCAAATCATTACTGTACCATGAATGCTCCTATCTCCAACACTTCACACAAAAAAATAACTCTTGCACGCCATGCGTGCCTATGTTTTATTTTTTGTTATGAGTGATATCACGCTTTCATTTTGGCTGGGGATAGCAGTTATATTTCAGGTAACGTCGGTTCTCCTTTTTTAGTGCGAAGAACGCTACTGTGACTGCATATCTTCTGGAATCTTCCCTACCTCGATTCAAGAAATATCGTCTGCTTTTTTGTAACTATTGTGTGTTTGCCAGGGTTGAAATAGAGAATGGGAACATTTTGCATCTCCTTAGCAGCTTGTTTGTTTCCTTTGCTATGAAAGAGAGCCCAAAGTTCATATTCAGCCAAAACTTTCCCACGTTAGTTACATGTAAAAATAGTAAATTTGTGATAAAAGAAACTTCGTTGTTATTGCCGCAGACTCCGTGGCACTTACTGAAACCTCTAATTAATTTCATCAGTCGATGAGGTGACTTACTCACTGATGTGGGATATAATTTCCGTCAAGTAAAAATCTCTACCTTTAATACTTCTTTTTGAAACTCTCCTCAGATATATTACTCGATAGCATTGTGTATTAGTTTGATGTGGTTTTATTGTTCACACCAACTCGGCTGGCAAAAGAATTAGAATGCACCATTCCGTGATTCGACGTGACTATTTGATGATTAGATTAGTTCTTGTTTATCGGGGAAATGAAAATTCGCGTTTTGAATAAAACAAAATCATTCCTCTTCGACTTTTCAGCAGATATTTAACTTTTATATTCCATTTATCTCCAGCAGTGAGTTAAAAGAATACATATCTTTCTTATATTTTCACAGAAACAAAGGTATCGTGTTGCATACATTGGCGAGGAAAACAAAAGTATCAAATTACAAACGTTGGCGTCAAAAGTAAAATTGTCACATTTGCTACTTCTACACATTATTGAATTTAAGACCGAGTTTACCAGAGGACCAGGCAGGGGTGATACATGCCATCTCTCCTTTTTGGATGAAACTTTGCCAGATTAAAGGTACTACCCAACAACTCTATAAGACAAAGTGGGCCGGCTTTGTGATTTTTCCCTTAGGAGTTAGACCACCCCCCCCCCCCCCCCCCGCCTGGTTTTTTGTCCAAAATCCCCAAAATGTCACTAAAATAAGCATCAAATTTAAACACCGCTCCTGCTTACAGAATATATTGCATTTTATTGGTGTTTCACACAAATAAAGATTGGACCTATCTTAGTTCACACCAGGAATTTTAAGTCATTTGAAGTGACAGGTGCCAATCAAGGAATGTCATTTCCTACCCATGTCACGCAACATTTAGCTATGAGGCAAATTAGCTGAAATTCTGACTCAAATGTTGCTTAAGTCCAACTTTCTAGATCAAAACTAATTTCATCACAGTTTAGAGTCACCCTTGGCCTGATGAAATCAAGAATAAAATTTTTGGCATCTGTTATTTTTTGGTAACAAAAGCTGTTCAAACAACATGACAAGAGGCTAGTTTTAACAAAGAGACAAGGGCGAAATCTAAAAATATTAGATATTATAGAATCAGTTTATCAAAGTTATTTCTATGTTAATGTCATTAACAAAGTCTTTGAATATTATTTTGGGCAGTGGAAGCTCAATGAATGCTAAACTCTTTGCAATATCCATTAACCCTTGGACGTACAAGGCGGGGGGTGGGGTGGATGCCATCCCCCCAAGAAAGTATTTTCAAAATTTTGAAAAGATGATTTACTCTAAGGGGCTGAAACTTTCATTAGCTGTTCATTCATCCGTCGCGGATATTTTAATATGTCAATTGTGTGTCCATCATTTTTTTTGCTTCCATAGCAACCACTAGTTTCATGTAGGTTTGGCCAAAAATCAACATGTTTGATATAATTCTGTATTTTTTCCTGTTTTCTTCATCAAATTCCAGAAATTCACCAATTTGTACATTTCATAAGCATTTTGGCTTGATTTTGTATCAATTTCCATTATTTCTTGACTTTTTAAGAAAAAACTAAAATCCAAGATGGCAGATCCACGATGGCGGGTCAAATGACGTCATTTGGCATCATATGACGTCATAACCAACAAATATGGTATCATTTTGTGGAACAAGCTCAGGGCTATCTAATCAATGTAAATTTATTTCGCTGTGCCTAAACAGAGTGCAAACCCAAGAGGGTTCCATCCATTTCCCCCTAATACCACGGTGGGGGTACTAGTTAGCTTGTACATCCGAGGGTTAAAATAACAGTGCAAAACACCTAAATTCTATTTGTAGAATTCAAATATGGGAATAAAGGGCCGTGATGTTTACATTCTAAAAAATTGACTAGTTAGATGAGAGTTTTTCTGGGCAAATCTCACTTTTTAGATTACCCTTGAAACCCTGCTCGATTATCATGGGCGGGTCACATGCTTGATGTTGCAATTGATTATTGTCAACTCTTACTTTACACTTGGTATACAAACTCATCAATCCTGAGAGGTATTCTTTGCTGACATTGTTTGCCCTCATATATTAACTCTTGAGCTCACCCAATGAATATCGATTTCATGCGAATCAAGTTAAAAAACATCTATGATTTTTTTACTTTGCTGCATCAGGCAGGCAAGTAAATCTTAATTAGTATAAAGATAAACATTGTGCATATAATTTTGAAAGCATGGGAACAAGAACCAAAGACCTTGATCAGCAGCAAATAATATCACTAAGTGATAATTAATAGTTTGTTGTTGTTATTATTTATTATATTTATTTATATTTATTGTTGTTATTATTTATTATTTATTCCCACTGCGTGAGGAATTTCAATCTCTATTTATAGATGTGCACACTCCAATGATAAGAATGGCTTCAATGTTTTACTCAATTGTAACTTTCTTGAAAGAAAAGCTCAACAATACCGGATGTTACCTTTGTTCTCACCTCATCCACTCACTTCCCAGCCTTAGAGAGTGCACAGGCATTAAGATCATCAGATATGATTTCAGTGATCCACAGGCTGTAGAGGACCTCTGTGACAGAGAAATTGCCACAGTGCAGAGCCATGTGCGTTGTAACATAAATGAAGGCCACAACATTAAAAGTGCTAGTGATATCCTATGGCGGGTTAAGGGGTGTCAGGCATCAATAATATTGTTAAGACTCAAGAGTCAGGCCAGACCTTGAAGCACGCAATGTTTGGAATCCTGTCTCTAAAATTTTTTAACTTCAAGTCCGGAGGTTTGAAAGTGTTGAAGGCTTATGATATGAGCCCTGGTAAATGTTTCACACCTGCACATGAGGAATGGATTTGAAAGACCTCAAGGGCTACAAACTTACGCATAGAGCAGCCCTCAAATGTACTGCAAGAGAGACTGCTACTTTTAAAGCCAGGGGTTTGACAAGTGTCAGCTCCAACAGCCTCAGTCTAGGCATAGTTAATAGAAGGGGATTATTATGAAACTCGACAAAGTTCTTTGTTGTATGTTTTTGTTCTCTTTTTTTGGCCTTGACCGTGTGCAAAACACAATTGTTGTATACTACTGACCGAGTAGCTGACCAATAGAAACGTTTTGGTTACGTAATTCATGCATAGTGTTTGAGTGCAAAAAAAGATTTTGCACGGTCGTGGACCTTCCAACACAAATCTTGGCATCTTTGTTTGCTCCTTTGATGTTTGCCGGGCTTCATAACCATTCCCCTCTATTAACTGTGGTCTAAGACCTTGCAATCTATTGAAGAAGAGTCCCAAGTTGTTAAAGCTACAAGAGTGTATTCCTCCTACCCTGAAGAGGGATTCATAAAAGCATAGCAGTCTTTTGCATTCTGCAGAGAAACTTGGATGTGGGCAAACACGTAATGAAGTTAGAGAGGGAAACAGCATAGACAGCATCAAGATAAAATGGGTTGAAATCCCAAACGTCCTTTAGTGATCATGATCCACGTGGGAAATCTCAAAGGGATGGGTCTGAAAACACCACGAAGAGGAACCCAAAAAGAACATTCTTGGAAGGTGAGGGGACAGGACGAAAGTGTAGTGAATGAGTGCAGTAAGATGAGACTGTGCAAGACAGTAGTGGCAGGAAAATGTCCAGCAAAGATGAGTAGCTTGCTGCGGACCAAATAGCCTAGTACTTCAGCATGTTGTCTGTAATGTACAGAAGTGGCCGACTAGCCATACATCAGGCTGATCTGAATCCATCTCAAGATAAAGCAGAAGAGATCTTGACCAGGCTTGCAGTACGAAGACAGTACTACTTGCCAGCCACTTTACCATCCACCATATAGAATATGTAACATAGTCTTGTGACCAGAAAAAACAAATCACTTATTTCACAGCGCCATGAAGCTATGGATATACTCAGGAGGTTACTGAACAGAAAAGAAAACGATAACCAAGAACCACTCAAGCTTGTTGAGTGCCTAGAAAAATTTTAAGAAATCAACAGGGCCAAACCTTGTTAAACCTAAGACACTGGTGCCATGTATGTTGTCATGTGTGCTCGCTTGGACGCTAGGTTTTAGATAATTTTAGCTACTAGATCTTCTCGAGGCTCAATTTTTCCTCAGAATTGCAATTTTTTTTCAGACATCTTCTTACTCGCAGACATGCAATCATTTGCAATGTGTTGTGCTAACATCTTTGCAGTATAACCTTTATCTGCGGTTAATTCAGTATAGGAACTTTCAGAAGAAAAACGCATTTTCATAAAAGCTAGCTAAAGCTCAATCTCACAGTTGAAGTATTATATACAAACTGTACGTGTTTACCAAGATTTACTTGCATGCCTGATGCAGAAAAATGAAAATTTCAAGGGATTTTTGAACTCGGAATGAGGGCAAACAATAATTTCAGCGAAGAATACTCCTCAGGATTGATGAGTTTGTATGCTGAGTGTAAAGTAAGCGTTGACAATATTGCAAGATCAAGTATTTGACCTGTGATGATTGAGCAGGGTTTCAAGAGTAATCTAAAACGCAAGATATGCCGAGAAAAACTCTCATCGAACTAGTCAATGTTTTAGAATTCAAACATCATGGCCGTTCATTCCCATATTTAGATTTTACGAATAGAATTAAGGTATTTTGCATTGTTATTTAACCCTTGGACGTACAAGCTAACTCGTACCCCCACCATCGTATAAGGGGGAAATGGAAGGAACCCCCTCTGGGTTTTGTTCTGTTAATGCACAGCGTACTAAACTTACATTGATTAGATAGCCCTGAGCTTGTTCTACAAAATGATACCATATTCAATGACTGTGACGTCGTAATGTAAAATGACATCATTTGACCTGCCATCATGGATCCGCCATCTTGGATTTTATTTTTTTTCTTAAAAAGTCAAGAAATAATGGAAATTGATACAAAATCAAGCCAAAATGCTTATGAAATGTACAAATTTGCAAATTTCTGGAATTTGAGGAAGAAAACTGGAAAAAATACAGAATTATGTCAAAAAAAGTTGATTTTTGGCCAAACCTACACGAATCTAGTGGTTGCTATGGAAAAATAAAAAATGATGGACGCACAATTGACATATCAAAATATCCATGAAGGATGAATGAACAGCTAATGAAAGTGTCAGCCCCTTAGAGTAAATTGTCTTTTCAAAATTTCGAAAATACCTTCTTGGGAGGATGGCATCCACCCTACCCCTCGCCTTGTATGTCCAAGGGTTAACGGATATTGCAAGAGTTAAGCATTCATTGAGCTTCCACTGCCCAAAATAATATTCAAAGACTTTGTTAATGACATTAACATAGAAATAACTTTGATAAACTGATTCTATAATATCTAATATTTTTAGATTCGCACTTGTCTCTTTGTTAAAACTAGCCTCTTGTCATGTTGTTTGAACAGCTTTTGTTACCAAAAAATAACAGATGCCAAAAATTTTATTCTTGATTTCATCAGGCCAAGGGTGACTCTAAACTGTGATGAAATTAGTTTTGATTTAGAAAGTGTGACTTAAGCAATATTTGAGTCAGAATTTCAGCTAATTTGCCTCATAGCTAAATGTTGCGTGACATGGGTAGGAAATGACATTCCTTGATTGGCTCCTGTCACTTCAAATGACTTGAAATTCCTGGTGTGAACTAAGATAGGTCCAATCTTTATTTGTGTGAAACACCAATAAAATGCAATGTATTCTGTAAGCAGGAGCGGTGTTTAAATTTGATGCTTATTTTAGTGACATTTTGGGGATTTTGGGCAAAAAACCAGGGGGAGTGGTCTAAGTCCTAAGGGAAAAGTCACAAAGACAGCCCACTTTGTCTTATAGAGTTGTTGGGTAGTACCTTTAATCTGGCAAAGTTTCATCCAAAAAGGAGAGATGGCATGTATCACCCCTGCCTGGTCCTCTGGTAAACTCGGTCTTAAAATGGACGAAACTCAAGATAAAATACTACTATAAATTTAAAACCATCTTGACAAACGGTCATTGTAAGTTATTTTTGGGCAAAACACAAACATGAAACACACACACTGCTAAAAGTTATGTCTGATCAAGTTTTTGTCTGCTCATATTCTGCAAAGGGGAAATGGCCTAGTTAACTACCAAGGGAGAGAACAGCAGGGTCGAGGACCTGTGTGACTACTGCATCAGAGCCATAAATTACACTCTGCACTATCTGAGATTGTCTCACTAGTTTCCTGTTTTGTTTTGTTTTGTTTTTCTCTACCTTTCTTTGTGGTTTTGTTGGTATTTCAGTCACCTTTGTTCCCACTAAAAGTTTTTCACTGCAACATCATGGAAAGTGGTTATTTGCAATTTAAAGTGCTGTTGATAGGAACAGTCAGGTTTTTCTTCAACTGGCATGGCATGTTTTGTGGAAGTTTTTCCTACTCATATCAAAAATATGTTTGGCTTTAACATATATGTGGTACGAGGAGTATGCTCACTCAGTCATTCAATCCTTATTAAAACATGTTATAATAAAGTTTCCATATAACGCGTGCCCTGATTGGCTGAAACAGCGTGCTTTGTCAGAGAACAGAGCACGGGTTGATGACAGTAAGCTGGCTTTCAAATTTTTGCTTCGGAATTTTGACAAATTTGGCCCAAATTAAACATCCCCTGTGATTCAGACAAACGCAATGGAAACGAACTCTGTCTACAGTAAATATGGCTCATGGAGACCATTGTTAGCAACAGTAGTGTGAAAACTGTACTAAAATGACAAGTTTTGCCGGATTCCGTCCAACAAAACATGTAGCGAAATAAACAAATTCTCAAACTAACCAGTTCTTCGATAAAAGACATTATATCTGTTACGAAGGCGGAAATTATACTTAAGAAGTAAAACAACAACAGAAAACAACAATTGAGCTGTCTCTGCTTATGATGAGAAGCTTTATTTTCGTAAAAATGCTCAATTGCTTAAAACAACACTTAAATGCAGTGTAGTAACACTCGCTTGTTCTCTGGTCTTCTCAGCGAAGTGAACCGACGTTCGGTCAGCTCAAAGCTTGCTCTAGATATTCTCCTCTGTGGTCCGAGTAGAACCAGTGGGAGCAGTTTAGTCTGTCTAACTTTTACGTTAGTTCAGGCAATCTTGCTGCAAGCCGAAAGCTTAAATAACTGTAGCTCCCTTCAAATTCAACTCAGCATTTTGCATTTTTATCTGCAAGCTTCGAGCTCCTGGCTCCGTGATTTCCATTGGAAAAGTGCACGGTTTCATGAGCCACAATATGGCCAGATTCCTATGGACTACAAACCTTTGCCTGCCTTTAGATTCTTATTTGACAATTAACTAAAAAGCAAACTTTGAAGGCATCGTTCTTCTCTCGAAAGCCACTCAAAACCACTCGAAACTGAAAGCTTAGCTGAAGTCCAGTTTGTAATTGACAGCTGTCGCTTTGTTAGCCAATCAAATTATTTGAACAATTCTAACAAGGATTGTGATTGGCTTATTTTAGCGTGCTTTATCAGAGAACAGAGCAAGGCTGACGCCACTTTTACTTGTTTGGAAAATAAAGTTTGGTTTGAAAATTGAGCTGAATGTGCAGGGAAAGTATCGGATTCTTTATCATAAAACAAAGAAGCCTCAACTGCGCTCTGTTCTGTTGTAAAGCACTTAGGAAGCAGTAGAGCACTCAAGAAGTGGGGAAAAACACTTGACTTCGTCTTGTGTTTTCCCCTACACTTCTTTTGTGCTCTACCGCTTCCTGCATGCTTTACAACAGAACAGAGCACAGTCAAGGCTTCTTTATTTGTTAATTAGAAGAAATTTGGATATCACAAGTCCCGCCCAAAAAGAACATGTATAGTCTAGTTGAGGGGGGAACTACATGATAAGCACCAAAAGTAAAACTCCATAAAATTAACTGCACTAACATTATTACAAATACAAGTCAAATATAACAAGAATAAGTCAATATAATGTATAAAGTAGTGTTGAATTGAAGAATGAGTCAAAATTGTGTTATTTACAATGGTAATTAATGTGAAGGGTTTTACTTTCATTCCATAAATCCTGCTGTAATTTTGGTAGTAATCAGTTTTATTTTACGTTGGCTCTACGATCATAGCTATTTACAAGGCTAGCGTTGACCAGCATGAGTGTCAATGGGCATCACTGGGCTAAAGGTATCATCATTAGCTTTCAACATTGTGGAAAGCTGTTATATTTTGAGGTAATGAGCATAAACTTTCATTTTATGAAAGCTAACTAGTTCAATTAGACAAAGGCTATTTTTTTTTTATTAGGCTGAAACAAGTCAACCAATAGCCCAAACTTCAAACCAAAACCTGTCTCCCCTCCAACCCCAGATAGCAGTGAATTCAGCTCTTCAACCACAAGCCAGTGCACTATCTGGTCTACAGCCTCAACCAGCCCAGCCAGCAATACTACCAAATCAGTTTATGCTTGGAGGAATGCAAGGACCGTTGTTGAATTCTCAACTTTTAGTTCAATCTCAAACAAGTCAACAGCCAGTACTGATAAAATCACAAGCCATGACACCTTCCAAGCCACCGATGGCTGGAAAGTCATCCTCGGCAATGATGGCAGACTGTACTCCATTGCATCAGGTAAGTACAGCTGAAATTAATGATGATATTGATAAATGTTAAGAAACAGCGATTGTGGTGAATAAATGGCTGACAGTGACTCTTGTATCATCTAACTTCACTCTAAATGCCAAAGTGGCATCACAATATTTTTCTATAGGTCTGCTCTGTGGGTGTATGGTTGTAAGTTGGTGCTGTTAGAATACAGTCTGAACAATACGTGAGCTACAATCCTGGTCAAAACTCTTGGGACACTTTGCATTTTTGCCAGCATATGATCTTTCTGTCCACGTCCCCCTCCCCACCCCCAACACAATGTTGATGTTGATTCGTCCGAAGTAGACCCACTATTCCAACATTGTTTTAGGGGGAAAGGGTTCGGCAAAGTAAATAACAACTTCCCACCTCAAAATAATGCGTCACCATTTGTCGTTTTGTCAAGTGTTCCAAGGTTTTGGCCAGGATTGTAGAATAAAAAGTTCTATAAGAAGTTTCTTCAGCACCAAGACAAATGAGTCCATATAACCATATTTGGCGTGCCATTGACTGGAACTGTGAGATTCCCTTGGGTTTACTGCTTTTTCATATGACTTCTGCATGTTTGATTCAACATGAAGCATCATTGAAAACGTTTGTTGCTATTGTGAAAAATAGGGCCCATGACCTATCAGCAGATATAAAATACTTGATAACTTAACTTTTGGTGGTAGATCAGTTGTCTTTAGGTGAGCGTTTCACTTTCCATTGTTTGGTCTTTCTCATTTTGGCTTGCTAAGTTCTTGTGCTCATCTTTCTTTCTATGTAATTCTCTTATCACTGTTTGTGTCATATGCGTTTCGTGCAGGTATGCACTCATAATTTGAGAACATATTAGTTCTGTACAACCAGTATGGAAGACATACAAAGCCACTATTTGTTGATTTGCTAAGTTGTAGCTGATCAAAATAACCAATTAAATTATTTACACAGGGCATTTTCTCATGTAAAAACAATTGGTTTTTGGGAAGTGACAGACCAAGGGGAAAGAAACTGATAGTGTGCATCACTCTGTAACGAGCCCACAAATTCAAAGTAACTGATCATGTGCAAACTGCACCAACACATCATGAAAACCGGAACAAAAATACTTAAGAGAGTACAGAACAGCACAGGAAATAACACAGAACATGCTGACTATTGCTGTCAAGGAATTGCTTGTATCCAGTTCACTAAGTGGGCCACGCCATGCATCCCTATCTTGAGAGGCATTAACATTACTCGGCCAACCATCCCTTCGAAAGGTGATCGCTGTCCTAGTGAAGATTTATACTTTGTACAACACAAAAAGGCCAAAATATCTTTTCAGTGATTTCCATGTGCCGAAGAATAGACATGTATTGCTAAGTAGTTGAAAACACAGGAATAGTAGGTAAAAACTCTTACTTGTATGTGGTCAAAGCACAGCAGAAAAGAAATGCAAGGACTCCTGAGTCTTCAGAGACATTCTTGTGCAGTGTGTAATGGCTGTTATTTTAGAGAAAAAACTGACATCTTCCTACACGTGTTTGTGAAAATTTAACAACTGAAAAGAATTACCTAGAAAAGCCTACAATGGACGATCACAAAATATTTTTCAATTTCCCCAAAAAATAAAATTGATTTTTTTTTTTTGGAAGTCATTGTTGAAGAGTTTGTAAAATCTTACATAAACTATTACAAATCTTAAAACAATTGTTGGCTCCTCAAGTAATTTTTCGCAAATCCGAAAGTATTTCACAAATCCAAGAATCATCATCAAGTCTAGAAAAAGTATTTTTCAAACCTATGTTCTGCTACAAGTGTGGAAGAGAATTTAGGAACTATGAGATTTTCTGTATACGGTGTGGTTCACTAAAGAAACCCAAACAGGATTGTGCAGTTGTGCAGTCTAGAGATTCGCTGTTATAATAGAAAATTACATTAATTTTGAAAGTGGATTGCAAAGTTATTCACTTTCTGGCAGAATACCATCAGATTTCTGTTAAGGCGAGGACTCTGAAGGGAAGGCTAAGTCAGTATGAGTTGCACAGAAGAAATCAAGTTCATCCAGAGGGCACTTTCTGGGAATTAAGTAGATGTGAAATTGAGGGCCCTTCATAACTTCTTGGATATCGCAGTTGGCGACATGTCATCCGTATCCCCCCTTCCCAAGGGGGGATCAGATCAATCTACAAGTATGGTTTTGCCATTCTTGTTTCTCTTTAGCTACAGTGAAAAGTTTGTCCTAGTTGGGTACAGTCGAACCTCGATTATCTGGACTTTTTCTCTAGTCCTGATTTTGCCATGAATATTTATTAGTCACGATCAAGATCCATAGCAATATTGTTTTTAGAACTATAGTATCGAAAAGTGCAGTCAAAAGTGAGTTTGTTTTGCTTTTGGAGAGCAAAAGCAGCACTCGCGCACGGCGTAACTAATGAAGAACACTCAAATGAGTTCTGATTGACTCAGAGTTGAGTGGTTCAAGATGTACAGTAGACCATATCGTTTTCCAAACGATTTGGAAAAGTGTTGTTTCACAATTAAATGTAGCCTGCGTCGCAGACAGTCTAAACTGCCAGGGATTTTGTGACACGTCCGGCTGCAACGCATTCTAGATTAAATGTTGCTTTATTTAAACAGTTTTGTTCTTTATTAATATTCATATTTTCAATTATCTGGACCCTCGATTATCCAGACTATTTCATCTAGTCCCAACAAGTCCAGATAATCGAGGTTTGACTGTACTTAAGCAGCTGTTTTCATGATCTGGATAGCAAAATGGAGTCCTCTTCTCCATTTATAATTTGGCCTTGATCAGGCTCTGGTTGTTCAAAGGCTGGATAATTATATTCAATCATTGCGTCGCACATGGCAGCACCAAACTTGCATACGTAGTTTGGACCAATCCGTTATTTTGTCTAGGATGTGGAATGTAAGCATTAAATCTTTCCTATTTCCTTCCAGAAGTCAGCTAAATCAACAACATGGTCCAACAGTCCAGTTGACATTAGTCTTGACAATTTAAGTCCAATGAGCCATAGGGACAAACCTGCACAACCAAGCATGAATGAGTTGTACTCGAATCAGCAGCAAATGCCTTCAGCTACAATGGCTCTCTATGGTATGCCACAGCAGAGTATGTATGCTATGGGAGGGGCTCCACCAATGAACTCAAGTGTCCCCATGATGGGTGTGGCACCACAGATAAACATGCTCAGGGCAAATATGAATCAGATGACTGTGTCGTCTAACATACCCATGATGCAGATGACAAACAGAGGAATGGGAATGATGCAGCCCCAACCAATGGGACAAATGCAAGGCTTTAATAGTAGTGGTTATTCAACATATAAGGGTGTGAGTTGATGTTTATGGCAATAGACAGTGTGAACACTTGTTACTGAGCTACTGCGTCGGTGTGCTGGAAGCATTTGGCTTAATTCCCACCAAGTGAGAATCTAGCAACAATAATACAAAAATTATAATACAACTGGATGATACAATCGAATCAAAATTCATATTGGCTGGCCCAAAAAATATGCTTAAAGACTTTCTGTAATGTGGCAAAAATGGGGATTAAAGTGGTATTGAAAATAGGTTCAACTGGCAAACAAAGTAAACTTGTTTTGGAGGTTGTCTGTCAGAGGTCTCTCTTAAACACAGGGCAAACCTATAGAAGGGAAGGAGACAACATTTCCAGTTGTTGGCTTCAATCCAACACAGATGGCAGAAGAAATGATGATTGCCATAAGATTTAATAGTGCAGTAGAGAATATTGTTTGCTTGATTTGTAAGACCTGGTTTGGCAAAACACTAGAATTTTTTTTTATTTTGATTTTAGGGGTTTCAAAGATGAGCGACCTAAACCTTAAAATTCAGAATCCTCAGTCAGCCAAAAGTCGGCTAATGCTAATAAAATATTCTAAAAAAGCAACAACCAAATCCTGCCATAGTCCAGTTTTTTAGTTAACCGAAAGTGCTGAACAAAAAGTGTTAAGACTCAAATTGCTAACAAAATATCGGCACGAATGTAATGAAGCGTGAGACGAAACACTGCAGAGTTTTCCATAGTTCATGTTCTCACGGGTGTTTGCAAATATTTTACTTCAGATCGAGACCAACCTCGTACAGATGCGTCCTCAATCATTTTGTTCAGCAGTCTTGGTTAACTCGAAAGTAGACTATAATGATTTCATAATCTAAATCTAAATGTGTTTGTTCATCGAGAATGAGGCACAAAGTCAGGCGTGTTCACAAACTACTTTTATGACCATTTTCACTCTAGAAAGCGGACAAATCGTCTGTACGGACGAGTCCTCCCACGATTTGTTCGTTTAATGTGAATTCCAGATGGACAACTCACCTCGTGTTGGTCATCTTAATTTGCAAGGGGCAAGACACTTACAGGCTTGGTTAGCTGCACTTTCCACCCGCCATTTTTGATTTCCCCATAAGCTAGCACTCGTCTCTATTTGCTAGTTCCATTCTCCATGAATATTTCAGCGACCAAAATGCAATCATTTCTTCACACAACTTTTGTGACAACAATTTTGTTCGTCCCATTTTCTTCCATTTGAGACGATTTGTCCGTATCTAAAGTGAAAACAGCTGATGTCTTGACTGTCATGAAACGATTTTCTTCTGTTGTCTTGAATAATAAAATCGAAACGCTTGAGCAAAATACACTGGCTGGCAAATAGTACAGAAATCGACATGGTGAAATTAAGGGTGCGTTTCTTTAAGAAAATCCAAGATTGGATTCTTAATCCGAAAGAATCCGAAAGCGGATTTTGCGTTTCTTTACTAAACAGATCAATCCAAGATCTCTTCGATCATGGTGCATCAAAGGAACCGAAGAATCCACTCTGGGCAAGGATTGATCTGTTTAGTAAAGAAACGCAAAATCCGTTTTCGGATTCTTTCGGATTTAAGAATCCAATCTTGGATTTTCTTAAAGAAACGCAACCTAAGTTCTGTGAAATCTTTGTTTATTCATTTTTTCCATCATCCTTCGGTAAGCACATTTGATTTTTTGTTGCTCTTTGAGAGGTGGGATCATTATCAGCTTGTCTCGAGCGATGCGAACCAATGAGGAGTTCCTATTGCAGGCTAATATCCTCAATCTGGATATTTGGTCTGGCTTCTTGATTTAGCTAGGATCTTGACAGTGGTTTTCAAAGTTTGTTGTACTTATATACGATAACCTAGAGCCAGTCATTTAACACATGTAATGACCCTTGCAAAGTCGTTTTAATGTGTAAATGCTACTTGATGCCAAGGCTGAGGTTTAAAGGAATGCTTGTGACAAGCCTTGCCATCAAGGCAAATTTGATTTAAAATGGTGCCGTTATAGCTCAGGGTTTCATACCGTATCGAGTGATTACGGAACAGCTTGAAAAATAAAGTCATGCTGGTTAATTGAAACCAAATTTTTTAACATTTTTGTAGGCATCGTCAATTTGATTTTGAACTTTGTCATGAATATAGAGTTATATAGTTAAACTATTCAAGTAGTGTATTGATGTTGAAGTCCCGAGTGCTTCAAAATCAGTGTATTTCAGTGTATTAAGTTCAACTTGATTTTTGTATATTCCATTTTAGTGACCGTTGTCCAGGATGTTGATGTTAATTTTCATCTCTTTGAACTTTGTTATTTCATTTAGAAGCATAAACAATGCGTAACGGCTATTAAATGGAGTGGTTACGCACAGTCCGAGAATCTTCGGTCGTCTGACACTTGCGTGAATCGATAGAACTGCTTAAACATATTGGTTTGAATAGGCCACGTTCGATATATCAATATTCTAACATGACTCCGAGGCTTTTGGGTCAAAATTGTAACATTTTTTCAGTTTCTTGTCTCTCAATTCCCAAAAGAGACTTGGATACCAAGAAAACAACGCCAAATACAGACGTTTGTCCTGAAAGCCTCGGAGCCATGTTAGAATATTGATCTATCGAACGTGACCTATTGTAGAGCCCAATCTAAATTCAGGAAATTTATTCCAGTATTTATACCAGTACGATTTAGGTGCAATTATACATTGACGCCAGCATTTTATTTTAGATGGTACAGGCAATGCTGTCGTGTGAGATTATTGCAAATTTTCTCATGATTTTAAAGGAGGACTTGTGACTTTAAGTCATACCTGTTTTATTTCTATGCATCCAAAAAAGGCTAGATTAAGCCAGTTGTCGCTTACCATGACCTGTTTCACGCAGTGTCAGACTTTCCAGTTTGGTGATGCGAACAGTACTAATTTTCTAGCAGCGATAACTATGTTTTCTATCAATAGGAATTCAAACTTCTCGGCCATTACAATGATCGAGTTTTGCCCAATGCAAGCATGTATGTATGCATGATCCATTTGCACAGATTTTAAGTATGCCGTTTTAACTGAGTCTTGGTATCTACACCAATATGTTCTTATGGTGACAATCCCAACACCTGTTACGTGTCTGTATAGTCCACAATAGGTATTTTCTCTTTTTTAATTCTACTCAAACTGCTATCACTATAATGTAGTATGACGACATATATTTACAATAAAAGTGCGAAGGGCCTTGATAGACCAGAGAGTTGTCGGCAGCTATCAGTGCGTGATAAAGTTTTTTTTACACTTGAGGCCAAAGAAAAATAAACTTGTGCAAGAGCTTGCTAACTTACATTTGCTGTGCATGTCAGATGTTTCTCTCCGCTAGCAACAATCTCTGATAAGGGCTTTTTTTAACGGCTGTCCCACAAACAGGAATAATGAGATCACATCAACTGTTGTTCTTAACATCTAAGGAAAGTTTTCCCTTTTGCAGAGGAAAAGTAAATTGTTGCTCCTAACTATTTGCAGTTTGCTGTTAATAATTTGTTTCCCACACTGTCTTGTGTTATTCATGACTAAAGGTTGTCGATAACTTTAGTTTTCCAGGGCCTTAACATTACAATGACCCTGAACAGCAGCTGGGGAAGCAAATACCTGTTAATATGCATGTCCAGAGAATGAATGTCGAATCATAATGTGCCCGGCACACACGTTTCCCCTGAGTTATCGTTCAATTTTACAAAAATTTTATATAATAACGCTGTAAATAAAAACTACCATACGAAACTATAGGAAAGTCAAATTAACACTAACAAGAGAAAGCAATCTTGTTTGATGATAATGTAAAGTACCAGGGAAATTTTATCTATTTTTATGTTGCAGAATTAAAGATTTGTTTGAACCGGTATTAGCATTAAGTTGTATTAAGACTTACTAAATTCCCCCCTTTATATTAACTCGTGAATTGCGCATGCGCAACACGAGTTATCGTGAGTTGTGGGAAAATGTGTCGCTCGCGCGATGGGCTGTAAACATTATGCAAATGAGGTACGCTCGCGGCTTACTTTTAAATTGCTGTTCATCTGTAATTAAAATAAGCTGTTTTAAAGGCCGAAATGAGAAGATATAAGTTAAAGAAGACTCGGCCACCGAAAATGAGAACATCGAGGATCGTAAAATCGATGAGCAACACAAGTTCTCACTGGATGCGGACTTCGTATGGATTTTGCAGAAACCGAAGTCGTTGAAGTACGGTCACGGTATGGTAAATGCGCATATAGCGAGCGAAATGATATAAACACAGAGCATTTATTTATTGTATCGCTAAAAACAACGAAAAAAGAAAGGAAAAAAAAATATCGATCTACCTTCCAACCGGCGTCGATCGCGGAACTTTTCCACCCGCATCTTGTTCACTGTCCTCTGTGCTGCGTGAACATTACATGAAGAGTAATTATTATAACAATTAATGAAACCGCTGATAACTCGGCGGGCTCGAGTCTGCCAGGATTGTCTGGAGGCTAATTTGGCCTTCACCGAGCAACTGTCAGTGAGCATATTTGGCATTCGTGGATTTTTCTGACGCTCGACAGTGCCTTTTTTAAAACTTAGAGGTCACGTGTTCATTCGTCGGCAAATAGAGTCGCAACGTTTGTTTTGAGGGAAGGTCTTCCTCACACGTTTTGCACCGGAGCTCTTTGCAAGCTACACACAACACAGGTAAGCTGAAACAAGATGTTTTGTTCGAGAAGCTTGGTTTCGAAGAAATCGGAGTGAATCAACGTAGTAGTTAAAGGATACATCAGTCGTCGCGATCACCGACTGAGTCTGAAGAGAGATTAGCATTCCACATTAGTCCGTTTGTGTTGGACTTTTTTGAACATGGTGAAAGAGAAGTTGTTGAGACAGTTTGTCTTGTTATTTTTCCTTTGATTATCTTTATGGAAGACCAGGTGTCCAGCCTGAACGAGAAAGGAGACAAAACTATAGTTTTGGGGCCAGGAAGTTCTGACACGGAAATTAAGGATGTGTTTATAAAGTCGTTGCGCTTTCAAGTGGGTTTTGAATACAGATCGCGGATTTAAAGCAGCTTCCTGGACTTTAGAAAACAAAAGTGGTAATGCTCAGTATTACTTCGAAGTTCAATTCTAATTTTTGTGAACGACTACTAAAGCCACGGCCGATAAAAACTCAAGCTTTCGCTTTAGCGTAAAGAATTAATTATAACATAACTAAAGCAAAGCGCGCGCTCTGATTGTAACCTCGTTCCCAGGGTCTTTTCCCTGGCTTGGGGGTGGGGCGGGAAAAGGCCCTGGGATCGGCTGGTCACATGATCTCAGAACACCCAAATATCTTGGGTGTACTACATTATCATATGTTAAACGGAACTTTCAAGATGGCGGTCTCGTCGAGTGAACCAAAGTTTTTGTCAGTGCTTCGTCGAGTCGGATTTTCCTTAAATAACGGTAATTTTCCACCCTTAAATTTAAAACCTCTTCAAATGAAGTGTTCTGAATATATGCTGAAAGGTCAGGATGTTATTGGAGTCCTACCTACTGGATTTGGCAAGTCAATGCTCTTTCACCTTCTACCTCATTTTATTCCTGTGAAGACCACCAAGAACATAGTTATTGTGGTATGTCCATTAAATTCCATCATTGAAGATCAGCTGAAAGTCTTAAAAGCTCGCAGGATAACCGCTGATGTCTTACAGCTTGCTGTAAACGAGAAGTAACCGGCCGAGAACTTGTTCGGAAATGAACAAGAATCAAGCGAGCACGTGGTCCCGGATTCAACGAAGTTTCCTCGAGATGTTGTTGATGGCAACACTTCGTAGAGTTGAAATGGGCCACAGGAAATCCAGGAGTGTTCTTGCGTATGCTTCGCAAATGCTCACCAAATCGACTTCCGAGGCTTCGACCGGTTTCACCGATTTGGTGAGCATTTGCGAAGCATACGCAAGAACACTCCTGGATTTCCTGTGGCCCAACATTTCAACTCTACGGGCCATATTATCACAGATGTCCAGGTGCGTGGTATGCGTTTGTGTAGTGGCACCAACATCCAGCGAAAACAACAGGAGATGAGGCTGATTTTTCGGCTAGGAACAGTGCAGCCGCATGGACTAAACATAAACTTCAGCTACATTTAAACAATGCACGCGCAATTTTTCTACGTGCGCGCGCCCATCTAACGTAGTTACAAATCTACTGCGTATTTTAACGGTTTTTTAACACTAAAGAAGGGTCATATACCCGAAACGTCTGTGTTTTCAAGAACATTTTTGACACTTTCCGATATTTATACATCCAGTATCGCTTCAATCGTTTTTAACCAAGTGTCACGCATCAACAATGACTTTTTAGTCTACCAATATACATTAAGGACGGTGCCTACTTTTGTTAGTGCGCACACGTTCTGTGCGTCACACAAGGAATGGTTTAAGTGCCACGTGCGCGCGGGGCTTGACATGACGCAATCAACCACGCTACCAGGTACACGACGACAGAGCTGAATAACGCAAAGGGCTACGTCACAGCCCAGCGCATGGGAACGTGGACTCAGGCGCGCGCGGTTTAAAATGGCTGCGATTCGCGGGTAATTTTTTTTTGGTATTTAAACTTAAAAACTAAGGCGGTTGTTTAAAAAATAAGGAAATTGCTTAGAATTTGGGGGAGAGAAATAAGTATCTCGAAAAAGTAAGGCCTGTCGAACGTTGTGAAAAATTGTTTTCTTCAATAATTTCGCCCTCAAACTTACGCGGACGCGATAATATTTTTCGGGGGCATTGTAACCCAATGTTTACATTCGTGTTCTGGGTTTTGTTGGGGATATTTCTTCCTCGTACGATGGGAAATGACGGTTGCTGGCTCGCTGGAAAGACGAGACGAAGAAAGGAGAGCTGCTACGGAGATTTAAGGCCACTAAACGACGCTTTGGCAAGGGCTGCGGGTACACCGCCTCGTACAAAAGTTTGTTTAAAGCACTGGCGATCGATCGAGAAGGATGACAATCGATGTTCGTCTACTTTGTCAGAAACACACAGTCCAAAATTGACAGCCATACCGAGGGGACTGTACAACTACATTGACCACCATGGGGAAAATTCCAAGAAATACCGCCCGGGCTCGAAATGGTGCTACAAATGTCGAGCATCTTGCTACAATCAACCTGGATTGTCAGTCATTGAAAGACGAAGGGTAACATTCATATATAAGAAATGTAAATACATATTCCAATACTTCCACCAAAGCTTTCTAAGACCTCAAAACTGAATATTATCTTTATTAAATATTGCAGAAAAACAAAGAAAGAAAACAGCTAACAAATGATATTGGTGTAGAGGAGGCACTACAACTGTTCAGAGTGGAAAAAGAAAAGTGTGAGGAACTGAAAAAGGAGCTGACTGCAATACAAAGTCAACTTTCAGGGATACAAGGTTTCACTGACAAACAAAAATCTTTTCATTCTTTGACTCTGACTAAAAAGCCAAAAATGCTATTTGTGATACTTAGATATGCAAGAGTAGATTTAAATACTAGATTATTAACAATCTCTTTCAGAAATGCCTTTGAAGTCCAAGTTAAAACTCCAGCTTTCCCTCTACAAACATTATGGGACTGAACAGGGCAATCTGTATGATCCCAGAGATATGCAAGAATTTGCTGCAAAACATTCCCCTGGTCTTTGGGAGACCCTCCTGAAAGCCTTGACAGGAGATCGTGGTGCACTAACAAGTGAACGGGCTGACCTGCAAAAGAGGCGGATAGTTGCGTTACTTCACATTCTTGCTTATTTTAGGTAAGTAATAATTAAAAAAATGATTATTTTTTAACAAAATCCAGCCAAAAAATTTTTGGTAGTAAATATTAAAAATATATAATATCATAAATTCCCACACGCACAAAACAGAGATTAATGAGATGCTTATCTCGTCAATAACAATAATAAGTATTGTTGCAATCATATCAAAAGAATAATTAAATTGTTACATCTTTAACAGTTCTGTAATGTTATTTTTATTTTTACATCACAGAAAACAAGTCATTTTCAGAAAACAAGTGGATTGCATGCATCAGTGAGCGGCCTTTCGCTAGATGGTCTTTCAGCTGGTCAAGTGTTAGGCTTTTCAGCAAACCCACGAACAATTGAAAAATTCAGGAAAGAACTTGCTGACAACCATCCCAAGTTTGCAGCAGAACAGATTTCTAAGGGAACAAATGTAATTAAAATATTGTCACAATAATATTTTGGCCTAATAGTTTTGTTCTCAAAAAGGTTACAAAAGTCAAGATTACAAAAACAACAGACAGTTCTGTATCATTGACATGTTATTTGTGGGAGATGGATAAAATCTCTGTAAATCTGATAAAATGTTCTTATTTTTGAACAGCTGAAATGTTTTATGATATTCATGCTGGATGACTACCACATTTATTTATTTATTTGTAAGATTCGTACAAGTACAGGTGCTTAACAATAGGACATAAGTCCCCTACTTGGTTAATACACCCACACCCAACCCCCTAAAAAATATCCCGAAAAAACCGTTCCCTGACCCGACTAAACTACAAATCAAATAATCTAAATAACACAAATACAATCTAAAATATACTAATCAACTTAGCAAGTACAGACAAAGGAAATATTAACACAGCGACACTTAGGACAAATTAATTTAAAAGAACGAAAATTGTCACCATCAAAAACATTTAAAAGTGCCCCAAAAGCTCAGAACATCAACAGCTGTACACATGGCCTCCAGCTTACTGGACATCCACATGAGCGTTCCAGCAATTTCCAAGACATCACAAGCCCCTCTCCACCGCCCAGTTTTCATAGAAGGACAGGTGAAAGTGTGCCAGGGGGGAATTGCTTCTGAGGTGGTAAAGAGCATAATGGCAGATGCCTTGAGAAGTATGCAGACAACGTACCTTCACCAAATCCATCCCAAACTGGCTCAGGTAGATCCAGCAAAGTTAATACAGTCAATGCAAGAAATGACGTACATACAGTTAGTCTTTTGAATGAAAACAGGTAAGACCCTATTTTTGTTGCATAACAAGATATTGATTTAGGAATATTTTTTCTTCTATTTGCAGGGTTTACAATGGAGGTAGTCGAGATGAGCTGGCAACATTAGAAACTTGCACACTGCTTGATGTTTTTGAGCATGAGTTGAAAAGCAAAGAAAATTATAGAGATGCGATACTGTACCTATTTGAGATGTACCCAGCTTTAGAAGAGTATGCGAAGTGCTACTATTTACCTTTACCAGCTGACTGGCCAGGATTTTATTATCCCAAAAAACTAATCGCACAAGGAAAAGAAGAGAGAATTGCCACAATCATTCCAGAGCAGGGACAATTTCATGTTTACTTGAATGCTGTGGAAGACGTTGTTTTGATGTTTAAGTTCTTTTTTGATGAAATGTACAAAGCTGTTTTTGGTGGAATTCTTGCAAAGAAACCTAAACCCTACCGCTCCACATTATGTGTCACAGCAGCTTTTCTTGGATGGAGCCTTGTACGTGACAAAATACTGCCAAAATGTGGCTCATGCAAGTCTCATGAGTTTGTTTCAGTCCTTTATGTTCTTTACCATGTTGTGCCAATTGTGTTTTTCCAATACCAAGCATTCCGGAGTGGTGATCTAAACGACTTTGAGAACTTAATGATCCAACTGTCCATAATATTCATCTCATGGCAGCGCAGACACTATAACAAATCAACCCTCTCTTTTCTCAGTGACATGGCACATCAGGAAACATTCCATCCAGCTTACTATCAAGTGAAACAGAAATGGCTTTCTATCATCACCGAGAAAAAAGTAGAAATTTTCCACTCTTTATTGAGAAAAGACACAAGAAATTGGAGTACAGGACCAGAAATCCAAAACACTGCGAGAACAATAGGATCATCTGGATTTCTTGCATATTTCAAGGAATGGTTCGTTCCAACATATCAACGAGGCACCCGTGAAGCAAACTACTGGAAAATAGCTGGGAAGACAGCAGAATATTTGTTGGAATTATTTAAGAAAATAGCTACAAACATGGACAAAGCTAGCGAAGTATATACGCGTTGTTTACAGTTTATTGTTTTTTGGCCCCATGTTCAATTCACATCCTCCACTAAATGATACACCTAACAAATTGTAAGCCTTTTGTTTTTGTTTTTTAATAGGTTCCTCGTGCAACGTCCAAAAATGATAAACCAAAAGGGAGGCAGACATTTGAACTCCCATCTTTTGGTGCAAATGTGGATGTATGTAGCTTTCCGTTATCATATCAAAACGAACAATTTGGTCAGGTGCAGCCTTTTATAGAGGCTTTATGTGACCTACCATCACGTCGTTCCTCTTCTAGAAGACCCATTAGAAGATTGGCATGTTTTCACACCTTCCACGAGGCATGTGCATCGGCAACTGGACCACGTCCCATCTGTAGGATTCCTTTGGAGAGAAAAATTGAAGAACTCAGTCAATCATTTAACAAAGGCCTCTTATCTAGCACCTGTGAACATGATAGCTCTGTAAGTTCTGATGATGATGATTTTGATACAGAACAGCACCTCCCAAATCCCTCTACCAACACCTGTAATTACTACACTTCACAAGCTTGGGAAAACACCATCACCAATGCCACTAATGCATATAATCCAGTGAAACAACCCACAAATGCCAACAGAGTACAAACACTTCTTCAACCAGCTCGACGACCATCTCAAACCTTTCAAGACCAACCATCTGATCAAACTCCTGAAGGCAGGCCCCCATCTCAAGTTTTCATTTCTGGACTACCAACCCTTAACATATCCATTCCAGTCACAATGCACCATCACTTTTCAAGCTGGCACTTTCCTAAAAATCTGTCACAATCTTCAATTCAGGGACGGAGCGGAAGCAATGCTTGTATTCATAGCCCTAACAATGGCAAAACTGTTTCACACATTTCCTTTACAGTCTGTTGATCCTACAGCACCCCTTAACTCAACCTTAGCATATCTCATAGTCTCTGGCATGTTAATTGGAAATCAGAATTATGATAGAGTAACCAAGGGAGTACCGCAATATTTAAGTGTTAGAGAAG
The DNA here is from genome assembly GCF_964199315.1 of Orbicella franksi. NCBI lineage: Eukaryota > Metazoa > Cnidaria > Anthozoa > Scleractinia > Merulinidae > Orbicella > Orbicella franksi. The sequence goes on from NC_138146.1 coordinate 10,341,729, forward strand.
GTGTGTCCAACTTAAGTTTTCTTGGGAGTGTTACAATTGGAAGAGAACTCCCTGTCAGCATCGTGGATGAGAATGCTCCATCAGCCTCGCTTCTACACCACTTGAATCTTTCACTCAACTCAACAACCAGGACAGCGCACCTATTCATACTAGGTCGAAACACTGTTGCATTCATTCCACTGACAAACAATCAACTTTTGCTGGTGGACTGCCAGTTACATGGCCACACTGGAGCTCTGGTAGCACACTGTGAATGCACGAGCCTTCCTGAACTTTTAAATTGGTTCAGAACTTTCAACGCTTACCAGTATACACTTGGCACAGTAACAAAAGTAACATTTAATTAGGCAAGGTGATAGTTGAAAACTGTAAACAACATTCATGAGTTCTTTCATAAATCTACAGTGTAAAGCTGGCTTTAATATCTAATTATCCAGTATTCTTTGAAGTGAATTTCTGAATTTCATCATTCGAGTTCTGAACAAAATTTATATTGAAATTAAAATATACACTTAAGTTTAAGGTGATCTAAGGAGTGACTGAAATTTTTAGGCCCTAAATTTCATTCTTATGACGTGATAAAGAAAGGTAATTTTTACGTCATGCGTTGCTCAGCTACAGTGTCATGTTAAGGTAAAAAAAAATTGACGTTTATTTTTTAGGAGCTGGAGTTATAAAGTTTGAAGCAACATAGGCAATAGGCATTTTTTAAACTGTTGAAGGGCTTCTCTTTACATTATTAATTTATTATTTATTCATTTATTACGATTTAATGACTACAAAGAATAAAAATACGCTATAAGCTTATGGACGACGTGTATTTTTTTTCTCTCGTGGTATTTCCCCCGCGCTGCAAAACTGGAGAAGTTGTGCTTTCGAGGACAAAGAAAAGCGAGAGTTGACGTTGAATACAGAGTAAGAACGTTTATTTAGGGATCTATTTTGCTGTCATTTCATTTCTTAGAATTGAAATTTGTTCTAAATAAGAGCTTAAATGCATCGGATTCACCGACATTCGATCAGTTAAGACTTACTCACCTCGTGTTATTCCAGCTTCGCAAATCACCATAAATAACTCCTTCATGTCAATTTACATGCCATGTGCTATACTTCTTATTATTCCTGTACGTTAACTTGACGATAAAAATGAATCCACTGAGTTCTAAGGTCCATTTCTTGGCACAAACCAGACAAACAAAACGTAGAACGAACAGAACAGAAAATCAACTCGAATAAACGACAAAATCGGATTTCGGCGCCAAAGTCTCGCGCATGCGCAGACGTTATTCAGCTCTGTTGTAAATGACTAAATTGAAAGCAAAATTTTCCTACTGTAACGCGCGCGGGCGACAGCAACTTCCAGTCAAGGAGTCCAACAGCCAACGGTTTAATTATTCGTCTCTCAACGTTTAGCTTACTTGTACATGGCAAGTCTACTCACACACCCGCTACTACCTAACGTGAGTCTCTTATATACCCTGTATTACGAGTACATTGCGCATCCCATACTCGCCATATAATCGTCTCTTAGTCTTAGAACTCTTGCGAGTATACATTCAAATACAACCGTTATACATCTTAGCACGCGCATCATAGCTCGTGCAATCACTATATCAGTTTCATTACACTACTGTGACCAAATCAAGTTTAATGAAACTGTACTTAAACCAGGAACACCAGAACAGCAGCATATCGCTTACCACTAACTGTTAACGTCTTCCAGCTGAAAAACTAGCTGTTATCTGTCGAAAATTATACTAAAATCCGACTGTAAACGTGTACCTGCAGATGGCGTAGTGCGCGCGCAAAACAAGTGCGAGATACGCAAATGTTTTACTTACTGGGGAGGTGACAGGAAAAAATGTAACAGGCACCGCAAAAAGTTTAAAAAAGGACAGGAGCCATAATCGGGGACGGAGACCGCAAGTCTCGGGATTCGCGCGCACCTATGATATGGGACAATTTTTCTATTTTTAGAACAAATTGCGCCATCCTGACGTCATATATCCGCGCGGATTCACGCACATGTCAGGGGCTCTCGCGTGGATGTTGTCACGTTGCGTGATCAAATGGTGAGAGTTGAGAGATTTTCTTGCGTATTTTTCACAGCGATGGCAGGGAATAAGGCAGGGAATACGAACCAGGGCGCTTATATGTAGTTTTATGCTCTGAGCTAACTGAAAAGGTGGGTTTTTCAGGGTCGAAAACAAGACTTCAATCTCGCGCTGGGAATGAATAAGAAGATCTGTTCACGCTAGTTGTAAGCTTACGCGTATGCTTAAGAATATAGCAAGAAAACTCTCTACTCTGGTATCGAGTTAATTTGTGAGTTTCTCAGACAATGTTTAATCATAACCAAAACCTGTTTTGATGGTTTCGTATTGTCTCTGCTTGTTTGGTGAGTTTGCAAAAGTTTTTGAAAGGAAAGTCTGACGCGTACAATTAGCTCATTTGCATAGTGCATGCAGCTCGTGCACTTTCAAGTCCGAGTCGGTGTTTTCAATTGTCAACAAATCTTGACAAAGATTTCTTTCGTTATCTTTTGTGCTGAGATGCTGCAACAAATTTCACGAATGCAAAAAAGGCTACTAACATCATGTGTGTTTCGTCAACATAAGCATAGTGAAGTTTTACACTGCGAAAATGAAAATAGACAAGGAGTTTTGATAACTCGATCATCTAAATCGAAATCGTTATTCCAAGTTGATTAAAGAAAGCGTCATCGTAACTTTGCTGATTGTTTCTGCTTTATTCACATATTTTCAGCTGAGCTTTTAATATGTTCTCAAACATTTATCATTCTTAAACATATTTAAAAACTATAGAGCTATTGTTTGAGTTCGATGTACGCTTTCACACCAAAGTGCGGCGGAAGTACAATTTGTCATGTTTACTGACTGTACAAAACACGCATCGGCGGGCGCTCTCACTCATCGACAACAGAGAATTTACTGGATTTTTACACGAATAAAACTGAGCAGTATCTACGGACGTAAAGTTATTAAGCCTTGATGAAACATCAAGCGTTGCTTACAATTCGAGCGAAACTTAAACTAGCAATTATTTTGTTTTACTTTTCGGTCGCGATAGACTGACAAATTCCTCGCAAGCGTGTGGCAAGAGGAGCTAGGAAACTATGAAGTCCTGAAGCTCTGCTATATCTAAATATATCCAGCTAGTTTTTTGCTGTGTAATGGAAAAGCTGTTAATCTTCAACATATGTGAAATTTAAAGTGGAGTAATGTACAGCTCATGTAAAAGAAGCATCAGTCGGAACGCAACTTGGTCAGCGATATATATAAGCTTACAGCGGAACATACCTAAGTTCGACACTGTCTTACTTCACTCAAACTGGAGCAGCTTACGACGAAAATACTTAAGCAAAATTCCAACAGACGTAAACGCGTTAAGTTGTGGGGCAAAAACATGAAACATTTCGGGAATTTCGGAAGCCATTTCCCCCGCGCGACATCCGCAAAAATCCTCGCAGCATGTACGCGCGTGTGCCGCAGGTGATGGCGCAATTTGTTCTAAAAATAGAATTATTGTCCCATATCATGGGGACAACCCCAATACTCGAAATGGCGCGCGCTTACGGTCTCCGTCCCCGATTATGGCTCCTGAAAAGGATTAATAACTTTAAAAAACCCGTGGTTACCCCTATATTTTATGCTATGAAATGGAAGTGGCAAACCTATTCAGCAGGTGATTAGTTTCTGGTTGTGAGGAAAAGATATTTAGACTGTATTTTAGCTGAAACAGAGGAAGGCTGTCAGAGACGCTAAAAGTGCTGTTGCAACGATTTTGTTATTAAAAACATACCAAAAATGGTTTTTATGTTACCATTTACCATGTAGTTTTCAGATCTTTATAAACGTGTTTACTTTTCTGTATGTAAAGGCGAATTCTAAAGAAGGCTGTGAAGAAATATCCTCTCCTTCTATTTTCAGAAAAATTCTGATGTCAGCATTTTTGTTGAGATTCAAGGCTAATTATCTCGAAAAAATGCGTGGCTATCCTCTTTTTTCTTTGTGGATTTCGATAGCCCTTGCAAAGATCTACTTTTTCCGCAAGGTCCTAACCTGGCGCAAAAACCTTTGTATTTAGTAGGCACCGTCCTTAACTCGTTTTTGCGTGTTCAATTTTCTCGGCTTTTGTCGCGCGGCAAAGAAAAAATATAATTTCTTGTTTTCTCATCAATTATAATACACCTCAAGTTGAGTTCTTTTTGTTGATATTTTGTAAAATTTTGGCCCGTCATTTGTTCAACTTTAAATAAACGATGTCTTAAAATCTGATCTTATACATGGCTGTGGTTACTGGGCATATGGTTTATTTTTCTGCTTACGCTCGCTCTGAAATATTTCAAAAAAACTCCAGTGAATTAGGGGTAGGCTTTGAATCATTACGTCACACCCATGTTTCGTGCCAAAAATTATACAAATTTTAAATTTGAATCCGAGCAAGCAGAACAAGTCGACTTCATTTTACAGAAGTAGAAGTCTACTTGTGGCAAGTCTATCTGGAGGAGTTCATGCGGGATGTTTTGGTCTATGTAAGCATTAACTTTGAATGGCTACCTTGGAACTGCAAACACTGATGCCCCGTCCACACTACGCCGGAGAAATTTGAAAAGGGTGTTAATCACTCTGAAAACACATTAAATGTTTTCCGCCCACACTTCGTTGGAGAAATTTGAAAACGCAACAATCACCGGTCATTTTGGAGTTGTGTTTGAGGAAATCGTGACGTCATCGTTTTGGAAAAGCTCCATTTTGAAAATGTTTTCCGTCCACATTAAAACACAAAGCCGGCAGTGTTTTCGTTTGAAGAGCGCCCGTTTTCGTGGCGAATTAGTGTGGACGGAAGACCTAACCGTAGAAATAAAGCCGCGTTTTCAAATTTCTCTGGCGTAGTGTGGATAAGGCCTCAGTGTAATCGTTTATCAAGTATTACAAATCAAACCTGAAGGTCAAAATTGTTAAAATTACGCACTGGTCTGTAAACACGCACTGAGGAAAGGAAAATAAACCATGTTTCCTCGTTGCCTTGTTGCAACTTGAAATGAAAATATCGCCTAGACTTTGCATTTCACGGAATTTTTACATCGGAAACTTCCGTCGAAAATGTCATGAACGTGTCCTTGTACATGTATGTCCTTATAGGCAGAACCTGAAAATGCCATTTTGCAACAAAACTCAAAACTCGCCTCTGTTTATCTCATTTCATAAAGGGAGAATGATTAATGTTTTCATTAAGACAGTATTGCCTTGATTTTTCAATATTTCCAATGTTCACTTTTCAACCACATTTACTGCCAACTATTTTTTGGTGAACCAGAAACAAAAATGATAAATGTTTAAAACACATGACCTCGTCCATCCTTGTCAAATTTAATAGCATGATCGTTTCAGTTGTAATGCCTTCTTATCCAAATGTTACTTTGTTTCCTTGGTACCTTATTAGCGAACACTGAACTACTGCTCGTACTCTAAATATGAAAATCAACCACAATATTCCCTAAACCAGATAATACTAAACATAATCTAGAAAATATTTTAATTCTTTTGTTCAATTGACGAGTTTGCTCAGAGCACTTTGATGTTTTTTTTGCTGAGGGTAAGGGTTTACATTTTGCCTCATTAGGATAGAAGGCATCGTGTTAGATATGAGTTGACTAAACAGTTAACGAGCTTAGTACATGGAGAACGTTTTAGCTTTTTGTATTGTATTGTGTTGTATGCGTCACACAAGTGTTCAATACATCGGGCTCAAATTTCTTGTGAAAGTTAATCGTGCTATGCCTATTCGATATTTAGAACTGATATTTTTGTGGCTCGATCAGAAATTAAATCGCTCATACTAATAAGGCAAATATTGCAAACAAAGATTCCCCTTCTTAAAGTGCCACTGAAACGAAATTTTCGTATGTGAGATTTTTGCTTAGTAATAAAGTTTCAACCTTACTTGGAAACACTGCAGACTTTTTTTTCGCATACGGTAAGCGAAAACTGCTTTTTCAGCCGTTCGAAATTGGCTGGTTAAGCCCAAAATTGGCGGCCATCTTGGCGCGGCCAAAACAGCCTAGTGACGTCACTGGTTGTATTGCTCTCATGCCGCGCTGAAAATTTAGAGTGATTATGGGAGAAGAGAATACTGTTCGAAGCCCCCCAAAAAACATCTTAAGGACATCTCAGGGCTGTAAAGCAGATAATAAGAGTAGCCTTAGACATGAAGAGGTGGAGAGTCGATCCTGGGGCTTTTCAGTCTATTTAATTGGATATTTTATGTAAGCAAGCAAACGAGTGGGAGTTCTTAGATCGCAAAATGATCGGGACTCTTAGTGAAATGGCCAGCACTCAATTAAACAATATCTACACTCATAAAGTTAAAAGAAATGAAAACAAGAGAAAGCGGCTTTTGAAAATATTATCCGGAGTGCTGCTGCACGAATCGTAGCAACAACGTTTCGAGTTTTCGAGTCGCTTCGCTTCGAGGAAACCTGACGCTTTGTGAGTTTCACCGCGGACGAGATTGTGCCACAGTGACCTTTAGTCTAGTTGTATCTGCTACATCCTACAAGTTATCACAACAGCAACAATTTAAGAAACCCTCTTATTTTATATGAGGGAGCGAATTTAAACTATAAAGGTAAACTTAGCTGCCATGACCCTACAATTATAAGTTTTCAGGAAACGAGAGAAAGCGTGACAATGTCGGCGGCGAAAGGTCATATATGCAAATTGGTTCAAATTCTGTTTAATAAACCTTCGACTAAATAATAAACTAGTGACGTTTAACGAATTGCTTTGAACTTGAATACTACTAAATGAAGATCATAGACATAAGTATGTGCTAAAGAACTCCAAGTTATCCATCGGCCGTGAAATATTACAATTGGGAGATACGTGTAAAAGAGAAGCGAAATTCCCGCTTTGTTTACACTGATACGTATGCGGCGATAAAGCAAACCCTCCTGCGGATCACAATTTTCAAAGATACATTTTGTCTACCACAAGAACTCTCACTTATTAATATCATAAAAAGATGTTCTCTGTGTGAAAAGAAGTACTCGACTCAAAGCTTGTGGACCGTTAATAACTTCATGATTGTGCGGATGGCTGATGCGCTTACGGCTTTTAATGCAGCAAAGTTGCCGAGGACATATTCGAACCTTGTTAATAGACCTTAGATAAACGTGAGAATCCAAATTTCAGAACCAGGCTGAAAACAGACGACGAAATATCGTGTTTAGGCTTCAGGACGTGATACAAAAGTTGCCACACTCGTCTTCGAAATCTCCAATCGAGTACTCAAGATGTTCGAAAAGTATACTGAGCTGTTCTAATCTGTAGCATTCATTTTGGTGAATCTACATTCTTTGGCGCCCTCCAACGTTTATGATGTGTATTTCCTGTCAAGGCTGGACTGAAATTACAAGGTAGGAAACTAGTAGGTATCGACAATATGAAGAATAAACTTAAATAAATCAAGTGAAAACAAGAGAGAATCTTAAGCGCTTCTTGCGTGAATACAACCAGTGACGTCACAAGGTCCTTAAACTCGGTTCCAGAGCCCGGACACAGTTTTGCTCCAAAAAGTCGATTTCAGCAGCTAAAAAGAGCACTTTCCGTTAGGATTTGACAGAAATAAAGTTCACCATTATTTTAAGCACGTTTGAAACTATGAATTGGGCTAAAAAAAGAGAGTACGAAAATTTCGTTTCAGTGGCACTTTAAGCGACCAGGGTTCGTACAGGTCCTGGAAAACCTGGAAAGTCCTGGAATTTTGTTGTGCCATTTTCCAGGACTGGAAAGTCCTGGAAAAAGGCTACTGGTCCTGGAAAGTTCTCGAAATCTGTTAAACTCAAGTAAAAAATATGAAATGTATGGCAGACAGGAAGGAGAATTAACATTGAGATCTTGGGAGTGAAAGGGTTAATGTGAATTTAAGAGTCCTGGAAAAATCAATCTGAGTCCAGGAAAAGTCCTGGAAAAGTCCTGGAAATTTGTTTCTGAAAAAGGGTACGAACCCTGAGCGACTAACCGAGTGCAATTTTGGAAGTGAATATATGAAAGATCATATATTTGAACTGCGCAGAAACTCAGAAAGATATGAGGACATGATTGATCGTAGCAGTTATATACACAACTTAAGGAGTTGTGAAATGAAAGCCTGAAAAAATTTTGAGGCCTGAACGGTATTCGAACCCATGACCTGCGATACCGGTGCAGTGTTCTAGCTGGGAGCTGATCATGTGAGTTCGTTATATACCCGTAGATGGTGAAGAATGCAAGTGAATATATGAAAGATCATATATTCGAACTGTGGAGAAAGATAAATATATGTTATTGGCCGGCTGGGAGGTCCGTATAGGGAAAAACTGTGACCGAGGTCTTGAAAATGCTGCCCGAGGCCGCAGGCCGAGGGCAGCATTTTCAAGCCCGAGGTCACAGTTTTTCACTATACGGACCGACCCTAAGCCGGACAATAACATGTTTATCTTTTTTTCTTGCGGTAAATTGGCTTACAAGTGGGTTTGTTTACGCAACTTTGTCATTGAATTGGCTTATGCGCCGTGCACAAACCAATCCTACAAAACTCTAACTAGGGAACTAGCGAGTAACTCAGATACTAGACAAGGTAAGATGTATTAAAGAACAGATTTATTTCGAACTACTTTATGTTAGTGTCATTTAGTTCACCAATTAAGTTCTCCGAAAGTGTTTTTCCGGTGTGAAGTTTCGTGCAAAGAGTGAAGTTGTACTACAAAAACAATTTCTGTCAGTCGTTGCGAATCACTCGAAATCAGAGTTTTCTACCGTAAATTGAGTAGCAGATAGCGAGGAAGTTGGTTAAGTGTATTCCACGGAAATTCTCTCAAATACAGCAACGATCAGAGAGGTAAACTCGACTGAAATTTAGTCATTTTTTAATTAAAACTGTATTGAGAGAGACACGCAGGATTACGGCCATTACAGCCCCGAGCTACAAACAGCCAAACAAACTCTCACAACTTCAAAAAACTCACTTGAGTTTACTTACAGTGACTTTCCTTGCCATTTAAAGGTGTATAGAGATAAACTTTCGTTGATTAATTGTCGATGGAAGTGTAAAAAGGGCGAAAAATTGACGATTACCGCTAATTCGTTCACGAAAATAGATCAACTCGACGGATTCCGCCCGCTGTGGCGGTCCGGATGAGAAAATTACGCCCTCTCCCGGAACCAATCAGATTGCAGGATTTGTTGAATTCCGCCCGCTCACGAGCTGAGAAAAAGATAAGAAGACTTGATTGATCATCGCAGTTATCACACAACTTAAGCAGTTGTGAAATTAAGGACGTTCGGGCGAAAATTTTCCAGTCGGCAGTTTTTTTTTAAATTGTTACGGCAGTCAGGTAGTGAGCTACTTGTGTCAGAAATGTCAAAAAACATTGGTGGTCACCGACTTCGTTTCAGAGATAAAGCGCGTGGGAAACTACCCTGATTTTGAAAAATTAGCGTACGTAATTCAGCATGGGCTTCAGGGGTTTATAGCTAAAAAATATCGAAGGTGAGTCAACTGAGGCAAACGATCTTAGTCATTTTTTGTAGAAGCGGGTCTGTTGCGTAAAAAATTCCAAATGTTACCAACGTTTTCACAAAACTTAACCCTTCAAGAGGCATTTCAAACCGTCGCACAGATAAACGAAGAACTAAAAAGAACGGAATTCGATGATGCATTTTGCAAAAAATTCAAACTTCTCGTCGAAGGATTTTCTTCATTTTTTCGCTAAACGTAGAAAATGATTCATCAAGAGAAACATAGGGGTCATCGAACGTCGAAGATCGTTAAATCAAGGCAAAGCTATAGCGATGGCCATCTGCCCTATCGTTCATTTTATTACTTAGCGCACGCTCTCATGCATAACGTGACGTGTGAATTTGCGTGCACAGTAAGGATGCGCAGAAACAATTAGCGCGAACGCGACATCGTTCCCAGACCCAACGTGTCTTTTGGTTAGCGCCAAGACACGTCCGAGATTTTAGGAGTTCCGGTTTCACGGCGCTTGCGTGCCTTGGTTTAAAACATGGCAATCTCGTTCTCAGAGCCCACGTGTCTTTTGGTTGGCGCGAATGTCCTTAAAGCTTGAAAAAAATTCAGGCCTCGGGCTCGTTTCTCGAAGGTCCCGAAAAGTTTTCCCACCCGAAAAGCCGTGGCAAATTCTCAAACCTTATGACTTCAAAGCTGTTTTATGCGCATATTCTCAATATGAACAGAGGTTCCCTTTATACAAGAAATTTCAGGCGTCTACACCTCTTTATCTTTAAATAACAATTAACTATAAATGGCTTTGCGGGCCCGAAAGGTTTCTGGGGCTTTCGAGAAGCAGGCCCCAGAACGGGATTCGAACCCATGACCTTTGCGATACCGGTGCAGTGCTCTACCAACCGAGCTATCAAGCCGACTGGGAGGTGATCATGTTGTGAGTTCGTTATATACCCGTAGATGCTGAAGAATGCAAGTGAATATATGAAATATCATGTTTGAACTGCGGAGAAAGATATGACATGATTGATCATCGCAGTTATATACACAACTTAAGCAGTTGTGAAATTAACATGATCAGCTCCCAGTTGGCTTGATAGCTCAATTCGTAGAGCACTGCACCGGTATCGCAGAGGTCATGGGTTCGAATCCCGTTTAGGCCTGAATTTTTTTCAGGCTTCAATTTCACAACTGCGTAAGTTGTGTATATAACTGCGATGATCAAGCATGTCTTCATACGAGGGCAATTTTATTACAACGGGTAACTGCAAGTCTTTGGTAGCGTACCATTCATCATCATGATTTCAAAAGCCATTTGAACAGTCCCGCCCTTGCCCTCTTTTTACGCTCTTTCGAAGGTGAAATCTTTATAAGTATGAAGGAATCTATTTACTGGCAAAACCGGAAGATGCAACTGCTCGCACTTTCCCGTTACCGCGTCCTTTTTCATATTCCCTTTGTGGGAACAGTTTACCAGTCATCTCACCATAAAGTTACCCTAGCCAACTTCAATGCCACGCAGTCTAAAATTTTCACAGATTCTCCACCAAAAGTCGAAAATCAACCCTCAGTATTCTATATTTCACTGAAAATGTTGACCGATTCCAAAAATCAAACCACGCGAAAAAAAGTACCTGTCTCAGGCCTCGGGTATATGACCAGTGAGACAATCTCAGACAGTGCAGAGTATAATTTCCGGCTCTGATGCAGTAGTCACACGGGTCCTCATTCCTGCTGTTCTTTCCCTTGGTAGTCAACAAGGCCTTTTCCCCTTTGCAGAATATGTGCGGACAAAAACTTGATAAGACATAATGTTAGCAGTGTGTATGTTTCATGTTTGTGTTTTCTTTCAAAGCCCAAAGATAACTTACAATTAGCGTTTGTCAAGACGGTTTTAAATTTATTGTAATATTTTATGTTGAGTTTCGTTCATTTTGTAGCAAATGTGACAATTTACTTTTCACGCCAACGGTTGTAATTTGATACTTTTGTTTTCCGCGGCAATGTATGCAACAAGATACCTTTGGTTCCACGAAAATATAAGAAAGATGTGTGTTTTTTTTTACTCACTGCTGGAGATAAATGGAATATAAAAGTTAACTGTCTGTTGAAAATTCGAAAAGGAACGATTTTGTTTTATTCAAAACGGAAACTTTCATTTCACCGATAAACTAGAACTAGTCGACTCACGGAATAGTGCGTTCTTATTCTGTTGCCAGCTTTGGTGTTAGCAATAAAACCACATCAAAGTAATACACAATGCTATCGAGTAATACAACTGAGGAGCGTTTCAACAAGAGGTATTGAAAGAAGAGATCTTTAGTTGACCGAAATTCGGTGAGCGAGTCACCTCATCGACTGCTGAAATTAATTGGCGGTTTTCAGTAAGTGCCACGGAGTCTGCAAAGTTTCTTTTGTCACAAATTTACTAGTTTTACATGTAACTAACACGGGATAGTTTCGGCTAAATATGAACTTTTGGCTATCTTTCATAGAAGAGGAAACAAACAAGCTGCTAAGGAGATCAGTGCAATATGTTTCCATACTTTATTATATCTCTCAGTTAGTACGCGCGCTGTGATTGGTCAGTTTAGCGGGCCGTACCCTTCTGTACGGTCCGCTTGAATTTAAAGTTGGTTTTGTTGCCGAACTGTTTCGTGATTTGTCGATAAGTGTTCTTAACTTTTATAGCAAGTGAAAGTTTAAAACTTTCTTATACTCTGAATTATGCAATAAAGCTTGCTAACGGCTTCAAAACAGTTTCAAGCTGACTCGTCAGAAATTTGAAGCCATTCCGAGTCCGCGTGAACAGAAATCGTTTCCGAACCCGTCAGGCACACAGTAGAGATATAATGAATATCTTACTAAGCTCGTCTTCTCGGTCCGTACTGTAAGTTACGGACCCTCGTTTTTTTCTCCTTCGATTTATGACCCACGCGCTTCGCGCTTGGGCCATAAATCGAAGGGGAAAAAACTCGGTCCGTAACTTACAGTACGGACCTCGAACTTGGTTAGTAAGAGGTATTTATTTGAACCCAGGCAAACACACTAGTTATAAAACAGCAGACGACAGTTTTTGAATCGAGCTCAATCTCGTTCCCAGAGTCTTCGTTCCCCTTGACCAGCGGCCGGAAAACGAGAGCTCTGGGAGCAACCATTTTGAAATAACCGAATTCTGCCCATCCGGTTTCACTGCGCAGTCTGGTTATTCCCAGAGCTCTCGTTTTTCGACCGCTGGTCAAGGGGAACGAAGACTCTGGAAACGAGATTAAATCAAGCTAGCGAAGATTCCAGAAGATACGCAGCCACAGTAGCGTTCTTTGCAATAAAAAAAGGAGAACTGACCTGACCTGAAATACAATTGCTTTTCCCGGCCAAAACGAGAGTGCGGCGTCACTCATTACAAAAAGTTAAAAAAGCGTGTATCTGAAGTCAAGAACGGAGTTTATCACACTAGCAATGCTTGAACGCATGCGTCTTACGTGTTATGTTCTACCACAAGGAAAAGCACTCAACGTTCCTCGGTAGTCCCGTATGAAATGTATCTTTCACCTAACATATAGTCGACTTTGACGCTAATCTTGTAAATAATTTAAATAATTATGTAAATTATTACTTTATAATTATTGTTCCTGAAAAGCCCCATTGGGGGGTTCAATAAAGGATTCATTCATTCATCCAACTAATCTTCGCATGTGTTTGGAGGAAATTGCTTTTGTTCTTAAGAGAACAGCACCACAAGGATACCATGGGATTTGCAAAACCATATATATATTTTTGTCATGTTATTAAAGAGAGCAACGTAAGAATAATACGTTTTGCGTAATGCACACGAGTACCTATAGCTACCCCACGCAGCCCCCCTCCCTCAAGGCTAATTGAATAATTGAAATTCATTAATTGAACAAAATTAGAGTTTACACCTTATGGCGTTAGGAAATTAGTGCCTTAACGAACAGCAGTCCCCTAAACCATCCCAATAAGGCACTCTGCACTAAAAAGGTAAGGATTTCACAAATACTTGTTTTTAGAGCAGAGTGCGCTATTGGGATGGCTTGGGGACTGATGTCCGCTATGGCAGTAAGGCAATAAGACCGTTACTTAATTAGTCATCAGGCAAGAAAGTGGTTGGGGAGGGTAGGTGCCTGTGTGCACTACTTAAAAACGTATTTCATCTACCTTACATCATAATATCACAAAGCTATATATTTGGTTTTTTACGATAACTGCACAAATTCTCGCGCGCTCATTAGTTAATTTCCATCGTCAATATGCGGACAGACGCATGCATTTATAATTTCTGCGATGCATTAACGAGCGAGAGCGGACAATTTGACAATCTGTTATCGTGAAAAACAAATTGAACAGTTTTTCATACGTCTGACCTGTTACTGACAATTAATTTCGTCATAACATTGTCAAAGTAGTCTGCGGATCCACAGCTACTTTGACAATGTTATGACGAAATTCATCATCAATAACTGGACAAACGCATGAAAAACTGAGGTCAATTTGTTAATAGGAAACCTCTTGTTCTCCTTGTGGTACTATTCTCTTTAGAACAGAACCAATTTTCCCTAAACGCATGCGAGATTAGTTAGCGTTCGTGCCGACTATATATTAGGTGAAAGATGCATTTCATTTGAGATCACACGAAGCGAAAATGTTGAGTGCTTTTCCTTGTAGTAGAACCCAACATGTAAGACGCACGCGTTCTAGCATAGTTAGCGTGATATACTCCGTTTTCATTCCCAGAGCCACGTGGTTTTTTATATGTCGTGGATATGACCAAGGACAGCACTTATTTCTCGGGTAACGCCACGTCTCCCGTTTTAATGCAAAAAACGCTACTGTGACTGAGTATCTTTTAGAATTGCCCCTGGCTCAGTTCAACAATTATCACCTGTTATAATCAAACTTTGCCAGAGTTTAAATTAAGAATGGTAACGTTTTGCTTCTCCCTAGCGGCTTATTTATTTCTCTTTCAATTGTCTCTATGAAAGAGACCAAAAATTTCATATCTAGCCTAACTTTCCCGATTTAGTGGCATCAAAACTTGTCAAATTGCAAATTTGTGACCAAAGAAACCAGTAAAGTGTTCAAATAATGCTGCAGACTCCCTGGCAGGTAATGAAAGCGTTTATTAATTTAATCAGTCTATGAGGGCAATCGTTCACCGATGTAGGATATATAATGTCGGTAAACTGAGTAGCGCATACTTCTTGTCGAAACGCTAACGCTTCTCTGTTGTATTATTTTTATTAATCGAAATCACTGAGGTGGCAACTGTATAAGAACGTGGTATTCCGTGACTATTTGACAATGAAATTACTTCTCTTTTATCGGTGAAAAGAAAATTTGCGTTTTGAATAAGACAAAATCGTTTTTCTTCCATTTTCTCGTGAGATATTTAACTTTGTTCCATTTCCTCATGAGATATTTACTTTCTTGCATTTATCTCTTAAGTTTTCGGAAAACAAGGGTTTTACCTTACATACCTTTGCGAGGAAAACAAAAGTATCAAGTGACAAACGTTGGCGCGAAAAGTAAAATTGCCACATTTGCTACTTCAACGTATTTTTAAATTTTGAACTGGACAAAAATCAACGTAAAACACCAACGTAAAATTTGAAAGCTGTCTTGACAAACAGTAATTTTGAGTAAATACAAACCGGGGGTTAACACGACATATGTGTGACTATCGTGCCAGAGCTATACATTGTACTCTGCACTATCTGAGATTGTCTCACTAGTTGGTTAACATCTCTTCAGGTAATCCTTGATGTTCTCCAGTACTAGTGCTCATTGGCTTTCATTCCAAAGATTTAGAACAACAATGCACTGTGAAAGGAGTACTTTTCAGAGCAGAGTGCACTATTGGGATGGCTTAGAGGGATGCTGTTCGCTAAGGCACTAACGCTATAATGCACTAACGCCATAAGGTGTAACCTTTAATGTTTCTCTAATTAATTAATTTCAATTAATCGATTAGCCTTGGGAGAAGGGGGGCTTCCTGGGGTAGATAGCCACGTGCACTACGCAAAACACGATAGCGTTCGCTAACAGTGCCTTCCACGTGTATCAATTGCGGGTCCCGCCATACCGACCTTGCAACAAAACAACAGGGTATGGCTGGTTGACCGAACTTGTAACCGTATTCCGACAGTCATCATAGGGAAGAACTCCCTCGGGGTATGGGCACATCATAGGCCGTCTTACTAGGGTCATCAAGTAGATGGTCTAAACCCAGCTCATGTTCCCTATTGGTTGGTGAACAACCCATCACTTGGCGAATTCTGCTTTGCAATGATAGGAAGAGCCAAGAGCGAAGGATCAAAAAGCAACGTCGCTATGAACGCTTGGCTGCCACAAGCCAGTTATCCCTGTGGTAACTTTTCTGACACCTCTAGCTTAAAACTGCTTAAGACTAAAGGATCAATGGGCTACGCTTTCACGGTTTGTATTCATACTGAAAATCCAAAACAAGTGAGCTTTTACCCTTTTGTTCTACATGAGATTTCTGTTTTCATTGAGCTCACCTTAGGAACCTGCGTTATCATTTGACAGATGTGCCGCCCCAGCCAAACTCCCAACCTGACAGTGTCTTGGACTCGGATCACCTCCCGCGAGCGATGGTTTAAGTCCAGAAAGCAAACCTTGCGGTTCGCCTCTGCTCCATCCAATAAGTAAAAAGAATGATAAGAGTAGTGGTATTTTACTGGTGCAGCAAGCTGCTCCCACTTATTCTACACTTCTCATTTATTTTCACAAGGTCAGACTAGAGTCAAGCTCAACAGGGTCTTCTTTTACAAAGTCCGTTCCCTTTGCTGCGACAAATCACTCCACCAACTAAGAACAGCCATGCACCACCACCCATAGAATCACGAAAGAGCTCTCTATCTGTCAATCCTTACTATGTCGGGACCTGGTGTGTATCCCCGTGTTGAGTCAAATTCAGCCGCAAGCTCCACTCCTGGAGGTGCCCTTCCGTCAATTCCTTTAAGTTTCAGCTTTGCAACCATACTTCCCCGAAACCCAAAAACTTTGGTTTCCCATACGATGTCAAAGGGGTCATCCAACAACACCCTCTGATCCCTAGTTGGCATTGTTTATGGTTAGATGTTTATGGCTCATCACTAGGACGGTATCTGATCGTCTTTGATCCTCTAACCTAACTTTCTTTCTTGATTAATAAAAACATTCTTGGCAAAAGCTTTTGCAGAAGTTCGTCTTTCGCAAATCCAAGAATTTCACTTCTGACAAAGAAATACCAATGCCCACAACTGTCTCTCTTAGTCATTACTTCAGTTCCAGAAACCACCATTATAGAACCAAAGTCCTATTCCATTATTCTATGCTTATGTGTTCAAGCACTGGCTTGCTTTGAACACTCTAACTTTTTTAAAATAAACGTCGCAGAGCTTTTTAACTGCAACAACTTTTAATATACCCTATTGGAGCTGGAATTACCGCGGTTGCTGCCACAAAACGTGCCCTCCAATGGATCCTCGTTAAAGGATTTATGTTGTACTCATTCCAGTTACAACACTTGGAAAAGCCTTGTAATGTTATTTCTTGTCACTACCTCCCCTAAGTCAGGGTTGGGTAATCTGTGCGCCTGCTGCCTTCCTTGGATGTGGTAGCCGTTTCTCAGGCACCCTCTCCGGAATCGAACCCTAATTCTCCGTCACCCGTGGCAACTGTGGTAAGCTACTACCTTACCATCGACAGTTGATAGGGCGGAAATTTGAATCAAACATCGCCAGTGCAAGGCTGTGCGACTCGATCAATCACTATGAATCACCAAAGAACCGGGCAGAACCCGCATTGGTTTTAAAGCTAATAAATACATCCCTTCAGAATTCGGGACTTTTCGCATGTATTAACTTTAAAATTACTACGGTTATCCAAGTAGTAATGGTGCAATCAAATAAATAACTGATTTAATGAGCCATTCGCCGTTTCACAGTACTACTGCATGCATGAGACAGGCATATGACTACTGGCAGGATCAACCAGGTAACTATTCCTCAGGAAACCCGACGGGGACTCTTTTGCGTGTACTTCCTTTCAAAGGATGCTCGCATTCCACTGACAATCTGTACTACGAATCCGGTCAGCCTCGGAAGACGCACGAAACGTTCGACTGCTTCATCCTAGTAAGCTTCAGGCAAACCAGTGGGACTGCCAAGTCCACGGAATGCCGAGGAGATACATCAGGAAAGAATGATTCGGAATCTAAACCTCTATTCTTGACCAAAGGCCATGAGATACAACATCCATCCGTTCTCTCGTTATCTACATCGAGACAACTTGACTATTTCCCAGTCGGAGCGGCGAGACCAATGATTCACCCCTAATATGCACAGACTTGGGATTTTGGACTTTTTCAAAACTTTTGACAGGAAACTATCTGCAGTGTTGAACTTAGTCTACACACCAAGTTCGGCGCTGCCAAACAATGGTTAAGTGGTACTTTCGGTCTAGGGCCACAACACCAGGCGTCACCTTTTTAATATGCAGAAACATAAGACTGTAAACTTTTTGAAAACTTTTTACAGGAAACTATTGGCAGCGTTAAACTTAGTCCATACACCAAGTTTGGAACTGTCAAACCATGATTAGGTGGTAGCTTCAGTCTAGGGCTGTGACACTGGTCGTCAGCTCTCCTAATATGCCCAAACCAGGAGGGAGAACGCGTCAGATTTGCCTGACCCGATGAATCAACCTCGTTCCAAGGGTCCTCTCTCTACCTCAAGAAGGCACCCTGCTTGCGGCTGGTCACGTGTCTGCTAGATTTTAACAGATTCCAGACATGTGATTGAAGGGAAGGGCTGGAAAGTTAAATTTTGTCCTAGCACTGAGCTTGGGTACTGAGCCCAGTAGGGAGTGGAATTTGTGACCCTCCCGCTGTGGATCGGCAAAAATCAAAACGAAGGCATTAACACATTCGAGATAGGAGTTCAGTGCGTACAATGTTCGGCTAAAAGGTTACCTCTGCTTCTAGCTTAATTTTCCCCGTCGATAGTTGGACAGTCTTTGGAATTTGTGGCAGTGAAGAAATTTGGCAACGAACTTGGAAATGACGACCTCCACAATAAATGGCGGCATTGACGCATTCGTTTAGAGTTTGATACGTGCAGTGTTTGGCCAAGAGACTAACTAATTTTGATTGAACTCATCCAATCGAAAGTTTGACGGTCATTCGATTTTACTTGCAGTGAAAAATTTTGTAACGAACTGGACAACAACGACATCGGCCGCGCATTTGCCAAATCCAACTGCTTTTGTTTCAAAACTGATTGGCGGTAAGTCTAATTTTCGGTCGAATTAAATGCATCCAATCGAATTGAATGCATCCCATCGAAAATTTGACGATTATTTAATTTTTGTGCTGTAAAAAACTGATTAAACAAATCCGAAGCAGACTGTTGATGGTTATTTAAAAGAGTAGTGGAAAATAAGCAAACTTCCCTCTCAATCAACATCTCATACTCATAGAAGGTCAGATAGAAAAGAAGCACCGGTCAAGCAGGATCTCTGACAAATAACTTCCTTAACTTTTGAAAATGACGTCTGTAAGGCAGCGCAACTTTCACCTCCATAGACAGTGTTGACAAAATTTAGTTGAGGACCCACCCTCTGTGCGGCCTTGGTTGGAATGCATAGACACGTGACCAGCCGCAACGAGGGTACTTTTTCGAGTTAGAGAGAGAACCCTGGGAACGAGGCTACCGATGATCATGGCCATTATGACGTCACGGCGAAAAAAGCGCACAAATGCACAAAATTTTCGAAAATGGCGTCGTCGCCTCTTGCCGATACAACTTTTTGAGACGGATTTCTCCAATTATTCCAGCTTCACATGGTATTGTATTTGGATCTCAAGGAGTAATTATCATTTTTTTCCTTGAGAGGTAAGTAGACTTTAATTATAACCGAAAAAATCTTGCATAAAGTGTAGTTAAAGTGTTACAGTCATCGCTCTCCGGTGGAAATATGTGGGGCAAAATTTTGATTATTCGCCCTGTAAAATTGCCTTTTTGAGTCATTTTTTTGTAAAAAAAATACCTCTTAGTCGGCGCGTCGGGTATGTCATGGACGGGTCAATGGATGAGTGAGTGAGTGAGAGATGTATGTATGTCACACCAATCAGATTGGATCTACTATAAACAGCCAATCAAATTTCTTTTTGTAAAAGTAAATGGTATGTGAGAAGATTTGATCCCGATAGAGTTCAGAACGGCCATATTTATTCTTCTATAAAAGAGGAGGAAGTATTTATATATTGGGTTTACTTCGACATTTTCTATAGGTTAGGCTGAGGATTTTAGTTACGAACGAGATGAGCCTTGAGGTTTGAAACAGTTCGTGAGTTAGTAGTATGCAAATGCAACGAGATATTTTTATTTTTAGTTACAAAGGTAACTTGATACTTTGTTTTTCACAAGGAGAAAATTCAATTAGAGGTCACGAATCGTCGCTTCAAGTTCTTAGGACATATTTTAGAGGAGACGAGACTTAAGATTTGAAAGAGTTCTAACGATTACAATAGTAAGTGCAGGTAACGATTGTTTTGTTCTTGTTGCATGCAAATATAACGACATATTTTTGTTTTTTAGTTGCAAAGGGTAATTTGACACTCTTGTTTTTCACAAGGGAGTAAATTCAATTAGAGCTGACGAATCGTCACCGCACTTTCCCGCGAAATGTTTGCTATCTTTAGTTACAAGTGGTAACTTAACACTTTTGTTTTTTATATGGGAGTAAATTCAATTAGAGCTGACAAGTTATCGGCTATTGTTTCCAGGATATTAAACGAAAAAGAAGCTTTCATTTCTGGACGGTTTTTAAGTCTCTGCAGTAGCAGTTGAATAGTTTCATATGATGACATTTATTTCAGTCCGATATTTTTAAAGGTAAAAAGTATGAAAACTGCTCAAATGTTCTTTGAAGACTGCGTGGCACCAAGTTAAAGTGCAATTTAATTAAATCAGACTTTCAACGTGTCAGAGAGGTTTTTAGTGCAGAGTGCACTATTGGGATGGTTTAGAGGGATGCTGTTCGCTTAGGCACTAAGCACTAACGCCATAACGCCACAAGGTGTAAACTTTAATGTTTGTTTAATTAATTAATTTCAATTAATCAACTAGCTATGCCGGAAGGGGGGCTGGGTGGGGTAGGTATCCAAGTGCATTACGCAAAACATGTCATGTTTACGTTGCTTTCCTGAATAACATGACAAAAACATATATATGGTTTTGCAAATGTCATGCTATCCTTGTGGTGCCATTCTCTTAAGAACAAAAGCAATTTGGTCCAAACACATGCGCAGATTAGTTAGCATCAAAGTCGACTATATGTTAGGTGAAAGATACATTTCATACGGCACTACCCACGAACGTTGAGTGCTTTCCCTTGTGGTAGAGCATAACATGTAAGACGCATGCGTTCAAGCATTGCTAGTGTGATAAACTTCGTTCTCGAGTTCAGATGCAGGCTTTTTTATATTTTGTAATGAGTGATATCACACTTTCGTTTTGGCAGGGGATAGCAGTTATATTTCAGGTAACGTCAGTTCTCCTATTTTAGTGCAAAGAACACTACTGTGACTGCGTATGTTCTGGAATCTTCCCTAGCTCGATTCAAGAAATGTCGTCTGCTGTTTTATAACTATCGTGTGTTTGACAGGGTTGAAATAGAGAATGGGAACATATTGCTTCTCCTTAGCAGCTTGTTTGTTTCCTCTTCTATGAAAGAGAGCCCAAAGTTCATATTCAGCCGAAACTTTCCCGCGTAAGCTACATGTAAAACTAGTAAATTTATGACAAAAGAAACTTCGTTATTATTGCTGCAGACCTTGAAACCTCTAATGAATTTCATCAGTCGATGAGGTGACTCGCTCACCGATGTGGGATATAATTTCGGTTAAGTAAAGATCTCTACCATCAATACTTCTCGTTGAAACCCTCCTTAGTTGTATTACTCGATAACATTGTGTATTAGTTTAATGTGGTTTTACTGTTTACATCAACTCGGCTGGCAACAGAATTAGAACGCACTATTCTGTGATTCGACGTGACTATTTGATGATTAGATTAGTTCTTGTTTATCGGTGAAATGAAAATTTACGTTTTGAATAAAACAAAATCATTCCTCTTCGACTTTTCGGTAGAAATGTAACTTGTATATTCCATTTATCTCCAGCAGTGAGTTAAAAAAATATATACGCATCTTTCTTATATTTTCGCGGAAACAAAGGTATCTTGTTCCATACATTGGCGAGGAAAACAAAAGTATCAAATTACAAACGTTGGCGAAAAGTAATGCTACAAAATAAACGAAACTCAAGACAACATACCACGATGAATTTAAAACCGTCTTAACAAACGGTAATTGTAAGATATTTTTGGGCAAAACACAAACATGAAACACACACACTGCTAAGATTATGTCTTATCAAGTCTTTGTCCGCTCATATTCTGCAAAGGTGAAAAGGCCTAGTTGACTACCAAGGGAGAGAACGGCAGGGGTGAGGACCTGTGTGACTACTGCATCAGAGCCGTAAATTTCACTCTGCACTATCTGAGATTGTGTCACTAGTTTAGTGCAGAATGCACTGTTGGGATGGTTTTGGGGGCTGCCTGCCGCTAAGCAATAAGTCGCTAATGCGTTAAGTTGTAATCTTTTATGTTTGTTTAATTACATGTAATTAATTTCAATTAATTAACTAGTCTAGAGAGAAGGAAATGGTGGGGGTGAGCTAGGAAAGGTATACGTGTACCCTACGTAAAACGTGTTACATCTCCTCAGTTAGGAGTAAAGATCGCAAGCCTATGTATTTGTCTCAAGTAACCCCTTGCTCTCCTTGTAGTACTATTCTCTTAAGAACAAAACCAATTTGCTCTAAACGCAAGTGCAGATTAGCTAGTGTTCGTGTCTTCTATACATTAGGTGGAGGATACATTGCATACGGGATAACACACAAATGTTGAGTAGTTTTCCTTATGGTAGAACCCAACATGTAAGAGGCATGCGTTCTAGCATCCTAAGTGTTATATACTTTGTTTCCAGGCGGTTTTTTATGTCATGTAATGTCAGGTACTAGGTAGCGCCACTTGTCCCTTTTTACTGCAAAAGTTAAACCTATCTTTTAGAATTACCCACAGGTCAGTTCAAGAAATATCATCTGCTGTTTTCAAACTACAATAGTATCTTTGTCAGGGTTGAAATAAAGAAGGGAAATGTTAAGTTTCTCATTAGCGGCTTATATATTTCTTTCCTTAACTGCGTCTGTAAGAAAGACCAAAAAGTTCCCGAGTTAGTGGCTTTAATATTCTGCAAATTGTAAATTTGTGACAAATCCTTGTAGACTGGTCTCTAATCCCATTGCAGTGAAGAGAAAGGACAGACAAGGCCATGGTGGGAGAGAAGGTGGAGAACAGCAAACAACAATTGGAATTTGGCACAGAACAAGTAAATTGAGACACAATTTGGACCCAGACGCCACAAATAATTTGGAATTTGGAACCAGAGACATACAACAGCAACAATTGGTACACTACAGAGCTTAGTTAGATTAACTAAGTAATATATGTTATTGATATTTATTCCTACATTCACTACAATTATCATACTTAAGTTGTGAAATAAGTTAAAGTATACACTAGAAATAATAATGGGAAATTAGGACCAAAGAACAACACAATTGGGAGTTAGGACAACAAAAGAACCGTTTTGGAAGACGACTTAAAGTTCGAGGAGGACCTTAAACGGGCTAAACTGGCAGCAGCAGAAACATCAGAAGGTAAACGATAATTTGGAATTTGGAACAATTGGTATACTACGGAGTTTAGTTAAATTAACTAAGCAACAGATATTAATAACATCAATTCCTATTTTCACACAGATAATAACTGGAAATTTGGACCAAAGAACAACACAATTGAGAATTTGGACAACAATAGAACCAGCCAAACCAACAAAAACATTCAATAAAGCAATAAAAGCGGAAAAAGCCATCATGTTTTGGAGGAAGGCTTCAAGTTCGAGGAGGACCTCCAACAAGCGAGATTGGCAGCAGCAGAAACACCAGAAGGTAAATGGGGGCCTGGAATGCGAGAGGCCTTGCGGCCACGCGCTTTGGATTTGGACCGAGAACTACCATCAGAGGACGAAAGATCAGAAGCGACACGCTTACGAGCAGACGAAGGTTCCACCATAACACTATCTTGAGATTGCACACTACAACTCTCACCAGATGACGAAACAGCAACAAGGCTATGAGAAGTCTGGAGGACAGTTTCACAGGCTTCGTTCACAACCCCAGACAAACCAACCAAAACCGACTGACTTGGGGAACCATCCGACTGACTCTGAAGCTCGTTCACCTGGTTGAACCTCTCATCAACAGGAAGCGAAACGAGATGGGAGGCATCAGACGTCTGCAAAGGTCGCGGAGACAAAAAATCAAAAAGACGAGCCCTGCTACGAACAGCAGGATCAGCGGAAGAAGTACCAGCAGCAGAATCATCTGCAGCAGTAACATCAGCAGCAGAACCGTCAGCAGCAGAGACATCAGCAGGAGAAGGGTCGGCAACATTCGTAACTACATCATTAACTTCAGTAGCGACACCACCCAAGTCATTAGCGACGACATTACCAACATCAACATCTGAGGTAACCGATTGGAAGTCATCATCATCGAGCACAACTTGCTCCCAACGACGACGATTAGGACAGGAGTCAGAAGCGTGACCCCCTTTACACTTGAAGCGTACAGTGGGACAATTGCGAGCAAAATGCCCCACCCCTTTACAAGCTAAGCATTTCCCTTTGTAAGGACAACTGAAGGCAATGTGAGTGCCTTCCTTACAGATGTCACAATAAGTAGGCTGACCACGATACCAGATCTTACAACGGTACGAATTAATCATTACAAACCGAGGGATAGAACTCTTAAGGTTGATACGGACAACACGCGTACCAGTCGCAATTTCAGGAAGATTGGTCCAATGTTGGAAACGAACACCTTGAATAGTACCAAAGGAACCTAGCGCATCGCTAATGTACGAATTTGGCGCATCATAGCGGTAATTATAAACAACAACATTGACCCAGTCTGGAGGGGGAGGAGGGAGGGGGGACCACAGCCACTTTGACACTGTTCATATCCAACTCACCCCTAAGTCGTACAATCTCACAGGCAGTCCTATCTTCGAAGGTGACTCGGGCAACCTTGTTAGGACATTGCTGAATGGCAAGAACTTTGATGTTTTGAGCAGCAAAATGCTCCACGATAGACTTTGCAATATCCGCATTAGAGGCATCCTCAGCAAAACAATTAACCTTTAAATCAGCCGTGCAAGTCATATAGTTGCCAGGCATGACTAGAAAAAAAGGGGAAAATGCAAAACAAACACACCCAAAGGGGCGATCCAGAAGGTTAAGCCCGGATGGGCGGGACACCCAACCGGATGGGTGACCCGGCTTAACTAATCAGCTAGATGGGCCAGCACCGGCGAACAAGAAACCACAAAGGAAATAAGACGGGCAAGCAGCCGGATGGGCGGCCGGATGGGTGGCCGAGCTTAACCCACAAGAAGAAATACACAAGGCAATCAGAACACTGATGCGATTGTTTGAGAGAAAATGGCTCAAGTCCGAAAACGGAGAGAGCCAAAGAAAAACCACAAGGCAGAGAAGAAAGCGAGGAAAGTTTCGCAAGACGTTGCTTACCCTGGGTTAGGCAAGAAATGCCAGCCTAAGTCCTCAGGGGGGTTACGACAAGACGCGAAATCAGAATTAATACTCACAAATCCTCCTGTCTTGTAGGTCACCAGAACTTGATTCTGTTTGCGAAGATTGAAGATAAACTCCAAGCAACATTAACTTACCAAGAGCCAATGGTGGAAAGCCGAAATAACGGTCGCATAACATAGAAGTCGTGGAAAAATATGAATTTCCTTTTCAAATCTCTGTATTTCTATTATGCAAATTATAGCAAAGTTACATAACGTTCAAGAAGTTGGGAGTGTCAAAAACAGAAAGGGAGTAAACGAAAAATATTATTTGTCTATCTACGCAATAAATAATTCTGTTTTCTTAGTGCACATGAAATATGTATTTTTCCTTTTTTGTATGAAAAAATTAACTTTTCAGTTGTAGCGTGATTTGTAGGTTTCACATTCTGCATTACTGTGGTTCAGGCATATAGGCTTGTGATCACTACAGTAGGACTCCAGTGTACCGGTAGATTGCACATGTTGTGGTATTTTTGTACAAAAGTGATCTATTTGTGTACGCTAGTCAGTAGTATCCCGGTTAATCAACTGTCTGTAGCCTCTGTTTGTGATTAGAAATGCTTTGAGAGCTTTTTTGTTCCGTAGTTTCCTGCATCAGGTTAATATTGAAATCTCCAGGCAATATAGTAGGAATTGTAGGTTCTGTCAATACTCAGAATACTGACTTACGGAGATGAGTAAGAGCTTCAATCAGTTGTGAAATTCTAACAGTTTTTGACCGGTAGATACCCACCCCATGAATATTTGGAACTGGATGGCTAAGAACTGTTACAGTAATTTCCACATTATTTACATTAAATCTGTACGGAATTTCAGTGCAATTTAAATCATTCTTAATGTACAGAGCAGTTCCATACCCAGTTCTGATGTTAGAAGGAACTAAGGCGTTATTTCGCTATGGCCCTATGGCGCTATTGCGCTAAGGTGTAAACTTTAATGATTGTTTAATTAATTAATTTCAATTAATTGATTAGTCTAGAGGTAAGGAAGTAGTGGGGGTAGGGTGGGAAAGGTACATGTGTACTCTACGTAAAACACATTCCATCGCCGTCACTTAGCTTTCAACATCGCCAAGTTATATATTTGTTTCAGGTAACCCCTTGCTCTCCTTGTGGTACCATTCTCCTTAGAACAAAACTAATCTGTCCTAAACGCATGTGCAGATTAGTTAGCGTTCGTGGCTTCTATATTAGGTAAAGGATACATTGCATACGGAATCACGCACAAATGTTGAGTGGTTTTCCTTATGGTAGAGCTCAACGTGTAAGACGCATGCGTTCTAGCGTCGTTAGTGTTATACACTATCTTTCCACGCAGTATTTTATATATCATGTCATGTGACCAAGGACGGCAGTTATTTTTCAGGTAGCGCCAATTGTCCCTTTTTATTGCAAAAGTGAAAGGTTACTGTGGCCGCGTAGCTTTTAGAATTACACACAGATCGGTTCAACAAATATCATCTGCTATTTTCAATCGACAATAGTGTGCTTGTCAGGGTTGAAATGTATTGCTTCTCCTCAAGGGCTTGTTTATTTCTTACCTTAATTGTGTCTGTAAGAGAGACCAAAAAGTTCCCAAGTTAGTGGCTTTGATACTCCGCAAATTGTAAATTTGTAACAAAAGAAACCAGGAAAGTGCTCAAATATTGCTGCAGACTCCGTGGCACCTAATGAAAGCGCAATTTAATTTAATCAGTCTTTGAGGAGACTCGTTTATCGATGCAGGATAATATCGGCCGAGTAGCGCTGTTTACCTTCAATACTTCTCATTGAAACGCTTCCCAGTGGTATTAGTCGATATTGTTTTGTATTAATTTTGAATTATATTTCACAGACTCCGTTCGAAATATATGAGACAACAAATGGTATGAATTTCCCGGTTAGTGCTTCAAACCACTTTTGACTCCATCAGAAGGGCGAACCCCCCTAAAGAAACAATAAAAGGGGCCTGGGTATACCCACAAGGCCCTGGGACCTAGATCTCGTGGTCCCTTGATGCTTCGCTGGCTTTTTTCCTTGTGCTTCAAACCATTCGGTAAGTATTTTCCTTTTGCCCTGCGTTTTAGTGCAGAGTGCACTACTGGGATGGTTTAGGGGCTGCTGTTCGCTAAGGTGCTAACGCAATAAGGTGTAAACTTTAATGCTTGTTTAATTAATTAATTTAAATTAATTTCAATTAATTAATTAGCATTGTAGTAAGTAGGTGGGGTAGGTACCTCTGTTTACTACGTAAAACGTATCATACTCACGTTACTTTAAAGATAATATCACAAACGTATATATGTTTTCGCAAATCTCTTGCTATCCTAGTGTTGCTATTCTCTTAAGAACAAAATCAATTTGCTTGAAAAGCATGCGCAGATAACTTAGGCCCGTTCCAAACGTCGCTCCATTCATGCGCCGAACCTAACTGATGAGTTAAGTACGGCAGAAGGGCGGCGTTTGAATCAGTTTGGTTCGGCAGGTTAAGTTTGGTGCGGCAAACAACATTAAATGCGGCAGGGTCTGTCGCACTATGCGACGTTGGGGCGACAGCTGATTCATACGGCGTTCTCTTCGAGGGTCGAACCTAATGCATAAATTACTGTAATTTACTTTTCATATAACGGGACTCGTGATTGGCTCAAAATTAAGTGGCGTGACCAGTCATGCATGAAGCTCAAAGTCGTCGCTAAAAATAAAGACAACAAAATACCAGTATGCCTTTGATTTATGAGAAACGGAACTGTATAAGCGAGTTTCTTCAGCGCAAATTCATTTTCCGCTTTTCTTCGTGATAATAGCCTAGCTTATTAGATTTCCCTTTAACAAGTCAATTTAACCAGGAGAAAATCTGTCTAAATACAAACACTGAACCTTGAGTTTGAATTTGCTTCCCTAAATATTGCTATAACAGCATGATAACAGCGAAATGTTAGTCACAGCTTTTCTTTTTGGACAGAGTTCGTGAATTCAGAACGCATATTTTCTTGTCGAAAATTGTTACCACCGGCTTCCCGAATTGAGTTCGACGCAAGTACGCCGTCTGAACCAGCCGTCGCTCTAAAGTCGAACTTAATCAAGTTTGGCTCCGCACATAAGTGGAGCGGCGTTTTGGACCAGGCGGTAGCCTTCAGTGTCCAGTTCTGGCCCTCTCTCTGTCACGCAACGCTACTGAAGCGTTGCTTGACAGAGAGAGGGCCAGAAGTGGACTATTTTGACCGGGGACAGCAGCTGTATTTCAGGTAACGTCAATTCTCCCTTTTCTAGTGCAAATAACGCTACTGTGACTGCGTATCATCTGGAATCACCCCTAGCTCGATTCAAGAAATTTCGTTTGCTGTTTTATGTATTGCGTGGTTGCCAGGGTTCAAATATAGAATGCCTCTGCCTGGCGGCTTGTCCATTTCCTCTTCTATGGTTAGTTACATGAAAAACTAATAATTTTGTGACACAGGAAACTTCGCAAATATTTCCGCAGTCTCCGTGGCACTTAATGAAACCACCAATTAATTTCATCAGTCTTCGAGGTGACTCTCTCACCGATGTAGGATATAATTTCGATCTCTACCTTCATTACTGCTCGTTGAAACGCTCCTCAATTGTATTAATCGATAGCAGAAGTTGTATTTTAGTTTGACGTGAATAAGAACGAACTATTCTCTGACTGGACGTGACTATTTGATAATTAGATTAGTTCTTCTTTTTCTGAGAAATGAAAATTTGCGTTTGGAGTAAAACGAATCGTTCCTCTTCGATTTTTCATGAGATATTTAGCTTTATTCCGTTTATCTTTATTCCGCGATTAGTAAAAAATACACATCTTTGTTGGGCGCAGTTCAGACGCCGTGTTTCTACCGTGCCGAACTAAGTTCAGGAATTAAGTTCGACAAAAGCACGGCAGAAGCACGGCGTCTGAATCAAACTTTTCACTTAAGTTCGACAAGCTCTGCAGCTCTGCCGTGCCACACGACTCTGGCACGGCAGCGATTCGAACGTCGTGCTTCTGCCGCGCCAAACAAAATTCATACATTATATTAATGTATTTTGGCGAGATTGCGTTCCCACGGGGAATTAGGAGGAGGATTGTTTCGAGGGATCAGTATATCCTGAATTTGGTTCGACTCTGGCACAACGTCTGAATCAGAGTTGTTTTCCTGCCGTGCTACAGTCGAACCTAATTGCAATTTAGTTCGGCACGGCAGAAGCACGACGTCTCAATTGGGCCTTATATTTTTGCAGAAACAAGGGTATCATGTTGCATAGCTTGGCGAGGAAAACAAAAGTATCAAGTTACAGACGTTGGAGTTAAAAATAAAATTGTCATATTTGCCACTTCTACGTATTATTGTATTTAAAATGACTGAAACTCAGCGTAGAACATGACAATAAAATTCAAAGCAGTCTTGACAAACGGTAATTTTAACTTATTTTTGGGCCTTGAAAGAAAATACAAACATGAAACTTATACAATGCTAAGATTACGTCTTATGAAGTTTTTGTCTCTTCATATTCTGCAAGGGGAAAAGGTCTAGTTGACTGCCAAGGGAGAGAACAGCATGGGTAAGGACCTGTGTGACTACTGTATCAGAGCCGTAAATTACACTCTGCACTATCTGAGATTGTCTTACTAGTTTACAAATTCTAACCGTTTTTGAGGCTTTACCTCTGTGTTTTTACACAGGTTTCTTTTAGGTGATATTTGTCAATTTTCAGGATATTATATTATATTGGATACTAATTTTTTGAGAAAATTACATTTTATCTTACCAGCCATCTGTTGCTATTTTGGATGACTGGGTGACTGCTGAAGTGGATGCGCTCTCTGTTCTAAAACTCGATCAACAATTTAAAGTGAAAAAGTTTGTAAAAGAAAGGGATGAGGAAATGTTTAATGTTCAGTGTGCTTTCTTAATTGCCACGGGTATACTTTGTGGCCTTCATGATTGTATCGAAAATGATTCAGCTCCACTTTACGAGGAAATTAAGGTAGCTTTTGAACAAGCTCTTTGCCTTTTAGGCTCAGCCAATGCTCAACTGTCTATCCTGGGACGACAGAGAGTCCTCGCAGCTATAAACCGTTCGAGGATAAACCTCGCGGAATTACCTCTGCCTAACGCAAAATCATGGCTATTTGGAGATGATTTCCCCTCCTTGGCGTCAAAGCAGGCCGAGTTGTCAAGGGGTCTCACAAAAAATTTGACACAGACTACAGGGAAATCCTTTTCTAGACGTAGTAAAAGTTCCCAGTCTCAAAGCAGACATCGTAGAGACTGTGGCTGTTCACGAGTCTTCCCGAAAGTTCCTTCGCTTCTTTTGGAAGGGAACATGTTACCAATTCAAAGCTCTTCCATTCGGCCTGTGTTCAGCCCCCAGAATTTTTGCGAAAGTTCTAAAACCTGTTGCCGCATCCCTGAGGAGGAAGGCCATTCGAGTCCTTATTTACCTGGACGACTTTCTTCTTTTGGCTTTTACAATGGAGGTAGCTGTCAAAAATACTCAGCTGGTAGTGACTCTCCTTCAGTCCCCAGGTTTCAAAATAAACCTCAAGAAATCATTACTGATTTCAACCCAATGATAACCTCACCGGATTTCCAAATCGACTCAATGTGCATGATGATATCACTCCCGGCAAAAAAGGCCAACAAAATTCTAGACTGTTGTCGCCGGGTGCTCGTTGCTAAAAGTATCAAATTGCGAAACCTAGCAAGTTAAACAGGCCTGTTAGAGTCCTCGAGACCAGCCATTTGACAAGCTCCACTACACTTTCATCACTTGCAGTCAGATCTGATAAGGGGCCTACAAATGAACCAGGTGTCTTACGACGCTTTGATTGCCCTGTCATCGAGTGCTAAAGTAGAACGTGCTTCGTGGTTGAAACACACCCTAAATGTAAACGGCAGTCCCTTGCACCTTCCTCCGCCGGATATGATCACAACTGACGCATCGAAGAAGGCTGGGGTGCAAAAGGATGGTCACAAAAAGAGTGTCTCTAACACATCAATTATCTAGAGCTGAAGGCGTCCTTTTTTTGGCTCCACTGAAAAACCTTTCTCAAAGGGAAGTCTCACGTAACCATATCTCTCTGGCTAGACAACACTACCGCCATCGCTTACATCAACAGCAAAGGGGGTACACGTTCCCCCAACTTATGGCTCTGGCCTTAGAGATGTGGGATTGGTGTCAGGAAAGAGACATCCGTGTGATAGCTCCTCACATCTCTGGAAGAGACAACGTCTCAGCGGACAAGGAGTCCAGAGAATTCAAGGACACGAGCGAGTGGAAGTTTGTCCCAACAATTATTCAACCCTTTCTGCTGAATTGTCAGACGGATCTGCTCGCGAGTCGTCTAACCAACTAACTCACGGATTACATCAGTTGGAGACTCGACCCTGGAAACATCTACACAGAAGTCTTTACGATAAACTGGGCTCCTCTACGGGGCTATGCCCCCCCCCCCCCCCTTCAATCTGATATCAAAAACCCTAACGAAGGTAACAATCGACAAAACGGATCTAATTCTTTTTGCTCCAGTTTGGGAAGCCCCAGCTCTGGTCGCTGATTCTGCTGAGACTTCTATGTCTCAGCCAGTGCTGCTACCGAACGGTCCAACCCTCTTAAAGGACCCCATCGACCTGAACCGAGTTCATCCAATGTATCCTCGTCTTTCCTTGGCCGTATTTCACATCTCTACTAACGTTTCCAAGTTGAGGGCATTCCAACAAACGTTGCCGATCTACTCATTGCAGCTACTCGTACCTCCACCTCGTCGTATCTCTGAACGGAAAATTGATCATCTTTCGTCGTCTATAAGTGAGTTTCTAATTTTCTTAACCGAACTCTTTAACAAGTGCTTAGCATACCGATCACCTATCGTCCTTCGTTCTGCTATTTCGTCATCTCATCCAAAGATAGATGGTTTTTTCAGTGGGTCAGCATCCTTACTTTACTAGATTCCTTAAAGGAGCTCCCAATTAACGTACTATAAAGCTCAGGTATTCCCATACCTGGAATGTTGATTTTATGATTAAATACATGATATCTTTGGGGAAAAACAGCACCGTATCACTTAAAGCTATCTCAATGAAGGTAGTCACCCTGTTTGCATTTACCTGCCCTGAACGGATTTCCGCCTTGGCTTCCCTTGATTCTCAGACATTGCAGCGTCCTTCCAGAAGGAGTGTTTTTTTCAAACTCACCATCCATAGAAAAACTGGCACTGCAGATAAATCAGCGGAAGCATTTTTTGCCCGCTTTAACCAAGACAAGAAGTTCTGTCCCATAGCTTGTTTTAGACAATATCTAAAATCATGCAGGAACGTTCGACGCGTTATCCCGTCTTATCTTCCCGATAAGTTGTTTATTTCATTTAAACGCCCCCACAAACTGGTCACTTCTACATCGTTATGAGTGCAGCAGGAATACTCAAATTTTTAAAGCTCACGTTGTGCGTGGTGCATCTACAACAGCAAGTGCTAATGCATTTGTCCCGCTCTCGACTATCATGTGAATGGCCGACTGGTCTTCTGCTTCAATTCTCAGAACATTTTACTATTAACCATTGTTTACTTCAAACTTTGCTTCAGGGTTCTTATCTTCAAAGTAGATCTACTTGTAAACTCAGCTATTCTCCTGTTGAGTTTTGATTTATCTATAATATACATATAATTTAAAAGTTTTGTTATGTGGAACCATGGCTGTTTTATTGCTCTTAGTAGCAGCGTTAAAAACTACCATTTTGTTGTCTCGTATATTTCGAACGGAGTCTGTGAAATATAATGAGAATTATACTAGGGCCGTGAAGCAGCCTGAAGTTATAATTCAAATTATATGAACAGATGAAGTGAGAAATATATGAGCTTCCCACCCTTGTTTCCTCCGTTCTATGGTGTCTCCCTCTTCCTTGTCTATTGCATGACGTCAAACAGCAACCGAAGCATCATGGGACGACGCGATCTACGTCCCAGGGCCTTGTGGGTATGCCCAGGCTCCTTTTATTGGCTTTTTGGGAGTTCAACGTTCTGATGGCGTTAAAAAGTGTTTGAAGCACTAACCGGGAAATTCGTTCCATTTGTTGTCCCATATATTTTACTTACTATCACTGTTTGAAAAGTGCTCTGGCCTAAAAATAAATCAGGCAAAATCAGAAATGCTATGGCTTGGCTCCATGCGCCATAGGAAAGACGCAATTTGCAACCTCCAAATCAGCGATGATCCCGTTTACGCGCTCGGTGTGCATTTTACCTATAATATTGAATTGTCTCATAAGAAAAATTTCTTTGAAAAATTAGGATCCCTAAAGAAAACCTTAAGTGTCTGGTCCCGAAGAGACTTATCTATATACGGTAGAATAAATATTGTTAAAACGTTAGCCCTCTCCAAAGTTGTATTCATCCCTAGTGTTATGGAGACTCCAAAAATACTTTGCAACAGAGGTCAATAAAATAGTGTTCGATTTTTTCTGGAAGCAAAAACCCGCCACAATAAAAAAGACAACCCTCATCAAGAAGAAATCGGATGGCGGTCTTGGCATGAAAGATTTTGTACTTTTCGATAAGACTTTGAAACTAACTTGGGTAAAACGGCTGTGCTCAGACTCAGATGCACCGTGGAAGTATATTCCAAAATCGTTTCTCTCTACTGTCGGCGGTACTGAGATCTTTCAATGTAATTATGACTACAACGTTCTTGATCTTAATGGCCATCTTCCAGAATTTTACAAACAAATTATTCATCATTGGGGAGAAATCGTGTCTACGACACCTCACAGCAAGACCGAGATACTGTCTCACACAATCTGGAACAACAAATTCATTACGATTGACAAAAAAATGGTATATCGACCTCATTGGCACGGAGCAGGTATAAAGCAAATTTCAAACCTTTTTGACGAGCGTGAAAATTGTTTCCTGCCTTTCCTTTCCTTGGGCAATAAATGCGTGCTAAATTGCAACTTTTTACAATATTATAGTCTTTTATCTGCGATCCCTCAAAGTTGGAAGAAGCTCCTTCACGTTAATTCTGGCGACTCTACTACACCTCCGCCGCCAATCTGTAATATAACGTGCAAGATGTTATACGACAAACTGTTAACTTTAGAAACTCTTATCATACGGCTTCGCAAAAGACAATCTGAATAAAATTTATCTTCTGCCTTTCACAGCCACAAAAGAAGTTAAATTGGCAATGTTTCAGCACAAAATTATACACCACATTTTAGCCACGAACAGTATATTATTCAAAATGAACAAGGTTGCCTCCCCATCCTGCCGTTTCTGTCCCTCTGGTAGTCAAAACATACGTCATTTGTTTATTAGCTGTCCGCAAGCGTCTTCCTTTTGGTTTCAGTTCCAAAGTTGGTATTCTACTGTAAGTAACGCGAGTTTACTTCTCTCCGAGCCAGAGGTATTATTTGGATTTACTCGTCCTTGTACTCACCGTTTGACCCTCAACCACCTCGTAATACTAGGCAAGTATTTTCTTTATATCAACGCTCTAAATAATACTATGTTCGTTTTCAGCGACTTCATCTCATTAATGCAGGATATAATCGAGATAGAAAAATATATTGCTGCCACGTCGAATGGCGAAAGGGAATTTCAACAGAAGTTGAAATTCCTTCTCAACATTAAAGGCGTTTCCCTTAGTAATTAGTTGCAAGGTCTTTGTTTCTCTTTTTTTTTTTTTGTTTGTTTTGTTGTTCTCGTTGTTTTTTCTATAATTAAGTAATTACATTGTATTGTAACTCCTTAAGTAACGTAATGTGTAAGTCATAATAAGCAATCAATGTGTATTGTAAGTAAGTAACGTAATGCCAACTATTGTAAATTGGTGGTTTTTTTGATGTATTGTAAGTGACGTTTGTAAGACGGTATAAGGATTAGAAATAATAATAATAATGATGATGATGATGATTATAATAACAATAATGTAGTGTATTGTAAGTAGGTTAGTTATTGTTGTGAGTAGAGTAAGGCAATGTAAGTAACCATGTGTTTAGCAATAATAAAAAAAAATTTAAAAAAAAAAAAAAAATGCAGCCAATCAAATGTCCCATTTTCAATTCCAGCCAATCAAATATTGGGTACAAGACAATAAAATCTCAACCTCTTCGTTTTGATGCTTACGCAATATTACGGTGCCGCATAATAAATTGCCCAGCTCAAACCGTTAGTAGTTCTGCGTGCTTGCAGGGTTAAGAAGAATTATATACTACACCTTCTATGGGCTCGTTGATTGGGTTGGTAAATACATGAAAGTAAAAGCTGTGTTACAGTGTGACTCGTCAATATATATCGCCAACAGAGTGTGTTGTGTGAATATTGTCGCAGTTGTTTAAAAGTAACCCATTCAAATGGTCTCTGAGCAGTTTCGCATGAACGCAGATTCGAAATGTACGGAAAGGGATTATTTTCGATGTAGCTGAAAGGAGCTGAAAGCAAACTTGAAGCACGAGAATTGAAAAGTTAACTTGATAAAAAAATGAATCCTTTGTTCAAAATATCTTCGAATTTTTCATCCAGGTGTAGTTGCTATGCGTCTGTCTTTTGTTTTTGCCTGAGTGATTTTACAGGCTGAAGCTTCCATAGTACAACGCGGAAAAAAAAACGTTTCAATTTTCATGTTGTTATTTCAATACACTGATAAACCAGAAAGGGAGCTCAAACTCCGAAATGTAGAGCTGAGCTACTCAGACAGTGAACGCAATGGTTCCTTTAAGAACTACGTGGTGGACACCGAAAGATGAGTAAAAATACAAACACCTACAGACAGTGGGTCAAAATCTAATATTGTACGATTTTACACAAAAACCGTAAAAAATATATTTAGTGCGGCCGTACGTTCACAGCCGGAAAACGGTCAATCTATTGAGTTTAACACGCTTGTAAATGTAAAGTCTAAAGTAAAGTGACGCAATGTTTTCTAACGCAAAAGTACTAACGCCTTGAGCTTGACAATTTATTAACAGACACCGTAGTTGCGTAGGCATCAAAACGAACAAGTTTAGATTTCATTGTTTTCTACCGGACATTTGACTGGCTGGATTTGAAAATGTTGGAATCTATTGTTTAAGTTCTGCCATCTCAGTGGTTTTCTTTATCTAGGTGGCCCAGTCTCAGTAAACACACCGTAAGAGAAGTCTTATTTAATCTTTTTAAACCTTAGGTTACAATCCTCAACCACTTTCGCAAGTCCATTCAAGCAGGCCCCATTTCTGGCAATACATCCAATAACCATAGAAAGCTATCTGTTCATTGTCATTGTACTTTCAATTAAACATTTATAACCCAATCTTGTGTGTTTTTTCTTTGTTGTTTGCTGAAAATGTACACTTATTATTCTCTTGAAGCCGAAATAAACTCATAAATGGAAAAGGCAACAGGGAACCTCGGATAAATGGAGCAGGGGTATAATCATGGTTGGGGTTCATGTTTACATGTACAAACTCTGTGACACTCATCTCTAGAATATTTCTTTGGAGATCAGTTTAAATTTAGTGTAATATAATTGTTAAAGGTATCTTTATTTACGTAAAATTTATGATGAAAATTAAAAGCAAAAAGTTCAAAGGAAATAACTGATTATATTTTCATACTTACAGGCAGTAAAGATATTACCGGTTCTCAAGAGAGATATTATCAGAAAAGAAGTAGTTTGGTTTTAACCTTCCTTAATGAACTCTTTGTTTTGGCAGGTAAGTTACTTTGGCTTTATATGTTTCTCCTGGATAAATTAGCTCTTATTACCAATGGCGTAGCACAGGAAGTGTCCCTGTTCATATTTTCTTTCCTCTTTTAATTCACTTGCTGCTTCGAACCAGATGCTCTATTTTTAAGTTCTTTCCATATAACATCCTAGGCAGTTTTCTTCTACTCTCTATACAAGTTTAATTGAACTTACTAAGATAAAAACGAAAATAGAGCCCAAAGCACCAGTTTAGGGGATCTTTCTTGTTGGAGGTGCAAGACAAGAAATAGCTTTTCTCTGCATGAAGATGCCCGAGGAAACAGATTCTAATCCAATCTTATATTTGACGAACATTTTTACATGAAATAAAGCACCTTTCTGTCAAGAGGATTCATCCATATTAGTTTAAATATCATCTCTTTGATGTAGGTCTCCTGTACAGTGATTTTATATCATTTTACCATTTAAAATATCCTCTCGCCTTTCGTCACTTGGTTGGCGTCGCAGAAGAAAATGTTATCTTTGACAGGTTTGCAGATAATTTAGCACAGAAATATAATTCTTTGGTACATTATTTACTTTCTAACCCAACCTATAACTTGATAGGTCAAATGTCTTAGTAAGGGAGCATTTTCCATGGAATACTTTTTATTATGTCAAGGGTTTCGAGTACTGAGGGGCAGCTCCTCGAAGCTATCACGTCTACAAAATAATGGTTTCCAACCCACTTATCCTTTTTATGCATATGTTAAATGATAAAAAAACTGAGAACCCATGGAAATTCATGAAATCATATTTTTGGTATCACGCGCAAGGAATAATTATGCAACTTACTGCGGGAAACCTGTCAAATTCATTACCTCCGTGGCTCGTCTGCGTTAAGTAAAGAGCTTACAGGTTGGTTTGGTTTGGTTCCTTCCTACACAGCGGCGGTCTCCTTTATCTACTACATTGATTTTTCTCAAATTCAATCCACTTTTTAACTAATTCCGCTAAATCATGCGAGGAGATTCCGGAGGATTTCATCCCTGCACACGAACATTTGACAACTGCTCAAAGTGTGCCACATTACTACCATTCAAACCTAAATAAACTGGCGTTGAAGGAGCGTTCCCTTCACAATAGCGTGCACACTGAATCACACAAGGAGATATACAAAGTTTTTTCAGCCTTTGTCCACATGCTTTCAAAAACTACATTCCCAAGGGAGCTTTGTACCTCTTTCCAAGAAACGGATCAACCAGATGTTTGCAAATGGGTTTCAGCTTTTTGTCCTAAACTCTGAAAGGAGCAAACAACACCTTAAGCATGGTCAAGCCTCTAATTTTTCTAACATATAGCACTCTCTGCTTAAGATGCATGGTAAACCAATGAGCAGTGCTAAGCTCAAGATGCCAGTACTTCATTTTGTTAAAGCTTCGTTTTGTTAAAGCTGGAGACAGACTGAGTTGAAGACGTTTTTCAGCTACATTACTCAATCAGGTAAAGAAGAAGACAGTAAAAGCAGGAAAAGAAGACTTCTCTAAGGTTTTTGAGACACCAAGAAAGGAAGGAGAGGACTACATACCTTTTCAGAAATGTTTATAGCATAGTCATCCTGCCCACACTGGAAACCCAGGAAAAGATGAAAAAATTGAAGTAACTGTTAATATTGATGGGAAGGAAATTTCGTTACACATTAAGAATTACACTGAAGCCCATAAATTAAAGAATTTGACACTGTCCCCTAGGTCCAAAAACTTTAATGTGAAGATGACACCAAGGACAACTTGCCAGTAATAGAGTTGGCCATGTTGAACAGGAGACTGGGTTGATTAGCTCTAATCAGGGAACCCAGGCTCTGTTGTGGGAACGTCATTTAGCATTTCAATAGTCCTTAGCTACAGACAAACAGAAAAGGATCGAGCTGGAAAATAAGGCTGATAGGCTTCAGTTACTAACGCTGTAAAAATTATTTCTGAGCCCGATGTTAATTTTGTTACTGTGAAACTCAGACATCTTTCAATCGGTGTCTGCTCACGACGGTTTCCATCGAAGGCCAAAATGTCAGCTGTTTATGACTGGGCTGGATCCCTCAGTCCAGTCCCAAGTGCCGAAATATCAGACAGATTAACTATAACTATCGTGAAGGCTTCACAAAAACCCCCTTTGTCTGAAATTGAATGAGATTCAATTTCAGGGTTTTAGAGATCTTAGCACTTGCAGTAAAGCATCGTTTCCTGACCTTCACACATGTAAAGAACCTAATGAAGGAAAGGCAGGGGAGTCCTCACAGTACGTTCCTTTTAATGCCCCTAGCCCGTTAAAGTTTCTAGGAAAAGTCTTTAAAGTTTCCAGGAAAGCGGTCTGAATAGTCTGAATAGTCCAATACTTAATCTACACCTATTGAATTCCCGGATGTGACTCTATCCGGGAAAGTAATCACGGTGCACGTTGCATAAAATTAGTTTTCCTCTTTTCGTAATAAATCTCATTTTTGGGTATGGGTATGTAAGACCACAGAGAGAGTCAAACATTAATCCTCTCCCCACCTTTCTAATTGCAGCTTGACAGTTGAAGAAATTCTGTCCATTAACCTCTCCTGATGAATGACACAGCAAATATTAGATTTTACCTTTACCACCTTCCCTCCAAAACAAACAAAAAAAAAAAGGAAAAGAGCATGGAAATAAACTCGACTGAGAAGTTTCACAAGAGTACAATAATATGTGAAGGTGAATTAATCAACAGGACACGAGCGTGGGACCAAGAAAAATTAGTTAATAACTTTTCACTACTCACGATAAATTCGATAGCGTTGTTCCTAGCAGTATGCAGGACACCTATCATATATGAACTCGGTTAAATGACTTTTCTCTCCGTTAGTTCTCGCAGCTCATTGGATAGAGCGGTCGCCCAGTGTTTGGGAGGTGATGGGTTGGATTCCTGTCGGGGACTCAGAATTTTTCTTTGTCCCACGCTCGTGCCATGTTGATTGATTCACTTTCATATTTTCGTTTTCTCTGTTTTCTATGATTTCTCTTTTTAGATCGGTTATCCCAGTGCGCACTGCGCAGCTGGAAAACTATTACGCCTCTCTTTTCTACGTTCAAAGAGATACATGTACAAATGACAGCCGAAGTCCCTTTTTTTCTAATAGTGATGGAGGGCAAGACAGCGTCGAATACGTCTAGCCTCCTGCTCCAGCCAGTCTTCAAAACAAAGACATAACCCAGATACTCGGTGAATTTGCCGAAGACATCAATGAGAGCTGTATATCAAAATTTAACATGTCATAAAATTTCCTATGCCAAGCGAGCATCGTCTGGTACATTATTCTCTCCCCTGTGAAGAAAGTTTCATTTAAATTCACCGATGATACTAGTGTGAGCGAAGGAACACTTGACTTGGGAGGACCCATAAGAGAATTTTTCACGCTTGGTTTCCAGTATCTTCAAAACTTTTAGTTATTCTGTATATGTGAAAATTGTAAGTTCATTTCTTTTCAGTCTTAAAGCCTGGTAGACGTAAATTACTACATGTACTCTACAGGTGTTTATGACTGCCATTGCAATTGGTACGCTAGGGCCAAAGTTCTTTTCGCCAGTAATGTTCCAGGCTATGTGAAGTTTGTATGAAATAATTCACATAATAACTGCGGTTGTAGATGAAAGTGAAGAATGATGATCGCAGTAAATTTTCCAATTTCAGCAATTGCAAAGAAAAAGTCTGAAAAAATCAGGGGTTCAACGGGATTCGAATCCGTGAGCTCCGCGATCCCGGTGCGATCCTCTACCAACTGAGTTATGAAGCCACACATTCACCTGTCAACAGCGACAGTTTTAATAAAGGATGTATACGCCTGCAAACTGCATATATCTTTGCAAACGCTTCTGGATTCTTCTAATCCGGAGACAGGAATGCAAGGCATTAAAAAAGTTAAAGTCGTCCCAAAAAAGTTGAAGTCGTACCAAAAAAGATGAAGTTGTGCCAGGAAAGTTGAAGTCATGCCAAAAAAGTTGAAAACCTGCCAAAAATGTTGAAGTCGTACCAAAAAAAGGCGAAGTCCTGCCAGTAAAGTTAAAGTCATGGCAAAAAAGTTGAAGTTGTAGCAAAAAAGTTAAAGTCGTAAAAAAATAGTTAAAGTCCTGTTGGTAAAGTAAAAGTCGTGGTAGTAAAGTTGAATTGGTGTCTAAAACTTAAAGTCGTGCCAAGCAATTTCGCTGAATTTAGAAGTTGCTTCATAAACGAGTCGTGGTAGGGAAATTTGACAAAGAAAACCAAGTGGCTCTAGCTGTTTTCCGTACAAAAACTATAAAACTTTCTTTCGCTGTCGGCAACTTCAAAACAGCCAAATTTAATGGGCCGTTGTCAAAACGTCGCTTGCGCGCAAAAGAGAAGAAAGCGGGCTAAAATTTTTCGATGCGTTGGTTCATAGAGGGTTTTACTTCTAGTTTGGTAGTAAATATTCAACTTAGTAGTAATGTACGGGTCTGTAAATGATCCCAGGACTGCAAATGATCCCAGACCGCAAATAATCTTCAAATTGGACCGCAAATAATCCCGAACCGGAAATGATGGCCCATCTGGACCGCAAATGATCCCGACAAAAAAATAACGAATCGCATGGATTGTACGATGGTGTGGATAGGCAGTTGGCGTGCGTAAATACCGACGTTTTTATTAAAGCCATCTTATAATTATAATTGCTTACAACTTGGTTTTCTTCCATACCTTGGACTAAATTTTGTTGCTTACTACGGTCTTATGAATATCATTAGTCAATCATGAACACACTACTACTTGGCCTACATTTCTTTGCAGTTCTCAGTAAAATTATGAGCCGTGCACCATACGCCAAATATGCTCCTTTGTTAAACATCGATATTTCAATGCGACATACGGCACATATGCTCCTTTGTTAAACATTGATATTTCGGTGTTATGGTTAAATCGCATTTTATTAGCCCTTAACGCCACTCCTCTAAAGTTTTGAACTAAAATCTAACAATGAAGTAACTATTAAGGAAGACGTTGTCACCTGAGTAAACCCACAAACCTACAAGACTTCATCACTCTGAAAAACAGCTTAGTATGTATCAGTGGAAATTTGGACAAATATATTTAGTAATTTTTCCTTGGTCGTATTTTGTCTTTATTTCCTCCGAAATGACAACTCGAGTCTTCTGAGAAGCCAAAATTCCAAGCTATAGTTACGAAGTTCAGTTTCATCACAGAAGATGACATTAAAACATGTTTTCCAAACCTGCAACCAAGACAACCGCGCGCTGCTTTCAATTATGATGCTTAAGGATGTCATTCTAAAGCTGAAGTCAGACTTTGCCTAAAATTACCGAGCTTAAAAGTCACCATCTTTATTAACCTATCACTACTCACGATGAATGCGATAGCGTGTATCCTAGCAGTATGCCGGACACCTATCATATATGAACTCAGTTAAATGACCTTGCCCTCCATGAGTTCTCCTAGCTCAGTGGATAGAGCCCCCGCCCGGCGTTCGGCAGGTTATGGATTCGATTCCTGTCGGGGACTCAGAATTTTTCTTTTTCCCACGCTTGTGTCATGTTGATTAATTCACCTTCCCAAATCTGTCTTTTATAGGCAAATGCTCACCAAATCGACTTGTGAGGCTTCGACCGGTTTCACCGATTTGCTGAGCATTTGCGAAGCATACGCAAGAACACTCCTGGATTTCCTGTTGCCCGACCTTTCAACTCTACGGGCTATACTCTCAGAGATGTCCAGGTGCGTGGTATGCGTTTGTGTAGTAGCACCAACATCCAGCGAAAACAACAGGAGATGAGGCTGATTTTTTGGCTAGGAACAGTGCAGCCGCGTGGACTAAACATAAACTTCAGCTACATTTAAACAATGCACGCGCAATTTCTCTACGTGCGCGCGCCCACTAACGTAGTTACTAATCTACTGCGTATTTTAACGGTTTTTTAACACTAAAGAAGTGTCATATACCCGAAACGTATGTCTTTTCATGAACGTTTTTGACACTTTCCGAAATTTATACATCCAGCATCGCTTCAATCGTTTTTAACCAAGTGTTACGCATTAGCAACGACGTTTTAGTCTACCAATATATTTTTTATCTGTGATATTTATGTCACATCATTTGCCGGTCTAAAAGACTTCCCTATGAAGGTCAATCAATAAATATCGGCATGATTTCAGTAAAGAGTACAGCGCCCTACACCAAAATTCTCAAAGAAAACTCAGCAACAGAGATTGTTTTGGATTGTTGATTTATCAATTTTGTAGAGTGTTTAATTTTGAAAGGCCCTTAGTTTTATTTTCCTGTTTAATTTAAGTAAAATGCCCGGAAAATAGTATTGCTAACACGTGGAGTCGCTGACTACAACACTGTATTAAAAAAACAACAATCATAAACGACTTGATGAACAGGCGAATTTTGACGAAAATAATGCAAGAGAATCAAAAAATGTCTACTAAAGTCAAATGGAGAACGAAGTTTTCGCGTTGTTGTTTCTCTACCCGTCTTGGTGGGAATAATTTTTTTCTCTCACGCAACACCACAAAACGCTACAACATAATCAAGGACAAATTTGCTATTGCCTACTACAGCGTTTACATGTAAATAATTTTAAGCTTTTTGAAAACTTAAACTTTGAAAGTCTATAAGATGTAAAAGTTAGATCAAAAGGAAAGGATTGCTCGAATCTAATATTTCCGATAAAATGCTCGATTACTGAAGTTCTCGCGTTAAAGTGAAACGTGCTAATTCGCAACCTTGTGTACTGGGAAGGAGAAACAAGGATATAAACCAGGAAGCAAATTTCCTGGGCAAATTCAAAGTCAAGTAGAAAAGGGTAAGACATTAATAACGAAATTTTTTAATCACAAATCTGTTATTAACTTATTACGAGCTTCAACAGCAGCGATAAGCCGCCATAAACACCAAAAAATTAAAGGCTATTTAGGTCTCATATTTCAACCAAATTTTGGAAGCCTTCGAAAATTTCGTTTGAAGCGTAAACTGAGATATCCTAGGCAATTTTTACATATGTTTT
The DNA here is from genome assembly GCF_964199315.1 of Orbicella franksi. Lineage (NCBI taxonomy): Eukaryota > Metazoa > Cnidaria > Anthozoa > Scleractinia > Merulinidae > Orbicella > Orbicella franksi. The sequence continues at coordinate 10,385,769 of NC_138146.1, forward strand.
AGTACAATGTATGGCTAGAGTCTTACGGTAAACCAAATTTTGGTACATGCCTAAGATTTTAATAGCAACTTTCCGCAAAACATAGATTAAAGATTAAAGCAGTTCTATATAACATTAAAGCAGTTCTAGGATATGAATATTTGCGTTCAAGATTACTCCTAAGTCGAATATCTACAATCAACCTACAAGTAAAACCCTGTATAAACCAATGCATTGGAAAATATTTTAGCTCGCTTTCTTCTTTTTTGCTTGCAAGCGAAGTTTTGAGAACGGCCTATTTTTTCTTAAATTTTGGCTGTTTTGAAGTTTCCTTCAGGAAAAATCATTCACACGGAACTCAAATCATTCTGTCTGAATTCAAATCTTTCACACTAAGTTTCACAACAATATACATACTCAGGGGTTGGTTCACGATCTTCTTCAGAGTCCTCATACTAGGGGGGTGTACAAGTGCATACCAAGTTTAAATCACCCACAAAAAATTGGAATCAATCACACCGAATTCAAATCATTCACACAGAACTCAAATCATTCACTTGGAATTCAAATCTTTCAAACCAACTTTCACAACACCCACACCAGATTTCACAACACTCATACCAAATTTAAATTTCCACACCGAATTTTAATCTTGTCAAATGATCGCGTTTGGCTTTGAATTCTAAACGTCTCTCAGGAGTCTCTTTGCCGAGACCAAACGCCGCCACAGACTAGCCAGGAACATTTCACAAGTATTTGGCAATTGTTTCCTTTTGTATTAATTTTAATCTAAACACTGAATTTATTGTTCTTACGTGGACCACATTAAAATAGTTCACCAAATTCAAGTGTTCACACGATGTTTAAATCTTCACACCGATTTGAAAACTTTACACCAAATTGAAATCTTTACACCGGATTCAAATCTTCACACGGACTTCAAATCTTTACACCAAATCGAAGTCTTCCCACCAAATTGAAATCTTTAACTCAAATTCAAATCTTCACAGGAGTTCAACATCTCGGACCAAATTGAAATTTTTAACTTCTCCGGTCAGCGTTTACGTTTTAAACTTGTGCTCAATTTGGCACCACGTTTAATGGCTCTGTTCCGGGATAATTTCATAGCCATGTTTTGTTCTTTTTGTTGTTCGCAAGCCTCTGAAAGTGCTAATTTTTGATCTAGTTGTGGAAAAGGTGGGTTATTGAGTCCTTGAGCTAGTTGTACGCGCAGTTCATTTTTTTTGCTGTTTATTTTCAAACGACAACGATTTGGGGCTATGTGCTCCCCTTTAAATAATAACAGGGTTGGCTAGTGTTTTTTGAGTAGATGGTACCTTTACAGGGATGTTTTAGTTTGGACCTGTACAGTAGTTTTGTGTTGAAATATGGGTATAAAGTATACTCGATCGATTTTTAACTCAGATTTCAAAATTGGTTTCATTTATCTTTTATTTAGAGCTTCTAGTTTCCCTTTTATTTTTTTGGGCACAGGGTTATAAAAGTGGCTGAGGACTTTGTAACAAATGTAAAATGATTTTGCTCTCGGACTTAATTTATATATAAGCAAAAACCTTAGGACGAACTTTTTCACTGTTCCCGCGCGAATCCTTATAGCAGCCATCTGAATTTGCTTTCCATGGCAATCAAGGCTTGGTTTTCAGTTTTTGTTATTGTTTTGAGTGGTCAGCTGACCGCAATAGTCGTTTCCAATGATGATATCTACGTCAAGATTTTCTGATGATTGGAAACAAACTTTGAGTCCTTTTAATTCAGAAGGTATCTTTACATGCTTCGTCCTAACTGATAGTGGTGGAGAAATAATAATAAACTAACTAGCTCTTTTATCTTGATATTCTCTTTTTCCGTTAATAACGAAAATGAGAACATATCGTATGTTTTTTGAGTACTTTGAAATGAGCCCAATGTAGTCACGTACAGGAATTCTTTTCTCATTGTTTTTAGTTCAAGTTTGTGCTTCATATCTTGAGTAGTAAGGGTTCTTTGTGATCCTGTATCGAACAGCATGAAAGCTTGAAGATGTTGTTTACCGGCTCCACTTAGATTTGTAGAATTAAGGGAATGCATGGCTCCCATGTGGGTTCTGTTCTTCGTATTTGTGGTATTTGTAGGCGACTGAATACTGTTTCAATTTCTAGGTTTTTTTTATTTGATATGATAAGTTTTGCCCTGGAGTTTTAACCGCGCGGCCATAGGCACAACGAGGTTCATGGTTTTCCGTGGTTTATTTTTTATTTTTTATTAACCGCGTGGGCATCGACCGAGCGCGGTTCATGGTTTACCCGTTGTTTATTTTTTAATTTTTTTCTTTCGGTTTGTCGGTAACGAGACCCAAAATTCCACCCGGCCAAATTTTCAATGACGCAACCTATGCTGTTTACTCGCCAAAAGCATTACTAAAAAACGCCTTGAATAACGGAAGTCTTAAATTATGTGATTCGTGTGACTAGTTTTCTAGCCCTTTACTCGTGGAAAACATCAACGAAATTTAATCATGACTTTTAAGAAAGAAAGTAATTGTTAATACTGTTTTTATCGAATCGTTACTATGGTTCATATCGTGCATGCCCATACATATCCCGAAGAAACTTCTACATAAGACCATTACGTCATCGGAGATTTCAGAACGTCTACGACTGATAGTGCAATAATAGAGTTTGTGTTATCAAGTGATGTGATGTCTACTGTAGCAAAAGAATCATCAAGGACTGCTTTGAAAGATGCAATACCTTGCAACTGTAGTGGTCAGCAAACAGTTAATTTTTGAAAGCGTGGTTATAAGATCTAAAAGATCTTCTTGTTTTTTTTTACTCTTGTCAGTAACCAGACCCAAACTTCCACTCGCCAAATTTTGAAAAACGTAACCTGTGATGTTTACTTGCCAAAACCTGTTGAAAGATCAATACAAGGACAATGTTACGGTTATTGTTTTTTACTTTGGGTAAAATATATTTTCTTTTGGTTTTATCGAAGCGTTGGATTCGAAGCGAAATAATAAATACGCGAAAAAAAGGTATTACGTCAGCCAAGGAATGGGCTGAACTTGCAGCTTTTATTTTCGGTTCGTGAGAAATAAAATTGTGTTTACCTTGCAAGTTTATTTCGGCAGAAGCGACCGTCGTTAATTTATTTGCAATTTTTTCGAGTATTTTCTAAGGTTTTAAGCAAATGAAGTAAATTCTTTGCCTGTTTCATCGCAGCGCGCTCGGTTATCAGAAGGAAAATTAAATATTTGCAAGCCAAGCGAAGAACAAGGATTACGTCATTGGTAGGGAAATAACCACCGTACTAAAGAGAGCCGTGCTAACGAAAGTCTTAAATTATGTGACTCATGTGATTTCTTTCTAGCCCTTTACTCGTGGAAAACACCAATGAAATTTAATCATGACTTTTAAGAAAGAAAGCAATTGTTAGTAGTGTTGTTATTTTATTGCTTATATCGTTCATATCGTTCATGTCCATACATATCCCGACATATGACATCTTTGTTGGCGTTAAAGGATAGATCCCCTTTTTTCTATCTACTGATGTAATTTTATTACATTTCTCTTGGGGGTGTGTTTCCGCGAAGTAGGGGCATGCTCGTTATACTTTTGCCTTTCTGTTGAGGAATATTTGTTTTTGTTAAGCATTGGTTGGTAGAGCGCCAGTGGTTGGGACCAATACTTCTCCGTCCATAGCAGGAGATGTGGAATCTTCCAGAAAGGATATGTGGCTTTTCTCTCGTGTTTCAATTTCTTGTCTTATGGCTACCCTTAATCTATCCAGGGAGCTATGTGCTAAAGGATCCGCTCGTGTATTTTCCTTAGGAGTATGAGAATAAGCAAACTTCCATATGATTCAGTCAGTATTCCAAGTATTTCTAAGCCATGATTATTGGCTTCGCATGTATCGTAAAATTCCCTTAAATATTTAGCGTCAATTGATGGTCCGTGGAGGTGTGAAGAAGATATCATCTTGTTAGGTCCGTTTTCGCTCAAAAGTATAGTGTCAAGTATTTACAGCTTCAAGTAGTTAAAACTGTGTTTCTGAGGTAATCGGAAGGTCTAAAGCGAAAATTGCCATTTGACATCCATTTTTTTTTCAAATATATAGTTTCAAATCGTAAACACTAGGGAAAGCTTTGTTTCTGAGGGAAATTGGAGGTATGAAGTAAAACATCATCTTTTTAGGTCCGTTTAGATCAAAAGTAGTGTCAAGTATTAAGAGCTCTAAGTAGCTTAAACTGTGCTTCTGATGTAATTAATAAGTATAAAAGGAAAATCGTTACTTCGCGTCCGTTTTCGCTTAAATGTGGAGCTTGAAGTCTTTAAACATAGTGGTAGCGAAAACTGTGTTTTTGATCCAAATTTGAGGTATGAAACGAAAATCAACATTTCTCATGCGATTACACTCAAACGTAATGTTTAAAGCGTTTACAACTTGTAGTAGCTCAAAATGCGTTTTTGAAGCATTTGAGAGGCACGAAGCGAAAATCAGCACTTCTCATGGAATGTCACTCCAATCTGCAGTTGTGTCTTTAGATCTTTTAGTTTCTAAACCTGTGTTTTTGAGGTAATTGGCAGGTATGAAGCTAAAATAATCATTTTACGCCCGTTTTAGCTTAAAAGTTAAGTTTTATGGGTTTACAGGTTTAAGCAGGTAAATGTGTAATTCTGAGGAATTTGGAAGGTCTAAATAGAAAATCGTTAGTTTAATTCCGTTTTTGCTCAAAAAGACGGTTTCAAGTCCTCACAGCTTGTAGTATTTAAAACTGTTTGTGAGCTAATGGGAGGTTTATAGCGAAGATTGTGCTTTAAAATGCACAGTTGTAGTGGCTAAATCTGTGTTTTTGAGCCAATTTGGAAGTATGAAACGGAAATGACCATTTCTTATGCGATTTCACTTAAATCTGCAGTTTCGATTCTTTACAGCTTCGTGTACCTTAAACTTCTTTCTAAGGTAATGGGAGATTTAGAGCGAAAATTGTCATTTTAAGACTATTTCCGCATAAATGTGCAGTTTCAAGTCTTTACCGCTTGTAGTATCTAAAACTGTGTTTCCGAGGTAATTGAGAGGAATAGAGAGAAAATCGACATTTTGCATCGCTGAAATGGAAAGTATCAATTATCTACAGCTCTCAGTAGCTAAAACTGCGTCTTTGAGGCAATTGGAAGATCTGGAGCCAAAATCAACATTTCTCGTGCACTTTCACCCAGATCTTCGGATACAAGTCTTTCTGCTTCTGGTAATCGTCATTTGGCGTCATTTTTTGCTTCAAAATGTAGTTTCAAATGTTTCAAGCTTTAAGTAGCTGAAACTTTGTTTCTGAGGGAATTTGGAGGAATAAAGTAAAACTCATCTTTTTAGGTCCGTTTTGTCTGAAAAGTACAGTCTCCAGAATTCACAGCTTGAAGTAGCTAAAACTGTGTTTCTGAGGTAATTGGCAGGTATAAACCGAAAATCGTCACTTTGCGGCCTTTTTCGCTAAAATGTCCAATTTGAAGTCTTCACACCTTGTAATAGCTTTTTTTATGCCAAATTGGACGGATGAAACAAAAATCGACATTTCTCATGCCATTACACTCAAATGTGCAGTTTAAAGGGTTTATAGCTTGTTTTTGAAGCAATTGAGAGGTAGGAAGAGAAAATCAACATTTTTGAGGGAATGTCACATAAATCTGCAGCTACGTCACTCGAAGTTCCCCTTTTCCTTTTTCGAGTGACCGAATACTGCGTTGCCAGCTTTGGTGTTAACGATTAAACCACGTCAAACTAATACACAAAGTAACAACTGAGCAGCGTTTCAATGAGAAGTATTGAAGGTAGTAATCTTTACTTGACTGAAATTATATCCCACATCGGTGAGCGAGTCGCCTCATCGACTGATGAAATTAATTGGCGGTTTCAGTAAGTACCACAGAGTCTACACACGGGTACCTATAGCTACCTCACCCAGCACCCCTTCCCGCAAGATTAATTGGTAAATTGAAATTAATTAATAGCCAAACATTAAAGTTCACACCTTATATTATTTTGTTATTGCGTTATTGCCTTAGCGAACAGGAGCCCTCTAACCCATCCCAATAGCGCACTCTGCACCAAAAAGGTACATTCGCTTCTTTTCCTGGTTAATAAGGTTGTTGGAAAGGTGAAGGTAAGGGAGGGGGGAGGGGGGCTTGGAAACATATGTAAAGAAAATGAAGGTAAAGGTAAAATTGTAACGTAAGGTCAAATTGGGGCGCCTTCAAAAAAAAATTACAGTTCATGGATTGGGGGAGGGTTTTTTTTTTGAATATTGCTTAATTTTCCTCCAACCCACCCCTATGCTTAATTAATGAACGGTGTCATTTAGGACTGAGATTATCTTTCTAGTTGTTTGGTCTTAGGACGAAGGTCATTGTTTTCAACAACCTGTGAGTATTGCATTGCTATTGTGTCAATGTCACTGTCAGCATTCAAATGGTGCTGCACAATCTGGATAAAAACTACTTTTTCTAGCAATGTCCACCTGCTTACATTGTCTTCAGAGAACTGCTTGAGGATAATTGTTTTCTACACGCATTCTCTGTTGTTATCTGATGTGTTCGTTGTTCCCTTGTGATTATCTGGATGGAAAAACTCATTTGTTCCTTTCTCTTTCCATTCGTGTTTTCACATCCAATACATCGACATTTCTCAGAGCAACCCTTAACAGCTGGAAAACGCTTGCACCTTTTTCTAAACCTATCACAGCAGGTAATGTTGCTCTCTTTTTTCCTTGCACCTTGCCCACAACGTCAACATTCACCGACTGGAGGATCTGTGTTGCTGTAAGACGGTTGTGTGTCACTTCATGGCTGAATCGTTGCGATGTGGTCCACAGCATCATAGTGACTTGTACCTAAATGTTCAAAGGCCGCAAAAATGGGTAGGCATTAAAGATTTTCCCTGGGACTGACTGGTATCACTGCACATTTTTGATTGGTGTCATGATATTAATTGGAATCTTAAGGACTCTCGCCCTTATTGTTTCTGCGCATCCTTACTTCGCACGCAAATTCACACGCCACGTCATGGATGAGAGCGCGCGCTTACTATAAAAATGAGCAATAATACGGCAGTTGACCATTGTCATAGCTTTGCCTGGATTTAACGATCTTGGACGTTCGGTGACCCCTAATATTCTTTCCAGAAACAGATATTATTTACAATTCTCTCCGCATTGCCCAAAAATGAATAAACTTCCAATGTGGGAAGCTAAAAAAAGTGCTGAATGGCGGAAGGTAAAAAAAATTTTAAGATCTCTTTCCACGGGACATCAAGTTCTGCCATCTTGCGGCTGCAAGGCGTGTGAAACTATGATCGCTAAATGCGAACTTGTTCTTTAAGAAACCTTGCCAGTTGACTAAATTCACTTAATAGTTCCACTAGAACAATATTTGGCGGAGAACATTTCACTTCAAAGATCTAATTGCAATATTTTAGGGCTTACAGACACCGTGGCCTTATTCGCTAACGAAGCCCGATTTTCCCAGATTTAGGGTGTTCTTTGGGGCATGTTCTCTCCAAAATGGAGTCGGTGACCCCCATTTTTTTACATTCCTCATATAACTAACTCATCAACTTACAGTGGTGAAAGTTTCAAAAAAAAAAATCAACCTTGGAACTTCGCGCGAACGTCCTTAAATGACAAGTTGTTTATATTGAAATCTTAACCGTATCGTAAAGTTGTAGTCTCGAGCCGTATCAGTTTCTGTGTAATGACAGAGGTCAGTAACTTGCTTATGATTCGGTCAGTATTCCAAGTATTTCTAAGCCACGAATTTTGGCTTCGCACGTATCGTGAAATTCCCCTAAATTTTTAGTGTTACTTGATGGCCCGTGAAGGTATGAAGAAGATATCATCTTGCTAGGTCCGTTTTCGCTCAAAAGTACAGTATCAAGTATTTACAGCTTCAAGTAGCTAAAATTGTGTTTCTGAGGTAATCGGAGGGTCTAAAGCGAAAATTGCCATTTGGCGTCCGTTTCTTTTAAAACATGTAGTTTCAAATCTTTAAAGCTAGGTAAAACTTTGTTTCTGAGGCAAATTGGCGGTGTGAAGAAAGAACGAAACAGAACGGACACAACCCTCCAAACAGGACACCAACTAAGGAGACCTAGTTTAAGAGGAGACAGAGCAAAAATCTAATACAAAGTAAGACCTAAATATTGAAGGACAGCTGACCAGCAGCAACAGAAGCGATAACAACACGAGCACCCCGTTGACGATTAAAAAAACAACGGCGACGAGAGGACTCTAAACGCTTGAAGAACAACGGAAGGTTGAACTTCACACGCGCCTTCACACACTCGATGACAGACAAAGCGCCAGGCTGGATACCGCGAAAACGGAAGTCATTCCTAGACCGCCAAATGAAGAATTTGCACACATTCAGAATGTAAACAAAAACGCGAGGAGTAGCACGTAACTCATCAGGATTCAGGCCAAAGAGAGAACGAGGGACGAGCAGAACAGGAGACATCGCACTAAAGGAGAACATCAGCGATTGAAGCCAGGACAGAACACTTTGAGCCAAAGGACAAGCATAAAACAAGTGAGACAAAGACTCAACGGGAGCACCACAGAAACACGGAAGAGGGACAGGAAGGCCAAAACAGGAAAGACGCTCAGCAGTGTAGAGGACACCGTGAGCAATCTTCCAATTGAAATCTAACACTTGGCGATCCAGGTGAAAAAAGGGCAAAGAATGCCACGTAGAGGGCCAGCAGAGCAAACCGAACACGGGAGCAAACTTTTCAACACAATAGGGGTCAGCAAGTCTATCGGACAACAAAAACAGATAACAGGACTTCGTAGTCATAGAACAGACACGAACACAAAAATGAGGATCGGCAGTACCAAAGACCAAAGAAGATCGGGAGGTGGAAAAGGCACCTCTAAGCTCACGGCAAGCCAAAACCAAACACTTGTAGAAAGGAGGGAGATCACCAGGTGGAAAGGAAAACGGGGAGGAGAACACATCAAGGGGAGAGGCACTGAAATACAAATCAAACCAAAAGGACATAAACGAAGCCCAACCAGAACGGGAGGAAGTAAAGCGCTTCACCCATTGAGCGGAAAGGGACCAGACTTTCAACTTAACATCTACAACAGAAAAGCCGCCAAAAAGGGGCGGCTGGACAACCACAGCACGAGAGACAAGGTCACGTTTGCCACTCCAAAAGAAGTTAAACACCAAGGTACAAAGCTCATACATGACACGAGGCGGCATGAAAACAAGGGAAGCAACATACCAAATACGAGACAAGGCAAGCGCGTTGATAACAAGAGCCTTCCCACGAAGGGACAGGGAACGAGAACGCCAAGAGGAGAGAACCTTGTCTACAGCATCAATACGAGGCCGCCAATTGTCTTCAACCAGGTCCCCAATACCAATGAACACACCTAGGACCTTTAGCTTAGACGAGGACCAATCAAGGTCAACGGGAGGATCCAAACGGCCGCGCCAGGTATCAAGCCAAAGGCCCTTGGACTTACCATGATTTAACTTTGAACCAGAGGCTTTCTCGTACAAATCGTAGGTGTCAAGGGGAGCTTTGATGGAGTCGTCAGATGAAAAGACAAGAGAGGTATCATCGGCGTATTGGGAAATGGGTAACAAAAATGATGACCCAGGAAGAGAAAGACCATAAATGCGGGGGTTACAACGGATATTTACAGCGAGAACTTCAGAAACAAGCACATACAGCAAAGGGGAGAGAGGACAGCCTTGAAGCACACCATGAGATAGATCAAAGAAGAGGGACAGATAACCATTAACATTAACAGCACTTTGAACACGATTGTAGAAAAGGTTGATCCATGAGATGAAAGAAGGACCAAAACCCATAGTAGATAGAGTGGACCGCATGAAAACCCAGTCCACCCTGTCAGAAGCCTTTTCTTGGTCTAGCGAAAGAATAGCGACAGGCACATCAAAGGAGGTAGAGTAGTAGACGACATCACGAAGGAAAGCCACATGTTCACCAATAAACCTACCAGGGACCCTGCAAGTCTGGTCTTTATCGACAAACAAATGTATGAATTTCAAAAGGCGACCAGCAATGACACGCGCAGCTAATTTATAATCCACATTAAGAAGGGAGATTGGACGTCAATTCTTAGGATCCAAACGATCACCCTTCTTGAACGATAGAGAAATGACGTCACGACGCTGAGACAAGGAGAGACAACTAGCGTCAAAACACGAGTTAAGGACGTTGACCAAATCAGGACCAAGGACAGGCCAGAATTTCAAATAAAACTCCATGGGAAGGCCATCAAGGCCAGGAGCCTTACGCCTGGCCATACCCTGAAGGGCAGTAAGAGATTCCGCGACAGTCAGGTGTCCTTCACAAAGGGCAGCCATGTCAGGAGACAGAGAGGAAGAGACATTCTCAAGGAGAGAAGCACGAATAACAGGATCAGTTGAAGTGGCAGAAAATAAAGAAGTATAGAAAGCACCAAAAGCCGCACACAACTCAGCGGGGGAAGAGACAATGGTAGCATCGTCCAACTTGATCGCAGAAATCCAGCGATCAGCCCCGCACTTCTTTTCAAGCCTAAAGAAATAGGCGGAGAAAATCTCACCTTCTTCAACCCACCGAGCCCTAGAGCGGACCTGGGCCCCTCTAGCAGCCTCAAGATCCAATTTGGCCAATTCTGCAAGGGCCAAATGATACGGGCGAACACAAGAGGAAGAGCCACCATCAATTTTCACCTTCAAATGATCAATCAAACGGACGAGAAGATCTCTACCGTTAGAACGAGCTTTGGATCTCTGACAAAAGTACTTGATCGTAAGACCTTTAATGAGACTCTTGCCCCCCTCCCACCACTTGGCAAGGGAAGAGAAACGAGAGACTGAGGAGCGCCAGTTATGCCAGGCAACAGTAATAAGATCACAATACTCAACCTCAGATAAAGTAGAAGTATTTAATTTCCACAATCCAGGACCAGGGGGAACAACATCAGGAATAGACAACGACAAAAGAAGAGCACAATGGTCAGAAAAAGGACAGGACACAATGTCACAGGGGGAAACAGAAGGCACCCAAACATAGGGTACCCCGAAGAGGTCAATTCGGGAGGCTATAGAGCCATCCCACCTAGTCCAAGTAAAGCCAGAAGAGTCGGGGTGAAGGTACCGCCAGATATCAACGACACAGCAAGTGTCAAACAGGCAGCCAAGCGAACAGAGCTCTCACGACTGGAATCAAGTGGATCAGAGCCACCAGGATCCTTTAACCGATCAAAAACGGTATTAAAGTCACCCACAAGAAGGGTGGGGACAGAAGGATCAATCCCGTGAGAAACATTCTCAAGGAACTGGTCACGATCAGGGTTGCGATTAGGCGCATAGAGACAACAAGCACGAAACGACTTGCCATAGAAGGAAAACTGATATTGAAGAAGGCGGCCATCTGCGTCAGACCACGAGTCCACAAGGGAAAACGAGGGACGATATAGGATTACACAGCCACGGGAGTCATTGGAACCAGGAGAAACACGAGACAAGAAACCAGAAGAGGAAAACCACGAGGTACAATCTGCTAGGGGGACACAGTGAGTCTGCTGCAGACAGACCGCACCAACAGTAAGAGGCAAGGACCGCAACCACTGAATGAGGCCAGTCCTTGTAGACTGGTCTCTAATCCCATTGCAGTGAAGAGAAAGGACAGACAAGGCCATGGTGGGAGAGAAGGTGGAGAACAGCAAACAACAATTGGAATTTGGCACAGAACAAGTAAATTGAGACACAATTTGGACCCAGACGCCACAAATAATTTGGAATTTGGAACCAGAGACATACAACAGCAACAATTGGTACACTACAGAGCTTAGTTAGATTAACTAAGTAATATATGTTATTGATATTTATTCCTACATTCACTACAATTATCATACTTAAGTTGTGAAATAAGTTAAAGTATACACTAGAAATAATAATGGGAAATTAGGACCAAAGAACAACACAATTGGGAGTTAGGACAACAAAAGAACCGTTTTGGAAGACGACTTAAAGTTCGAGGAGGACCTTAAACGGGCTAAACTGGCAGCAGCAGAAACATCAGAAGGTAAACGATAATTTGGAATTTGGAACAATTGGTATACTACGGAGTTTAGTTAAATTAACTAAGCAACAGATATTAATAACATCAATTCCTATTTTCACACAGATAATAACTGGAAATTTGGACCAAAGAACAACACAATTGAGAATTTGGACAACAATAGAACCAGCCAAACCAACAAAAACATTCAATAAAGCAATAAAAGCGGAAAAAGCCATCATGTTTTGGAGGAAGGCTTCAAGTTCGAGGAGGACCTCCAACAAGCGAGATTGGCAGCAGCAGAAACACCAGAAGGTAAATGGGGGCCTGGAATGCGAGAGGCCTTGCGGCCACGCGCTTTGGATTTGGACCGAGAACTACCATCAGAGGACGAAAGATCAGAAGCGACACGCTTACGAGCAGACGAAGGTTCCACCATAACACTATCTTGAGATTGCACACTACAACTCTCACCAGATGACGAAACAGCAACAAGGCTATGAGAAGTCTGGAGGACAGTTTCACAGGCTTCGTTCACAACCCCAGACAAACCAACCAAAACCGACTGACTTGGGGAACCATCCGACTGACTCTGAAGCTCGTTCACCTGGTTGAACCTCTCATCAACAGGAAGCGAAACGAGATGGGAGGCATCAGACGTCTGCAAAGGTCGCGGAGACAAAAAATCAAAAAGACGAGCCCTGCTACGAACAGCAGGATCAGCGGAAGAAGTACCAGCAGCAGAATCATCTGCAGCAGTAACATCAGCAGCAGAACCGTCAGCAGCAGAGACATCAGCAGGAGAAGGGTCGGCAACATTCGTAACTACATCATTAACTTCAGTAGCGACACCACCCAAGTCATTAGCGACGACATTACCAACATCAACATCTGAGGTAACCGATTGGAAGTCATCATCATCGAGCACAACTTGCTCCCAACGACGACGATTAGGACAGGAGTCAGAAGCGTGACCCCCTTTACACTTGAAGCGTACAGTGGGACAATTGCGAGCAAAATGCCCCACCCCTTTACAAGCTAAGCATTTCCCTTTGTAAGGACAACTGAAGGCAATGTGAGTGCCTTCCTTACAGATGTCACAATAAGTAGGCTGACCACGATACCAGATCTTACAACGGTACGAATTAATCATTACAAACCGAGGGATAGAACTCTTAAGGTTGATACGGACAACACGCGTACCAGTCGCAATTTCAGGAAGATTGGTCCAATGTTGGAAACGAACACCTTGAATAGTACCAAAGGAACCTAGCGCATCGCTAATGTACGAATTTGGCGCATCATAGCGGTAATTATAAACAACAACATTGACCCAGTCTGGAGGGGGAGGAGGGAGGGGGGACCACAGCCACTTTGACACTGTTCATATCCAACTCACCCCTAAGTCGTACAATCTCACAGGCAGTCCTATCTTCGAAGGTGACTCGGGCAACCTTGTTAGGACATTGCTGAATGGCAAGAACTTTGATGTTTTGAGCAGCAAAATGCTCCACGATAGACTTTGCAATATCCGCATTAGAGGCATCCTCAGCAAAACAATTAACCTTTAAATCAGCCGTGCAAGTCATATAGTTGCCAGGCATGACTAGAAAAAAAGGGGAAAATGCAAAACAAACACACCCAAAGGGGCGATCCAGAAGGTTAAGCCCGGATGGGCGGGACACCCAACCGGATGGGTGACCCGGCTTAACTAATCAGCTAGATGGGCCAGCACCGGCGAACAAGAAACCACAAAGGAAATAAGACGGGCAAGCAGCCGGATGGGCGGCCGGATGGGTGGCCGAGCTTAACCCACAAGAAGAAATACACAAGGCAATCAGAACACTGATGCGATTGTTTGAGAGAAAATGGCTCAAGTCCGAAAACGGAGAGAGCCAAAGAAAAACCACAAGGCAGAGAAGAAAGCGAGGAAAGTTTCGCAAGACGTTGCTTACCCTGGGTTAGGCAAGAAATGCCAGCCTAAGTCCTCAGGGGGGTTACGACAAGACGCGAAATCAGAATTAATACTCACAAATCCTCCTGTCTTGTAGGTCACCAGAACTTGATTCTGTTTGCGAAGATTGAAGATAAACTCCAAGCAACATTAACTTACCAAGAGCCAATGGTGGAAAGCCGAAATAACGGTCGCATAACATAGAAGTCGTGGAAAAATATGAATTTCCTTTTCAAATCTCTGTATTTCTATTATGCAAATTATAGCAAAGTTACATAACGTTCAAGAAGTTGGGAGTGTCAAAAACAGAAAGGGAGTAAACGAAAAATATTATTTGTCTATCTACGCAATAAATAATTCTGTTTTCTTAGTGCACATGAAATATGTATTTTTCCTTTTTTGTATGAAAAAATTAACTTTTCAGTTGTAGCGTGATTTGTAGGTTTCACATTCTGCATTACTGTGGTTCAGGCATATAGGCTTGTGATCACTACAGTAGGACTCCAGTGTACCGGTAGATTGCACATGTTGTGGTATTTTTGTACAAAAGTGATCTATTTGTGTACGCTAGTCAGTAGTATCCCGGTTAATCAACTGTCTGTAGCCTCTGTTTGTGATTAGAAATGCTTTGAGAGCTTTTTTGTTCCGTAGTTTCCTGCATCAGGTTAATATTGAAATCTCCAGGCAATATAGTAGGAATTGTAGGTTCTGTCAATACTCAGAATACTGACTTACGGAGATGAGTAAGAGCTTCAATCAGTTGTGAAATTCTAACAGTTTTTGACCGGTAGATACCCACCCCATGAATATTTGGAACTGGATGGCTAAGAACTGTTACAGTAATTTCCACATTATTTACATTAAATCTGTACGGAATTTCAGTGCAATTTAAATCATTCTTAATGTACAGAGCAGTTCCATACCCAGTTCTGATGTTAGACTGACTAAAGTCATTTCTGTACAGAGTAGGAGGAAGGCTTACCTTTTGTCCCAGATGATAACGCGTTCATTTCAACACACTACTTTCTTCCTGTGGCCGGTCGATTCGTTGTCGTCCAAAGATGTCCATAGCTGCGCTCTTTACCGAAACCTAAACCTCCATCCAACTACCACTTTGTTTCCGAAAGTCTCGAGAGGCCCCATGGTCCGTGATTTGCATTCAAAACACCGCATATTTCGAAGTTTTCGTAGTCGTGGGTGAAACAAGAAAAAATCAGCAAAGTGTAACGCTAACGAATAGGCCCTTTGCAGGTAAGCCATCACGTGAGCTACTTTTCACAAAATTATTGGCTATAACTGAACGAATCCCAGAAATTTATTCATTTATTTTTTTTATTTTATTTAAAAATAAAAACAAAATAAATAACTAAAAATAATGCCAGAAATGGTAAAAGCATGTCGAAAATATCAAAATGGCCAAGTTTGAGGCCCCCATCAACAGAGAATGAGATTTTATGACGGTCTCAATTTTTGAAAGAATAAGAATATGAAGATTTGTATGCAAAAAGTTGTTGGAGAGCAAGGCCTTGCTCCCAAGCAACATTTTCCATAGAAATCCTATAAATTTTCCGAAAATTCAAACTGTGGTGTAAACTCACTCGTTAATTCCTGGGGCCTCAAACTTGGCCACTTTGGTATTTTCGATGCGCTCTTTCCATTTCCGGCATTCTTTAAGTTATAGCCCATAATACAAAAATTTTTTAGGAAAAATTTGGTCACACGACCCCAACTACAAAGTGCCCATTTGCAGTACTTCATGTTCGCGGTCTTAAAGGGTATTCACGTGCTTTATTTGCCAAACCCATAAAGGGAGTGCCCGGTTACCCGGGGAGCATTTTGGTTTGACCGTTGACAAATCGTTGCTGACTACCCCCGGTCGGGCTAATTATAGTTACCCAACAACGCGAAAGTGTCCTAACTTTTGTGACGCGGCTGTTTTCGAATTTGCGAGCGAAACAATCTCCAAATAAATGTATCGTTGCGAAGGCGTTGTGGACGGAATCGCTTAGCGAGTGAACTGACATGGAACTTCAACATCTCTTGTTCGATTCTACGGAGGAATTGAGCCGGCAGGGTTATTTTCAGTGGATTTATTCGCTTCGAGCGGCGGGCACTCCGGAAATCAGTGTCCGGCCTTGTCTTTCTTTTAGTAGTGGAACCCACAGAACGATAACTCGCCGAAATCGCGTTAGATCGGCCCGAGGAGCTGGCAAACAACAAAGAATAAAACACAGCAACAGAGTAAGTAGATTTTATTCACAAAATATAAGAATAATTGGCTTTTCAAGCAAAGCCGTTGCATTCCCATACAAACCTTTATAAATTCAAACCGTGGTAACACAACACCTCCGTATGCTGCAAGGCGAGAGTCATGTTTCGCGTGGTCAAATTCGGTCGTTATGTAATAGTACATGCCATATGTCACGTTAGCCTGAACGTTCGCATAAAAAGGAAAAAAAAAAAGGATAACATTAAGAGCTTGGGCCGCCTGTGTTCAGGGTTCAAATGTATTGATACTCCTTAGCGGCTTGTTTATTTCTTGCCTTAATCGTGTCTGTAAGAGAGACCAGAAAGTTCCAAAGTTAGTGGCTTTAATACTCCGCAAATTGTAAATTTGTAACAAAAGAAACCAGGAAAGTGCTCAAATATTGCTGCAGACTCCGTGGCACCTAATCAAAATCGGATATTAATTTAATCAGTCTTTGTGGAGACTCATTCATATCGACCAAGTAGCGCTGTTTATTTTCAATACTTTTCGTTGAAACGCTTCTCAGCCATCAATATCGTTGTGTGTTCATTTTGAATTGTTTTATTGTTAACAACAAAGGTGGCAACAGAAGAAGAAAGTGGTGTTTCGTGACTATCTAATAATTAAATTAGTTCTTGTTCATCGGTAAAAATTGGCATTTTTAGTAAAACAACATCGTTTCTGTTCCGTTTCTTCATCACTACATCAGATATTTAACTTTCTTTCATTTACCTCCAAAAAACAAGCACTTCTTCCGTGTGTTGGAGAAAACAAGGATTTCATATTACATGCCTTTGGGAGGAAAACAAAAGTATCAAGTTACAAAGTTGGCGTGGAGAGCTAAATTGTCACGTTTGCTGCTTCAACGTATTATTGAATTTAAAATGAACGAAAATCAACGTAAAACACGAGGAGTAATTAACTTGTACGTAATTTTTTGGACCTTGAATGAAAATACAACCTTGAAACAAACACACTGCAAAGGGGAAAAGCCCTAGCAGACTACCAAGGTAGACACAAAGCGGAAGTGAACCGAGCAGGGGTGAGTACTTATGGGACTACCGTACCAGAGCTATCAGTTGCGCTCTGCACTATCTGAGATTGTCTCACTAGTTAGTGCAGAGTGCACTATCGGGATGGTTATGGGAGCTGCCTGCCGCTAAGGAACTAAGGCGCTATTTCGCTATGGCCCTATGGCGCTATTGCGCTAAGGTGTAAACTTTAATGATTGTTTAATTAATTAATTTCAATTAATTGATTAGTCTAGAGGTAAGGAAGTAGTGGGGGTAGGGTGGGAAAGGTACATGTGTACTCTACGTAAAACACATTCCATCGCCGTCACTTAGCTTTCAACATCGCCAAGTTATATATTTGTTTCAGGTAACCCCTTGCTCTCCTTGTGGTACCATTCTCCTTAGAACAAAACTAATCTGTCCTAAACGCATGTGCAGATTAGTTAGCGTTCGTGGCTTCTATATTAGGTAAAGGATACATTGCATACGGAATCACGCACAAATGTTGTGGTTTTCCTTATGGTAGAGCTCAACGTGTAAGACGCATGCGTTCTAGCGTCGTTAGTGTTATACACTATCTTTCCACGCAGTATTTTATATATCATGTCATGTGACCAAGGACGGCAGTTATTTTTCAGGTAGCGCCAATTGTCCCTTTTTATTGCAAAAGTGAAACGTTACTGTGGCCGCGTAGCTTTTAGAATTACACACAGATCGGTTCAACAAATATCATCTGCTATTTTCAATCGACAATAGTGTGCTTGTCAGGGTTGAAATGTATTGCTTCTCCTCAAGGGCTTGTTTATTTCTTGCCTTAATTGTGTCTGTAAGAGAGACCAAAAAGTTCCCAAGTTAGTGGCTTTGATACTCCGCAAATTGTAAATTTGTAACAAAAGAAACCAGGAAAGTGCTCAAATATTGCTGCAGACTCCGTGGCACCTAATGAAAGCGCAAATTAATTTAATCAGTCTTTGAGGAGACTCATTCATATCGGCCAAGTAGCGCTGTTTATCTTCAATACTTTTCGTTGAAATGCTTCTCAGCCATCAATATCGTTGTGTGTTAATTTTGAATTGTTTTATTGTTAACAACAAAGGTGGCAACAGAAGAAGAAAGTGGTGTTTCGTGACTATCTGATAATTAAATTAGTTCTTGTTCATCGGTAAAAATTGGCATTTTTAGTAAAACAACATCGTTTCTGCTCCGTTTCTTCATCACTACATCAGATATTTAACTTTCTTTCATTTATCTCCAAAAAACAAGGACATCTTCCGTATGTTTTGGAGAAAACAGGGGTTTAGTATTACATACCTTTGCGAGGAAAACAAAAGTATCAAGTTACAAAGTTGGCGTGAAAAGTTAAATTGTCAAGTTTGCTGCTTCAGCGTATTATTGAATTTAAAATGAACGAAAATCAACGTAAAACACCAGTAGTAATTAATTTGTGCGTAATTTTTGGACCTTGAATGAAAATACAACCTTGAAACAAACACAGTGCAAAGGGGAAAAGCCCTAGCAGACTACCAAGGTAAACACAAAGCGGAAGTGAACCGAGCAGGGGTGAGTACTTATGGGACTACTGTACCAGAGCTATCAATTACGCTCTGCACTATCTGAGATTGTCTCACTAGTTAACTGATATCCCAACGAAATACTTAGACATAGGCACGCAAGGCGTGCAAGAGTTATTTTTCTGTGAACTAAAAGTCTCGGAGATAGGAGCACTCCTGGAACTGTTTACAGTAATGATTTGATTAATTTGACAATTTTTTTTGGTTGCGATGCACAGCAAGAAAGATATTGGGAATTTATGATGTACATAGGATGTTACATCAGTAATGGTAAGATAACTAAATAGCAAGCCATAAAATGTTTGACTTCACAAACTACAGTTATCTGACACGTCTCCAAATTAATGTAGATACCATCTTATTTTCTAACAGGCAATTTGATTCGTTCTTTGATACAACCCACACTGTGATCGGTGTGACACGCGCACATGCATAACTCCCTCATTCACCGATCACATAGCACTTCCAACCCCCAAGAGGAATTTTTGCTCAAAAATACTCAAGTTAAGAGAACTTTTCGCGTTTTATACTAGTCGTAAGTTTACCCTTTTTACACAACGCAACGCAACAACAGTACTTCACCGAAAATAGAAAGAGAAAAAAACCTACCTGACACGTTGAAAGTCTGATTTAATTAAATTGCACTTTAACTCGGTGCCACGCGACTTCAAAGAACATTCGAACAGTTTTCATACTTTTTACCTTTAAAAATATCGGACTGGAAAGAATGTCATAAATTGCCCATCACATAAAAATATCAAACTGCTACTACAGAGACGTAAAAACCGTCCAGAAGTGAAAGCTTCTGTTTGTTTAATATCCTGGGAACAATAGCCGATAACTTGTCAGCTCTAATTGAATTTACTCTCATATAAAAAACGAAAGTGTCAAGTTACCATTTGTAACTAAAGATAGCAAACATCTCGTGGGAACAAGTGGTGACGATTCGTCAGCTCTAATTGAATTTACTCCCTTGTGAAAAACAAGAGTGTCAAATTACCCTTTGTAACTAAAAAATAAAAATATCTCGTTACATCTGTATGGAACAAGAAAACAATCGTTACCTGCACGTAAACGTTAGAACTGTTTCAAATCTAAATAGTCTCGTCTCCTCTAAAACATGTCCTAAGAACTAGAAGCGACGATTCGTGACCTCTAATTGAATTTACTCCTTGTCAAAAACAAAAGTATCAAGTTACCCTTTGTAACTAAAACTAAAAATATCTCGTTCCATTTGCATACTACTAACTCATGAACTGCTTCAAAACTCAAGACTCATCTCGTTCAGAACTAGCCACCATTACACTGAAAATTATGCGCTCTACTGAAAACCCAATGTATGTATGTAACTGTCACACTCCTCTCCAAACTGGACTAAAAATCCCGAACGGGCAACATACACGTCAGTTTTTAATTTCAATTACCAAAGTCCTTGTGTTTAATACAATAAAACGCTCAAGACTGCACATACCTGAAAATTTCCTTTTTCTCCAACTACAATTCGTGTTGGTTATTAATATGAATAAGGTAAAACCCTGATAACATTGAAGAGAAAAGATTTAGTTTCATTAAAACGTATCTTCTCATTCCAGTAGTAAACAAGAACCATTATAATTGTAAAATCGTCACAGAATATCTTTTTGTTCTGTTGACGAAATTAATCGTAGTCTCCTCGCTTTTCACATTGAAACTTATCGATTGACGCTTATCAATGGATCCTATCATAGCAATCCTATCATAGCAACCACATCAATTTGTTTTTCATTCACATGTTAAACCTAGTAGTAGAGCGGTTACGACTCATTTAATTCAAAACCTTATCTAATGGGAAAAGCTAACCCTTCATCGCATGCTCGTAGTTATATACCAAACACTAAGTTTCTTTGACTGATTATCCAGTTGCAAAGATTATCAAACCCGCCCACAAAATTCTCAGCCTAACCCACAGAAAATGTCGAAGTAAGCCCAATATATGAATACTTCCTCCTCTTTAATAGAAGAATAAATATGGCCGTTCTGAACTTTATCGTGATCAAATCTTCTCACATACCATTTACCTAGTAGATCCAATCTGATTGGTGTGACATACATACATCTCTCACTCCCTCTCCTATTGCCCCGTCCATAACATACCCGACGCGCCGACTAAGAGGTATTTTTTTTCACACAAAAATAACTCAAAAATTACTCGAGCGCCAAAGGTGCATTACTATTAGGCCGTAGTTACTAAAACAAGGAATGACCTAAACTGACCTAAAATGATTTAAAATGATCTAAAATGACCTAAAATGATCTAAATGACCTAAAATGATCTAAAATGACCTAACATGATCTAAAATGACCTAACATGATCTAAAATGACCTAACATGATCTAAAATGACCTAAAATGATCTAAAATGACCTAAACTGATCTAGAATATATCTAAAATAAATCTAAAATGATTTAAAATGACACTAAAATGATCGAAAATAACCTTTACTGATGTAAAAATGAGCTAATATGACGTTTGATCTTAACCAAAAAGAACTACAAATGATAGTGGTTGGCAGAAGTACAGTAGTCTAAAGTGATCGAAAGTGGACTACTAATTGAACCAAGGTAAAACGACTTTCAGTGTTCTATAATGAATTACAGAACTGAGTGCTTACCAAAGTAAAGGCTGATACGAGGAAGCTGCTATGAACTGCCGGAAGACCGAAAACGACTCGAAAAGTCCCGATGGTTTCCGTAAATTCTGAGGAAATTCTCGATAATTACTGCATCACAGCCGCAGTTTTGATTGGTGTCAAGTGCCTAGTTTTTTTCCCCAGCAACGTGGTTTTGATTGTTGCGAAGTTTCATCGATAGGTGCGAAGTTTCATCGATAGGTACGAAGTTCCAAGTTTTTTCCCAGCAACGCGGTTTTGATTGGTAAGGAAACTTATTCAAAGACTAAGTATATTGCAGCGCATTATTTCCCAACCAAAACAATTACCTTGCGTATGAAGGATTGTCGAGCGCGTTCATCTCGCCGCTAGCGGTCGTTCAAGTTCCTCTCTGCAATTTTTTTAACACAATGTAACAAGTGGTTGAAAAATCTAAGAATCTGCAAAAGCCATTGACGCCTCTTAGAATCAGTAGGGAGCTTAATTAAGCAAACCACGAAGACGACGGCAACGAAAACGTCACCTAACAAAAGGTTTAATGAGCAAAACAATGGCTGTGCACGTGCGTTATAAATCTTTGTACATTTCTTTGCCGTCCTCTGCAAAAGAAGAACGTGAAATGACAAAGTTCTGTGTCGTCTAAAGGCTGCCGCACACCAGCCGATTTTTGTCGGCCGATAAAAAATCTTCACTGGTCGGCTAGTGTGCGGTGAATTCAGACAAGTCTGCGACAAGATCAGGCTTGTCGGGCGATATCTGACAGTGCTAAATCCCAAAACGTCTTGTCGGGCCTTGTCGGCTAGTGTGCGGA
The DNA here is from genome assembly GCF_964199315.1 of Orbicella franksi. Classification (NCBI taxonomy): domain Eukaryota; kingdom Metazoa; phylum Cnidaria; class Anthozoa; order Scleractinia; family Merulinidae; genus Orbicella; species Orbicella franksi. Next base: position 10,408,067 of record NC_138146.1, read on the forward strand.
GGACAAAGACAATTTGTCGGGGCTCCCGCGCCTCAACCAATATGGAAATGTCATGAGAGTCACGTCAGTGGAATAGGCGCCATCTTGATTTTGGATGACCCGGCTCCAAGCCTCAACGCGGTTAGTGAAGACAAAAAATCGGTTAGTGTGTGGCAAGCTGATGTCCTGACAAATTTTAACCCGATTTGACCCCGACAAAAAATCTCCAGCTCTACGACAAAAAAATCGGCTAGTGTGCGGCAGCCTTAAGGAACGTGGACGACGACGGCTAATTTCTCGTATTTCCATTTGGAATTTAATGGTGTCATCGCATATTTAGCCTGAGCGCGTTTTTAGAGCCATTGGCGTACCGAACAGATCTAGAAAATCGCGAATTTCGCCGGTAAAATATGTTATTTTTTTACTAGGCGTCGTCCTCGGCGTCATCGTCGTCTTTGCTTAAGCTCCCTATTGGCGGAGGTCAGAAACCTTTGGAAGTCCTCGGAAACCTGCGGCAATACAGGGGCGTAGCCAGCATTTTGCATAGAGGGGTTCGTACTCATAGTATCGCTGATTCAATTGAAAGGAAAATCCAGTGCCGAAGGCGCTCTTTGCTAGGGAGGTCCGGGGGCGTTCTCCCGCGGAAGATATGGTATTTTATGTCCTCAGCAATAGCATTTCCTTGAATTCGAGCACAAGTTTCCAATAATCTCAGCAGTGCCAAACGTAACCAGGATTTCCATGAGGGGATTGCAATCTCTCTTCCTAACTGAAGAAATGCTAACAAAATTAATAATGGATAAGTGCGGTATTATTGGGCCATAAAACAGGCAGATACGAACAGCAACACAACAGTTTAATCAAGCGGGTAATAGAAGAGCATTACATGGTCGACCACGAGGTCTCCACACTGTGCCGCGAAGGCTACTGGGAAATATTGTTACGCAACAGATTACACTACAATAAGTTGTTGAATACATTACATGCTTCATGAATTACTGCCTCAAGGAGGCACCTTGGATGCTTTCGTGCAAAAATGTCGATTGTTTTACGAACGTCTATTTGCCTGTTGTAATGAATGTGCATTGGGACAAGCCAGACTCAAGTGAGTTTTTAGCCGGTCGTTTCACGCAATTTCCCCAAATTGAATTGCACACAGCCGTGCATTTGACAGAGCTTCTAATGTTCTTACTATAGATGGGAAAAGCGCAAGGAAAACTTCATGTCCTTTTACCTTTCAACCCACTAAGTTCGACACAAGTTGAGCACATTTGTTTAGCTGACCTCGGGTATTTCTTTCTCAATTACAGTTAGCAAAAGCTAGTTACGCTTCGGTGAATACTTAAAAAAATTGTAAACTTCATTGAATGTTCCAAAAGCATGTTTCTTATAAGGGGTTGATCACAGGGGTGAACGACTGCGAAGTTTAGACAGTGAGCCCTGCAGTGTGTGTACACAGCTTTTGGACTTTTTTCCCGTATCAGTGCTTGTGCGCCTCGCCAAGTAGAACATGTTAGACGCACCATTGTACCCTTACCCCCAACAGTTTTTTCCTTTCTAAGTTATAACCCAAAGGGAGGGTTCCGGAACCCCTGGAACCCTCCCCTGGCTACGCCCCTGTAATAATCCTCCGTGGTCCAGAGACCAGCCAACTTTCATCAAGAGTTTCATTTGGAATTTCCGGAAACTTTCGCTAGTATTCGAGTCATTCAGTTTCGTTCACGGCACCTTCGGCGTTTCAGCCTTCAGTTAGGAAAGCACTCAGTTCTGATATTCGTTGTAGATCACTGGAAGTACTATTTTAAATCATTCCAGTTAAGTTTAAAAGTCATTTCAGGTCATTCTAGAAATCAGTCAAGTGTATTTTAGATCATTAAATCACTTTAGGTCATTTTAGATGATTTTAGATTTATTTTAGATATATTCTAGATCATTTTTGGTCGTTTTAGGTCATTCCTTCTTTTAGTAACTACGGCAGTATGTATTTGGGGGACCTGGGTGGGGGGCCAGACTTTTCCACTGAAATTCAGAGAATTGGGTCAGTGTACCGTTATTTAAATGGACTTTTCTTTTCTTCCACTAGTTTAAGTTTACAATTTTTTTGGAAGCGGGTAAGCTAATGCAGTAAAAGTTCAAATCTTTCAGTTGGGTGTGAGAGTTTGGTCCATAGGCATGTCAGTAGATGTGAAATTAAGGTTTTTCACCTGGTTTGAGACTCGTACCCTGTAGGCCGGCATGAGAAGATTGGTGAGTACAATCATTAACTAAGACCCTGACTGGAACAAATTTATTTATTCCACATAAAGTGACAACAACTCTAGATGTAAGAACTCAATTCAAGTCCATGACAAACATAATTTTGGAGGTATAATACTAGCATTTACATTGTCACTCCAAGACTGAGGGACATAAATGTAAAAGGATTAAAGCTTAGAATGGTTAAGAAGAGCAGGTACACCCCAACACCTCATTCGACTAACACCTCCATCTGGATAAATGGTTAATCTCACGTGAGACACTATACCACAGTCCTTAAGTTTTAAGAACAGGTGACGCTTGTCTGGTGACAACTAAAAGGCAATAACAATATTGGAAGCAATTAACACACAAATAATAATTAACTAAAGTTAAATTTTAAAATTTACATGCATATAGAACCATGAAGCAGAGATACTAGCGATGATTAAAATGACTTAACACTTTCAAATTACTGTAAATAATCAGAACCTTCCAAGTATGATACACAATAATATTACATTACCAAAAGCATTGTTATAAAGTACCTTTGCTTTGGGTACAAGCATTTCCCATGAAAGTAAACTCCAGTCTTCAGTAGAACCATTCATTTTGCTTTTGTTTGGCATAAGGCACCCTTTAGTTCAACAAAAATAAAAAATGAAGTAATAAAATGAATGATTGTATAGGGGAGGGGAGGGGAATGGCAGTTAAATGCACATAACATCATGCTGTGAGACTAGTGTTTACTGGAATAAAACAGTACCGGGAATAATTTTTCTTCTTTGACAGGACATGTGTCCTTTCAAATCTTCATTTTGGTCGGACATCTTATCAATTTGACTGGACATTAATTTGCATAATTGATTTGCATAATAAAATTCATTAGCATACTGTAAAGATTTTCAATACAAATCATTCAAAACTGCATTTAAATTTGATTTATCATTTATGATTAGATCACTTTATCTACAAGATATCTGCACCAATCTCTCCTGGTTATCTCCTGATTATATGTTCTTCAAGCAAACCTAGTTTTCTATTGAATGCTACCATTAAAGGGACACAGCTTTGGGACCGCACTGACCTGGACACTTGTTTTCTCACTTTGAAAAAAGTTCACCTCAACCTGAAATCAAAGTACATCTAGAAAACTACTTCAATCTTCTAAGTGTTTTGCTTGATTTTCAATCGTTTACTGAAAAACCTGTTTTTGAGTGTGCGTTTGCTCATCCTATGATGTTATTTTTATTATATTTGGTTAAAAACAGTATGGATTGCATCTCTGTGATATGTAAATTAGCTAAGAAATGGCATCTAATGTGCATGTGCTCCAGCTGACTGTGTCCCTTTAATGCAGGAGCCCATCACTAGGAGTGTGCAAATACCCCAATTATTCCTGTCCCGGCCTTTTCACAGACCCATCTATTTTTAGTTTGATTTACCACAAATTCAGACCCCTGCAGAACCTCAGTGACCAATCACAAGCACGGACTTTATAATTTCACTGGAAGATTAGGTTAACATGTCCACCTGAGGCCGCCATTTATCTCCTTACTGATTCACGCTCATATAGACCAGAACTGACCTTTTTCGTGGGAAAATAAGTCTTAAAATAGACCGGTCTGTAAAAATACTGTGACACAGGCTTAGTATGGAAGTTACAGGCTCCTAGTAATGGGCTCCTGACCAAAGTTGACTCTAGGGTACTACATGAAGGACTAACAGCATATCACAATGCAGGTAATGCATAATAAGGGAATTTCTGCAGAGTACTTTATTTGGCAAGTACATGAAAGATGAACACTTCTGCTTTATGATATGGCAGGAGCCCATAATGGGCTCCAGGATATGGCTCAAACTGTCAGAGTCAAGGGCCTAAAATTAAAAAAAAAAAATCTCGAGTAGCCATTTGGTGACTAAGTGATAAAAATCAAGTAGGAATTTTATTCAGAAACGAACTGAATGCATAAAATCTGTAAAGAAATTTCCAAGACTTTTTTGGCCGCTAATTTTCTATACGTAGCTAATGTAATGTCTATGAAAGATTCATGCATTCCAAGAGACACAATCGATAGGCATACATGATGTACTCAATGCTCAAGGGTTTGCAATGCATTATGGGGTGATTTCAAACACGATCAGCCATTTGCAAGTTTTCCGATGTGAGAGGATGGTGCAGAATGGCTTTTGTTTTAAGGACATACTTACTGGCATAAATTAATTTTGCCTCACTAGAGCTCCCATGTGGATTCTCTATGAACTCTAATTGGTTGCGGTTTATCCCTTACAAATGCAAATTTAACCATAATTCCTGTAGTTGCGAATACCTGTGGGACTGAACTGTCCATAAAATGTACAAGCAGTCAACAGACAATAGAGTTCCGAGCAATCCCGATGGCTTCCAAAAACTTTACGATCATATGATCATTTGGTAGTTAACCCTACAGCTCATTTGCTTTTGGCAGCCGGGCTTAATTTTCATTAAATGCTTGTAGCCTTTCCTCAAATCGGCTTTGTGGGCTTTAGAATTAATGTTATCAGCGGTTTCAACAAAATTGTAAGCCCTCTGTGGCCTGTAGGAACCAATCTTGTCCTCTTTCCAGCTTAACTGAAGAATACCCTGCCACTCCAAAACACATCTAGAATCTGTGGCTACTGATCAATCATTCGAGCGATACTTGCAGTTAAATGTGCTCGCGAACCGAAGACTTTAGCGCGCTCTCCCGCTCACATTTCGAAGTTGCTGTAAATCGTAATTACTTAATAATAGCTCACACATCAAACATGAATCAAAATGGTAGCTTAAAGTATGTCATCAGCGACAGTTGTTCGGTCGTTTTTAGCTACTCTTACACATAATCATAAATGCTTGCGGCACTTTTAAGCTCCTATTGTGTCATCTGGTTGTCATGACAACTGAAAATAAACAGATATAAAAACCATTGATTATTTCAATAATCATCGTTTCTCACATCTTAACATCATGGAAAAGCGTTGCTGTCCAGAGGCAGGGCATTTCAAACAACTAAACGACATCCAGTTGCTGAAAGTTAAAAAACGAAGAGTCAAGTGAGTCATTGTCTGCCCGACGACTACATTATTGAGCGATTAGTTGCTAAGCATCAAAGAGAGAAAAGAACGGAGTATCTCGTGAATTGGGCTGTTTATACACCTGAGGGAGCCACGTGGGAGCCAGCAGCTCACATTCCTGCCTGGCTGTTAGAAGACTTCGAGAAGCCATGTCAAGATGACACGTTGATCTGCAACACGTTGATCTGCGATAGTCACTCACATTCGAGACAGGTTTGAAGGCCCGCCTGGTTGCAGATTTCAACTTAGAAATGAAGCACGCAGTTTTGCGCACTCTCTTCCCGATGATCAAGCCTGTGCTTTCATCGTCATGGCAAGAAATCACTGAAACGACTTTCGCAGAGCTGGATTTCAGTTTCAACTGGAGCGGACCATGACCAGAACAGGACTGAGACGAAACATCCTGTTTCCGATTCTTGTCCAGCTCAGTCTGGGAAGATCGCCTACCTTCTTCAATGACAATGGGCAGAAAGCAGTGACTTGACGTGTGGAACGCGTGAGACTCCAGTTCCGGAAGATGAATTATTTCCCATAGGGGTGATTCTCTTTATCAATACAATGGCTCTTTTAGGAGCCACCAAATCTGTAAAGCAATGATCAACAGCTACAAACATTCCCCTCAATTTGTTACCCATAGCTTGAAATAAAATGTTTCCTTGCCGTTGTGTGAAACCGTTGCAACACTTCAACTTTCAAGTATAATACAACTCGGTTACCAAGATTGGCTTAACAAAACAACATCACCGCCAAGAGTTTAGTTACAAACGAAGGAAGGGTAACACTAACAACCGGTTTTGCTACCTGCCAAGTTTGTTATGTTTGAGTTCGCTTCACGTTTGCTAGCCACTGAACTTCGGTTCGCTAGCTATATAATTCGTGTTTGCCACTATCGATAAACTAAAACTTCCCGAAACAAAAATATATAGACCTAAGACTTAAACGAGCACATAGATTATTCCTCATTCTTTCATCCACTGCCGAGCGAAACCCGGTTAGCCGAGGAAGCGAACACCACAGGTATTGAAACCAGCGTAAACCCTGGAAAGATTGAAATCTCAGTGAACGTTTATAAGACTGAAGTGAAAATGGGAGGCATGAAAGTGAATTCGGAGAATGATACTTTGAGGCAAATGGCGGCAAAGTCCGTTCTTCAAATTAGATTCTCCCAGTCTAGTGTTAGAAGAGAAAGGTGATTTTTCATGGGCCGATGGCAAACTGTGCAGAGTGAGCAAGAAATGTTTAGTCTCTAGCCTCTTGTTTCTGGACTTCAGTGGTTAATACCAGCAGATTTTTGTATCACCCGACTCCCCCCTCGACTTTTGTTGTAGTTGTAAGGCCTTCATGTCCCAGGCAAAATATAAACAGACAACGAGGACCGAGCACGTGGCGTTCAATTTTAAACCGCTCGAGACTTCAGAACAATTTGCAGCCAAATGGTGAGTACAATATGCACAACGTAATCGATATTATTTAATTGACGTTTCTGACTTGTAGCTTATGGATCATGGAATCCGCCTGAAATTTTCCACTAGTAACCAAACCCATTAAGTTATGTTGCCAGCGAGTTATGTTGCCAGGCTGAAAAGGGACTTATATGAGGCTAATGATCAAGGTGAGTTATGTTTCTCTTTTTGACTTCAGTGGACTTACAAAATTTAGTTAGAGCAGTGGTTTTGTAGAGTGTTCACTTTTACTTTTATGAAGCTTTATACCAGTGTTGATACATGTTTAATGGAGAATGAATAGGTCCCCCATAAAATGGTCTGCAAAACTGTGGCCCTTCCCTTGTAAAAGAAAATACATATCAACTGTTCTACTCATCAACACACATTTTATATCCAATGTGAATGTTTGCATCTCTGTTGTTACATATATAATTTACATGCACTAAATTCTTCACCCTCTCTGTGAGAAACAACAGAGCTAGAGTTTTTAAATGTTGTACTTTCCACTTGAAATTGATCGTTTTCCCTATTTTTATAAATTTAGTAAATTGAGCTTAAATGCTGCTCATTGTCATTGCTTAAAGTGTTTGGTTTTGCATTTCTTGTAGCTATGATTATTAAATTATATGGATCACTTACATGGATGTTCTTAAACATACATAGCAGCCTTTCAAACCTACTAGTCATGATTCACACAAGTTGTAACATTGGGGAGTTTTAGATTGGACTACGAGTACAAGATTCAGTACAAGTACCATTTTTGACGTTTAAAGGGTCCTACATGTAGTTCTTCACGCTGATTTTAGGCAGAGAGGGTCAAGCTTATGGGGTGAAATGGGTATGTGTTGTGATAATGTGAAGCCTGAAAACTAGAAAGAGTCATTGTCAGAGAAAACCGGGCAGTGCCAAAAGATCGAGGTCGGCTGTTTACATTCATCTTTTCACAGTGTAAAGGCTATCCGAAAAGATTAACAACCATGACATTTGCCGAGGTAGGCATTCGTTTTTCTTTGAGATATCACCACATCACGATTTTGGCCTCTTAAGCGTTTTAAAATGATCAAAATTTCGGGCAACTTTAGGTGAGCCTAAAAGATACTTCCTACAAATTCCAGAAACTCTTATTTTCGTGACATAATATTTGTCCCCTTCTTAGTTGATTGAGAAAGATTAGAGGTCTTTCGCATTCATTCTACGGTTTTCAAGAGGTGCCAAATATCGCCGCCGAATTGTTAATGAGTGTGACCCATTAATTTTAGCCATTTTCAGCGAGTCATTTTTCAAAAGTGTGGCAGTCTATTTCCACAGAAAGACATTTTTGTGATAGTCTTTTGCACTGTTATCAATATCCAGTTTAGTTAAAATTGGTATCTACTGGCAAATAGGAGTAATTGGCCTCGCAAAGTCCAAAAAAAATCATTAGCCAGAAATATTTCCTGCCAAATTTTTAGGGAAGAATATCACCTTATACCGACTTTCTGCGATTGTTATCCATGATTTACTAAAATATTTGCAAAAAATAGTTACCTGGACTGCAGAATAGAATATTTAAGCTGTGAAATCGTTAATAACCTTTGTAAACATTTCAAATTCGACAAATCCTTACCATTATTTAGGCTAAATTTTCCCGCAAAAATTCCATTTCTAACATCACGCTGCATGGAAAAACAAAGTGGATCCTCAGTTCGCTGGTCTCTTTTGCTGTTTAGTTGAACAAACTGCAAGTTATTAGTGAGCGAGGCTTTTCCCTGAACTTTAATTTTGGGACTTCGGCAAACCCCTTGTTTACATCGATTTTCTCGTTTTTGGAAGGTGTGACGTGTTACAGATTCAACGATCAGACGACAGGACTTCGAAATGTCCATCTTACTTGAAGGTTTTTCCTTGGTTTTGAAAATATTAGCTGTTCTTTCGGGTCAGAAAAATCACCTAGCATTGCTGGTGGCAGGGCAGTTTTTCTTCAATTATTAGCGTGCAAACAAGATAGTCGAGGAAAGACGTCAGAGGTGGTGTCTATTTTGCTCAGCCGATTGTTTACACAACAACACAGTTTTTGTAGGCCGCTTTCCGGCCTACGAAAGGATCATAAAAGACAGATGACTGGAATGTGAAAAAAAACTGAATAAACTTCTCAATACGTGTAGTCGTTGCAAGGTCAAGATTGCCAGCGGATATCTTTCTTACATTCATTGTTGTCGTTTGTATCGTTGCAGGTTGGTACACTGTCTTGTTTTCCGTTTCATTTCCTTTGATATTACCTCGTGCACACAATTGACTTAGGACAACTTGCTATAGAGCTGATTCAAAGGTCTCTTAAGATGTCTCGAAAACTCACACCTGGAAAAATCTGCTGAATTTAGCTGAATTATTTGAAGAATAAGGATCCGTAGTGTGTAGATATATATACTTGGTGTATACTTATAATGCAACCGAAAAACCATACGAATCCTGGGGATTATTTTCATGATCCGGGAGAGGAATGTACCACCGCAGGCTAATTTTTTTCCCTCTCTCTGCAGATTCTGCCTGTGACATTGTATCAACGAACTGTAAACAAGACGTCTTTAAGTAATCCGCGGTAAGTGCAATGTGAAAAAAAATTTTTTTTTTCGGGTCTGAGTTTTCGAGACATGCAGAGAATCTGACTTTTTCGGGTCTGAGTTTTTGTTTTCGACCGTCTCAGTTTACGGGTCTGAGGTCTGAGTTTTCAATCTCGTAAGTTGCCCAAAAAAAATCCAAAGAAAAGCAAATGATGAAAACCAAACACTAAGCTGACTTACATGTAAATGGCAAAAATAAAAACAACTTTATTTAACGAATCGTTAGAAAACTAAATGAAATTGAAATGTCGTCTAGGACAGTAGATTTTTCTTCCACCCCCTTGCAAACAACAGGGTGTGGGTGGTAGCGAGATTGGGGGGGGGGGGGTGTCCTTTCTCTGTTGCCACTATGTAATGATACTTTGTTCCACCTCTGCATCCTCCTTGAATGGGGAAGGAAGGATAAAAACATTACCCTCTGGACAAATATCGTTTCTTTTTTAACAATCCATTCAGCCATTATTCTGTTTATTTTTGACATTCAGATCAGTTGAACCATCTTGTTTTTGTAGATATTCTTGAGCTACCGTCCCATTTACCTTAACACAGATACAACTGCATTTTGGCAGGGTTAATGAAAATGAATTTGCCTCCGCAAGATTTTTTTTTTCATGAACCATGTTAAAACTATCTCAATTAATCTTCAGAGCAACTTAGTTGCGTGCAAAGTGTAGTTCAATTTATGTTCTCATGGATCACAAACATATTGCAATCTCGTTCTTTATGAACTCTGACAACAGCAGCAGTAAAACTATCAAGAAATTATCAATAAAAATTTGGATGTAATTTTGTTGCATTAAAAGGGGGTTTGTGGTCAATATTAACAGAAGCAACATTATATTACTTTTGTTGAAAGTAAAAGTTCCAGAGCGGAAAACAAGATGCTGTACTAACCTGCGATGATACAAACGGCAACATTAAATGTAAGAAAGGTTTCTGCCGGCAATACTGGCCTAGCAATGATCACACGTATTGAGATGTTTATCCCAGTCGTTTGTCCTTTTTGATCCTTTGGTGAGCCTGAGAGCAGGGAGCTGTATTTCCTCATTGTTTACATTAGGTTGCAGCAAATAGAAACCACCTCTAACATCTTTGCTCGACTATCTCGTTTGCACGCTAATAATTGAAGAAAAACTGCCCCGCCACCAGTGGTGCTAGGCGATTTTTTGATCCGAAAGAACAGCTAATGTTTTCAAAACCGAGGAAAAACCTTTAGGCGAGATTGACATCTTGAAGTCCTTTCATCTGACCTTTGAATCTGTAACGTGTCACGTCTTCCAAAAACGAGAAAATCGATATAAAAAGGGGTTTGCCGAAGTCCCAAAATTAAACTGATTCAGGGAAAAGCTTCGCTCACTATTAACTTACAGTTTGTTCTACTAAACAGCAAAAGAGACCAGCGAACTGAAGATCCACTTTGTTTTTCCATGCAGCGTGACGTTAAAAATAGAATTTTCGTGGGAAAATTTAGCCTAAATAATGGTAAGGATTTGGCAAGTTTGAAATGTTTCCATAGGTCAATAACGATGTCACAGCTTAAATATTCTATTCTGCAGTCCAGCTAACTATTTTTTGCAAATATTTTAGTAAATCATGGATAACAATTGCAGAAAGTCGGTATAAGGTGATATTCTTCCCTAAAAATTTGGCGGGAAATATTTCTGGCCAATGACTTTTTTTGGACTTTGCGAGACCAATTACTCCGATTTGCCTGTGGATACCAATTTTAACTAAACTGGATATTGATAACAATGTAAAAGACTATCACAAAAATGTCTTTCTGTGGAAATAAACTGCCGCACTTTTGAAAAACGACTCCCTGAAAATGGCTAAAATTTGGGCCACACTCATTAACGATTCGGTGGCGATATTTGGCACCTCTTGAAACTGTAGAATTAATGCGAAAGACCTCTAATATTTCTCAATCAACTAATAAGGGGACAAATATTATCTCACGAAAATAAGAGTTTCTGGAATTTGTAGGAAGTATCTTTTAGGCTCACCTAAAGTTGCCTGAAATTTCGGCCATTTTAGACTGCTTGAGAGGCCAAAATCTTGATGTGGTGATATCTCGAAGAAAAATGAACGCCTACCTCGGCAAACGTCATGGTTGTTAATCTTTTCGGATAGCTTTTACACTGTGAAAAGATGAATGTAAACGGCTGACCTTGATCTTTTGGTACTGCCCGGTTTTCTCTGACAATGACACTTAATAGAACAGTAAACAATTATTGGCTGTGAGCAAGAAACTGGCAGATCATCTCGATAAGCTCTTGTTTTCTTTTACCCCTGCCCACTGACAGTCCAAGTTTGACTTCATGCAGCTGAGGAACTTTCATTGACTTGAGCTCTCTCTCGTTGTATTGTATTGGTGGCATCTGTGTTGATGTTTGTTGGTCATCATCTTCTTCTGTGCTCTCTGTTAGTCGAGGAAATTTCCTCGCACTCTCCTGCTTTCCTCCCTCATGCCAGAATCTGGTGTCCCTCTTTGTGTCCTTTCCCATGGCTCCAATTCCTCCTCCCTTTTTCAACCATCAACAGTGATTTGCAGGTATCCCACCTGTTAATTCTTCGGTGGAGGTATCTCCGAAAATCATCATTCTTTTTTTCTACACCTGATGTTAGGGACAACCAATTATTAGGAATGTGATGAAATAATCATGACTAGCTTATGATATATATGGTACTGATGTGAAGCTGAATTGTTTCACCCTGGTCAACAGCCAGTTACTTGAGGCTAGCTAGAAGTAATAATAATTATTATCAAACTTTCTTTTTCTGTTTGGTTCATTTCTTAATACTTACTGCTTTCACCCATAGAGACTTGAATCTTACTTAAAAACCAAATCATGTTGATAAGCTGCCCTTCTTGCTGTGGTAAATCTTACCTTGGCCAGTGAATATTTTCATAGTCTTATACTTCTGAAGCATCACAGGTACATGATAGATCATCAGATGGATGTATGGTGTGATTGGACATGTGTGGGCATAACCATCCCCTGTCATGTTCAAAAGCTGCTTTCCCCACTCAATAGCCTGTTTAAAAATATTTGAAGATCTATCAGTCTGTGGTGCAAACAGTACTGCATTGTTTTTGTGGGATAGCAATGCTTATCTAATATACATAACACATTAATTTTATTCATCCATTCTGGTATGGAATCTGGATTTTCTTTACCAACTGGATGTGTTATTCCATATTTGAATAGTAACTTTTCACCTTATGAACACATTATATTGTAAGTGATGAGTTTACCTTGGAATGAAATGAGAGGACTTGATCTTCCCCTGGTGTCCAGTCACTAATGACGTTGTACAACTGCCAGAAGTCCTGTATTGGAAAAAATTTAAATCATTATCTCAGGCTAAATGAATTCTTGTCTCATCATAGCCGTTTTCCAAGCTACGTGTCTACCATGAGCCAATTTTCAGCCTCAATATCATCATTAGCATCAAACACGGCTGCTAAAAATTCACATGCTTTGCCTCACCAATGTTGTGTACTTGTCAGCAATTTGTCCTGCAGCACACAGTGGGTTAAAGAAATTTAGATAAGCATAGAGTCATTCCAGTTAAACATACCTCCCAGAGCTTTTTGGTTTTTTCTACTGTTCCTGGGTGTAAAATTTCATGAAACTTCGCAGGCAAGTCCTTCAGAAGTTTTTTCTGTCCTTTTTGGTCCATATCTGGAAAGATATTTCCGTTGACCTGACAGCTTTGATGAGGTTGTCTGTGTGTGTGGTTTTGTGGGCTGATTTTGGTTTACCCACGTTCTCTTCCCGCCAAAGAGAATGAAAATAATCAGATTGACCCAACCGACTATCAATTATAATCAGAAAAATCTTTATACATGTACCAGTGCATAAACATGTCTAAATACCTCATCTCATCCAATTACTTCAAGGATGATGTCATGCTCCAATCTATCTGTTATGCGAAGCAGCAAGTGTAGCTCATCAATGAGAACATTTTCAAGGGGAACACTGAATAATGGTTGACCCTTGCAACCAGGATCTGATGTTGTCTATCCTTCTCTTCATTTGTACTGTTTGAAAGTAGTTCAGTGGCTTTGAGAGATCTGACCTGTTCAACAGATTTTTTTTTTTAAAAAATAAGTTGATTGGTATTGTAATGAAATTACCTACAAGCTTATACTTGCATGAAAAGCATTCAGAATGAAAAAGTGCTAGAGCATGTAATGATGTAATGTTTATGCTCTTTGTATACCTTTCATTGATGTGAACCTTGCACAAAATACAACTGTTGTGGCAAGTTGCAGACTTCATACCCAGTGCCAGAAGGAGAAACTGTGACCAAAATTGAAATAACGTTGCTTTGATAAATATTGAAACAAGGGACATTATAATTAATTTAAAGAGGATGTTTCTTTTCTTTAGGTAAGATAAAATTGGGGAAAGAAAGTCTCTAATTTGCCAGTCTAGGCTGTCTCTACTCTACCAAATTTTCATTCAGCTTAGAGAAATTAAGTTAATTTTGAAAGACAATGTACCTTGTAGTCACCCCAAAGGAAGAACTCCACTTTCACAGTTCTGTCTCCAATCTCCAAAAAACCTTTAGTGATTAGGTTATTGACCTCCGTCGTAATGTTGCCTAGAGCAATCCGGAGGGCCTCGTACTCTTCTGGGACTTTTATTGCTGCAACAGAATGATTACCTATTATGAAACATGGGGAAAACAGTCATTTGTAAAATTAATCATGGTCAATTTAACCCTGATTTCCTGATAGGCGATAAAGTTGTTAATCTTTTACCTAATAAATTTTTGCCAAAGGTTTTTAGGTTTAAAATCTTAGAAATGTATGGATATATATTAGAAATACAATTATTATTAAGGTAAATTAATCAACATGACACGAGCGTGGGACAAAGAAAAATTCTGAGTCCCCGACAGGAATTTGTTATATATGAGAATACCACTGACCATTATGCATAGTTGCGCACGTGTTGAGTTATTGTTTAACCAATGGCATTAAACAACGTGGTTTGAATGTAGACCCAAAATGGCGTCTGTGTCATGAATATGTAACATGGTGTCAAAATAGTGGGATTTCGAGCGCCACGGAACAGGGCCAAAGACATCAAGATGGCTGAAGGATATGCCAATTCGTCGTTCAACTGGCCAAGAATGAACTGGGCCGCTGCGGACCTGAGTAAAGAATGGGAAAGGTTTTATCAACATTGCGAATTCACGTTTGGAGGACCGCTCAGCAAATGCACTGAGAAGGAGAAAATATGCAACCTTAGAGCTTCGTCGGCGACAAAGGCCGAGAAATTTACCTCACTTTCCAATGGGAAACTGTGCAAGTTGGATCTGGAGAAAGTGCACAAAATGTAAATGAAAAAGACCTACTCCAAAGAGTTGTCGGAAAGTTCAAAGCACACCTCGAAACAAAGAAGAACCCAATTATGGTGGCAGTTAAATTTGATCAAAGATGCCAGTTACAAGGGGAAACTTTGACTCCTTTGTCACCGATCTTAAGCTCCTGGCCCGTGGTCTGGACATGACAGAGTCGAATAAGTTGATCCGGAACGCCATCGCATGCAAATCTCTGGACGAAGGAGTAAGGCAACGCTGCTTGGAGAAAAGTAAAAACCTTACCCTAGAAATGGCAATTGACATCGGTTGGATGTTCGAAGCGACCAAGGATGGAATGCAAGTGATGTCTGGTGAAAACCCGAAAGTGGAGGTCAATAAACTTGCATGGAAGAATGGCTTGTCTAAGAAGAATGGCTTGTCCAAGAAGAAACATGACCAAGTTCAAAAATGTGATAGGTGTGGATACAATGCCCACAAGCCACAGGAAAAATGCCCAGCCAGAAATGAATCATGCAACAAGTGCAAAAAAATTGGACATTTTGCCCAAGTTTGCAGAAGCAGGAAAAGCAATGTAAACTTACTGCATGAAATGGTCCATCGTGGAGAAGACTTTTCTAGTGATGAGGAAGGTCCTGACAGTGATGTACAACTACTACATGTAGCAAGCCTAGAAATGAATGGCATCAGTGACAAGCAGAATGTGAAAATGAGGAATGGTGGGAGGTTGTAGAAGTGGGCAACAGTACCCTGCATTGTCAAATTGACACTGGTGCCTATGCAAGTGTAATTAACACTACTCAGCTCAAGCAAGTAGCGCCCAGTGCCCAGATCAAACAAACCAAGAAGACCCTGGTGTCATACAGCCAACACCAAATCACACCCAAAGGTTATGTCACTCTTCCCATAAGATTCAAGATTAACAGGGAGTTAAATGTGAACTTCTATGTCATAGATAGTAAGCAGAAGCCAATATTGTCAAGCAAAGTTTGTCAAGCACTCAACTTGGTTCAGTGGGTACATAAGTTACAGGCACATGTAGATCCAAACCTAAAGGAGCTACTTGACCAGTACCCAGACCTAAAAAGTGCATCCAGAGCCATGCCTGGAACTTACTCTATCAAGATTGACCCCAAAGCAACACCAGTGGTGCATGGGCCTCGCAGACAACCTGCAGCACTCCTTCCCAAGATCATTGCCAAGCTTAAGGAAATGGAAAAGGAAGGACACCTAGCCAAAGTTTCACAGCCCACTGACTGGGTTAACTCTATGGTAGTTTCAAGTCGAGGTGAGGAGATCAGGATCTGCCTTGACCCAGGTGATCTTAATAAAGCAGTGAAATGAGAGCATTACCCAATCTCCACTGTAGAAGAAATTGCAGCCAAGATACCGGAGGCAAAAGTGTTCACAGTCCTTGATGCTAAAAGTGGGTATCTCCAGATAAAACTAGAGTAAGAGTCCAGTCTACTGGTAACGATGAACACCCCAGTTGGCAGATACAGATGGTTTAAGCTACCATTTGGAATCAAATCAGCTCCAGAGCTGTACCAAAGGGCCATGGATGACATGTTGGAGGATATTGATCATGCATACGCCATTATGGATGACATACTCATCGCTGGACGTGACATCGCCCACCATGATTCAGTCCTTGAGGCAGTTCTCAACCGCGCCAGAACCTACAACCTTAAGCTGAACTTTGAGAAGGTTAGAGTACGAAAACAGCAAGTTCAATATGTGGGCCACATTATCTCAGCAGAAGGCCTCAAACCAGATCCAGAAAAAGTAAGAGCTATGAAGGATATGCCACCTCCTGAAATGACAGAAGATCTGCGTTGGTTTCTGGGATCTATTCAGTATCTGGCCAAATTCCTCCTAATGCTTGCAGAAGTCAAAACACCACTGCAGGAACTAACCAGAAAGGATGTACTTTTCCACTGGGACAAGCCACAAGCAGCTGCGTTTCAGAAGCTTAAGGATATGTGCTGTGAAGCTCCAGTGTTAGCCTACTATGATGTCAGAAAAGATGTGACCATACAATGTGACGCCAGCAAGAGTGCAGTGGCTGCTGTCCTACTGCAAGAGGGAAGGCCAATAGCCTATGCATCCCGTAAACTTCGAGCATCAGAGCTCAATTGGGCGCCAATAGAGAAGGAAATGCTGGCAATTGGGTTCAGCACTCAGAAATTCTGGGAAAAACAACTTTGGTCCAGACTGACCACAAACCCCTAGAAATGATACTGCACAAGTCCATGGCAACAGCACCATTAAGATTGCAGGCAATGATGCTGAAAGTGAGTGGCTATGATCTAAAAGTGGAATATCTTCCAGGCAAGAAGCAAGTCCTCGCAGACACCCTCAGCCGAGCAAGTCTAAATGAGGCACCACCGGAAGAAGAAGAGATACAAGTAAACATGTTGGAAAGAATCTCGATTTCCGAACCAAAGTATGCAGAACTCCAACATAACACAGCAAATGAGCTCCATGAGCTGTATGATATGATTCAAGCCGGTTGGCCACAAACAAAGCAACAAGTCCCACACAGCATCCGCCAATACTGGGGCACATGTGATGAGCTTGCGGTACTAGATGGAGTAATCTACCGAGGAATGAGAATCGTAGTACCCCCGTCGATGAGGCCAGTCATGCTGGAGATAATACATGGAACACACCTGGGAATCGTAAAGTGTAAGCAAGGAGCCAGGGAAGCCCTTCACTGGCCCAGCATGAGTGCACAGATAGAAGACAAAGACAAGGACTGTACCACGTGCCATGACTATGCCCCTGCACAGCAGAAAGAGCCTTTGATACCAAGCCCTGTCCCAGACCTGCCTTGGGAATTGGCCGCTTCAGACATATTTGTCTTTGAAGGTGAACATTACCTGTTGCTAGTTGATTATTACTCTAAGTTTATTGAGGTGACCAAACTGAAGGATCTCACATCCCAGGAGACCATTGAAGTCCTAAAAGAACATTTCAGTCGACATGGCATCCCACCAAAACTAGTCAGTGACTGCGGCAGCCAGTACACAAGCAAAGAATTTGAGACCTTTGCCAAAAGTTACAGCTTTGAACATGTTCTAGTAAGCCCAAAACACCCCAAGACGAATGGAGAGGTGGAAGCCGCAGTTAAAACAGTGAAGTCTCTATGGAGAAAGAACAGAGACAAGAGAAAAGCACTCCTACAGTACAGGGTGTCCCCACTTCCAGGAATTGACCTGTCCCCATCACAGCTCCCTATGGGACGCAGGCTACAAACAACACTACCAATAGCACGTGGTCTGTTGGAGTCTGAAACACACAGCATCCAGAAGGTAAGGGCAAGAATGAAACATGGCAAGGATAAGCAAAAGTACTACCATGACCGCCAGGGCACCAAAGAGCCACCACTACTCAGATCGGGTGATCACGTCAGAGTAAAACCGGAGCCAGGGTCAAAGGAATGGAGAGCTGCAACAGTAGTGCAGAAACATGTCTTGCCTAGATCATATGTAGTAGAGGTAGGCGGCCAAAGAATCAGACGTAATCGAGTGGCTCTAAGGAACGACCCAACAAAGTGTCATATGGGATATCGGAAACGTCATGGAAACATCAATCAGCAGACAGAACCTGAGCCAGACAAAACACATGCGGCACCCACATTCCCAGCAAGCCCACAAACAGAGTGCTCACCACAGGAATACCACTTAAATCCCTCAGCTGATGAGGAAATCCCAGCCGGTGATATGCCACCTTCATCAGACATAGTGGAAACTAAAGACCTGCCCTTGTATACAACTCGAAGTGGAAGACTAGTCAAAAAACCAATCAGACTAGACCTGTAACAAGTTGTTCTGGAACAAAGGACAGTTCTTGGAACGTGAACAATGACAGACACTGATTGATTAATGTTGAGTTGATTGTTCTTTTATTTTATTTTATTTTATTCTCCTGATTGGTTTCTTTGATTGTAATGTAAAGGAGGGGGATGTTATATATGAGAATATCACTGACCATTATGCATAGTTGTGCATGTGTTGAGTTATTGTTTAACCAATGGCATTAAACAACATGGTTTGAATGTACACCCAAAATGGCGTCTGTGTCATGAATATGTAACAGAATTGAACCCATGACCTCCTGAACACCGGGCGGTCATGGGTTCAATTCCTGTCGGGGACTCAAAATTTTTCTTTGTCCCACGCTCGTGTCATGTTGATTAATTCACCTTCACATTTCATTACCAAGCTTAAAATTCACCATCTTTATTAACTTGTTGCTACTCACGATGACTCCGATAGTGTTGATCCTAGCAGTATGCAGGACACCTGTCATATATGAACTTAGTTAAATGGCCTTGCTCTCCATGAGTTCTCGTAGCTCAGTGGATAGAGCGCCCGCCCGGTGTTCGGGAGGTCATGGGTTCAATTCCTGTCGGGAAATCAGAATTTTCCTTTGTCCCACGCTCGTGTCATGTTGATTAATTCACCTTCACATTTCAATACCGAGCTTAAAATTCACCATCTTTATTAACTTATCACAATTATTATTATATATCATAAGTGAGAATGAGACTAACCAGTGCTTGACATGACTTTCTCTTTATCTTGAAGGAGTGAGAAGGAAAACACAAATAGGTTACTGTTCCGGGAAAGAGCCGCACCATCATCAGACAGTTTCACCTACATAGACAAGGGAATCAAAATTTTGGTTACTGCTAATATTAATTACACGTGCAAACTTGTAAATATAAAGGAAGTGTTGTTTTAGCAAGTGACATTAACAAATTAAAAATCTATTTTTTTTTTGGTATTATGTTTTGTTGTAAACAACTCTGTGTATATTTGAAAGTGGAATACATGTAGTTTGTGAAATTGCTTATTTAACTGCAAGTTTTCCTTACCTTAAAAGTTGGCACATCAGCTTTGTCTATAGATGTAAGCTGTAAAAAAATGTTTGCAAATGAATATTGATATTAAATAAGTGAATATGAAGGTGTTGAAGTCTAACGACTGGGCTGTATAGATAAGTAAGGGTGGAAAGGTTGCAATTTAACAAAACACACTGCTTACATGTTTGGCTATATGGTGTCTTAGAAGTTCCTAGAAAGGTAACTCAGATCCAGGATGTGTCCCAGGGGTATGAGTAATTTGCTCAGACCATTGTTTCTCAATCTCTTTCTGGTGGCGCTCTACCAAGTAAGGACGAGGCAGGTCTTGGGATTCTTGTGCCAGTCCAGAATAAGCACGTAGTGAGACAGAGAACTTGTTGATGATAAATAGAAGAGTCTTGATTTTCTCTTTCTCTTCCTCAGGCAGTTTATCGTAGGGTGATTGTCTTTCACCTGTTAACAACAGTCACAACTTTTTGTTAAAAGGGGCTTAATGTCAAAACTGTGGTATGGGGCTATGCAGTTTCTAACAGGGCTTATACTGTCTGTTGCAGCAGCATGGAAAATAGATTTTATGTCAAATACTGATGCAAATGTAGTTTTCCTTCATCACTGAAGTCCATTTCTCCACAGTCTTTCATAGGTTAAGTTAAGTCACTATATCACTCTGTACACAGACAGAATATAAATTTAAACTGTTGATATAGTTTTGTCTATTTGTTACCTGTTCTGTCTGGTGACTGACCTTGGCTTTGTTCGGTAGGGGCCATGTTCTCAGCTATTTAGGACAAAGAGTTTGTGTTTTTGAGCCTCTTACAGAATTTTCAACATTTGAAGGATTTTCAAAAAACTTTCAGTAGTTAAAGGGAAATTGGCAGGATGATATTTCCTAGTTTGGGCCAAACTACTCAAATATTTGGTAAAGAGATTTTTTGCTATTATTTCAATAATTCTTACAGAGCCAAGAAAAAAAGTGAAATAGTCTACCTGTTTCACCTTGATTCAGCGGAACAATCACTGGTCTGCCCTCTGTGTCTGTTAGTTGAAGGGAGACTGGGAGGAGTCTAAATGTCTCCGCAAACCAGAGGGCTTGCTGTGCCTGTTCTCTAAAACAGAAACGAAGAGTAAATAATTTCTTGCTCAACCTGAGTTAATGATAATGATAATGAGTAATAGTTTAACTATGAATATCAAACTTTCCTTAACATGATTGTAGTAAATGACCATTTATACTGAACTTTTTGCACGTAAACCTTCACAATTTTACACCATTTATATCCTAACATGAATTAGTAAGGCTAATAATGAATACGTAAGTTGTAGGGACCTACTTGATTTGAAGTCGCTGCCTTTGCTATTGTCTTGGCGACACATCACTGTAGTCTCGACCGCGATGTACCGGTTGTTGCTCTTTGCCGTTACTTTTTAACTCAGCGAGTTGCTGTTGCAGCATTTGGCTTCCTTCATCTGATCGTATAACTCCCTTGCACTTTCCTCGATATCCAAACGAAGCTGTTCATTCTCTTCCGCCAGGCACTTACTTTCCTGTCGTAGTAAACACATTTCATTCCAGGGGAGGCTACTGAATTCTTGAGGGCTAACAAGTATTGTAAACCACTGGTCTCTTCTTTCTTGTTGAGCTCTTTTTCCTTGAATGCTAGAGTAGGTTTTCTGGAACTTTGTGACTTTTGGACCGTGACTTCGTGACTTTTAATACACGCTTTTCGCCGTCATCTGTGAGTCTAAAGGCAAGTTCCCAGAGGCAGTTGAAGAAACTTATCGCTATTTCCTTTGCAGAACTTTTCCTCAAAGTCCACAAAACTTCGTTACACACCTGGAGCTTAAAATTGGGATCGCATCCCAAAAAGCATGGTTCACAGACGTGGACATGGAGAGCGTTGATTGTCGGAAGATCGTCTTGTTCAAGGAGAGACATCTCTTTAAAATGGAGATGTAGTTCTTAAAAGAACTATTAACAGAGGGAACTGCTATTTTTCACTTACATGGAATGGAGTTCCGAAAAAGAACTTTTCTATACTTGAAGATAGAACTGGAATTACTCTAAGAGAATTTCAAATCGTCATACACTTTGCGGCACGAATAACAAACTGAACACTTGAATGATTCTTTTGTTCTTGTGGTGAAGGAATGAATGAATGAAAGACTTTATTTAGGTTTTTGATAATCAACAATAATTCTTTAATTGCAAGGTATAATTAAGTCCTTTAGACCGGCAAACTAGTTGTTCACTATTAATTTACATCATATTTAGAGTAACCAGCCTGGTAAGAGATTCTGCAAGGAAAAGAAACGAGCGCTTAAAGTTTTCAGTATTGTGATAACCACACACTTTATGTCTCACCCCAGCCATTGTTAGCAGAGAAATTTGCAAAGACTTGCAAATGTGTGTTGTCTAACACTCTTTGAAAAGACACTGACTTATCATTGTTTCCTTTTATGCGGTGCTGGACAAATTTTTGTGACATATTGTTGATCTGCGTCGTTTGCTTTCTCAGGATCGTATTGCTGTAAAACCATAGTGAGATAACTGAAATGGTTTTGGCCATGTCACGGCACTTTCGAGCCACATTCCCTTAAGGTCAGCATAAGGCGCAGAAAGAACTTCAAACTTTCGCAGCTCGGCTCGTGACTTTTTACACATCCATAAAAATATCGATTTGTCCTTAAAATGTACGCCAGAGGAGTGGGAGGACAAGATGGAATAGCTGGCTGCGGCAGTCGCTTTATTTAAGGAATGAAAAAACAACACTAAAATCGGAATAATTGTTTGAAGGCCCGGCGCCCGGTATCTTCACCGGTGGCAAATGCTAACTAACAGTCCAGCTAAATGATCAAAACTGATCTATCAGAGTGATTTGTAAACATTGCTTTCGCCGTTCTTCTCATGCTGTGTACGGTCTTACACGCTGATTTATATCTATTTTCTGTTTGACAAATGAGCAAATGTTTCATTCAAGTCGGTGTTCAGAAGGTTAAATTCAACGACGATAAACGCGTTCACTGAAACTCAAAAATTTATCAGTACTTCAAAAGGCTTTAGTAGCTGTCTCGAGAAAAATTTCTCAGCACTTATCTTGCTCTTTCCTCTGAGCAGAATTTGAAATATCTCTCAGAACAAGGCAAACTTAGCTACAACCAGATATCTATCTGCACAGTGAGAACGCCGCTCTCTGAGTGCCAAATGTATTTCCTCACTTTCATGATACCGCACTCTAATGATAGCCTCTGGCTTTGATGGTCGGCCGCAGTCGCAAATGTTTGTCAGAGATCGCACAAAATCGGGCAGACTGAAAAGAACACTTTCGACCATCACTGAACACCCAAGGGAGCAGTGAAAGTGGTTCTTAAGCAAGATTCTTGAACTCAGAGAAGAGGAAAACATACATATTAATGAGTAAAGTAGCTCATTATGTGATACGAAATACAGGGAACACGAATTCCAAGTAAATCCCTTTCCGCTATTCTTGACATTTCAGTTTGGTATCTGAATTTACTTTGAACAGAAACTTTTGCAAGTTACAAGTTCATAAAAAGTTGGACCAGAAACTAGAAATTTAAGATAAGAAAAGGGCATTTTTGAATTCTCATATAAAATGGCTACAAAATCTTTCACATTTTGACTCAAATTTCCAATAGAGTTTACAAGTCGTCTCTATCTCCTAAGCATCTCGATTAAATAAGTGTAATTTCGTCTTCATTTTGCAGCCTACAAAATTCAGCTAGTTTTGAGCACTTTCAAAAATGGCTGAAAAATCCAGGGGACGTTCTTGCATACAGCCTTTCATATGCTCCCTCATCATAGGCCTGCAATGCGTGCAGAGAGCTTGATAATAAAGCTCTGAGGAAGATAATATTATGCTCCCTCACCATAGGCCTGGAATGTGTGCAGAGCTAGATAATAAAGCTCTGAGGGAGATATGAAAGGCCGCGTGCAAGAATGTCTCCTAGATTTTTCGGCCATTTTGAAAGTGCTCAAAAATAGCTGAATTTTGGCATGTAGGCTTTGTTTTACCTGAGAAACATTGCTCTGAAGTTTTTTTGGCTGGGGCGCTCTTAGTTCTTGAGAAAATTACGTATGCAAAAAAACTCAGTTTTCCAAGCGGCATCTTTTGGAGATCTTTTGTTGAACAAAAAACAAAAGAAACCTTCTTATTATTTTGTTGAACAGCAAACAGGCAGACTGTTTATAGTGTATTCCACTGAATCTTAGCTGTCTTAAAGTCAAAGGAAAATAGTATATAGAGCAGAAATCTGGGAACAGATTGTTTACATCGGTTATTGTGACGTGAACACAACACGTGAATTGATCGAGCGTCAAATGAAATACCATTGAACAAAAAAGGGATGTGCCGCATTAGAGCTCTGTCAACTAGTATCTTAAGCATCGTGTTAAAGTACCTTGTATGCCTGCCTGGTGGTTGAGAGGCACCATAAAGCCTCAATAAACCCATAAGTCATCAGCACGTTTTAAAGAATCAAAATGTGTTCTGAAACTTCAAAGGCAGCTGATATACTGTAATCGTGTTATCGGCATTCGAAGTCAGATCGAGCCAGGCAGCAAAGTCCAAGAGCAGTTCTTGCCCAAGGAAAATTAATACCCTCTCGTGAGTGGTGGCCCATTTGCCAAGCGTTGCTAGTATCAAAGTTTGGAAAGTGAGAACTGGTTTTAGACTTATAAAATTTGTCTTGTATGGACCGCCATGTTTTCCCATGCACGGAGTGGAAAGACCCTTCCCGGCATGCATTGCGATCACGTTCTGCTGGCTTTTCTCGAACTGGTAACTAGATTGTTTCGGCTTTTTTCATTTAAACATAATAATGGCCAACAAGTAGCGATCGATTGTAACATAGATCTGTGATCCAGGTTGCGTTGATTTTATTTCATATTGGCATGATTTGTCGTGTTTTGAACTTCTGGGATCAGCGGACATGCAGATGTATGGAGACCCGTATGTTGCGCAGAAAGGTTAATTTGTTAATCTGTTAGGAAGTGCGTGACATAAAACTATGATCACGTTTGTCAAAAAATTTGTATTTATCTCATGAATTTTACCATTTAAGACATTGCTGTATTTGGAAAAGTGCTTATTTAATGTTTATTTGTTCAGTGCAGATAATCATTGTCCCAGATAACCAAAGTAAGTTCCAGATGTTAACACTATTTTCCGGCCGCCATATTTCACCTATTTAGACCTGAAATCAACAGTTTTGAGCTTACACGTTGTGTGAAATTAACATTTTGCTGTTTTCTAAATGAAATCAACATCCTTGCCATCATGTGTTAACGTGAAATCAACATTTTTACCTATTTAGACCTGAAATTAACAATTTTTAGCTTATACGTTGGGTGTATACAAAACGAAGACCGAAGACCGAAAAACGAAGAGCTCATATAATTTTAGGCCTTTCAAACTCAAGGCAGTTATAATCATCGATAATCAGGCTTAAGTACTTTATCGGATGCTATCACACACGAAACCGACTAGGTCTTCGTTTTGTAGTTTAGGCCGGGTCAAACTACAAAACGAAGACCCTCGCTCAAACGCTTTGTTGGACGCCAAAAGACGCGAAACCGACAGGGTCTTCGTTTTGTAGTTTAGGCCGGGTCAAACTACAAAACGAAGACCCTCGCTCAAAAGCTCTTTAAGACGCCAAAAGACGCGAAACCGATGGGGTCTTCATTTTGTAGTTTAGGCTGGGTCAAACTACAAAACGAAGACCCTTGCTCAAACGCTCTTTAAGACGCCAAAAGACGCGAAACCGACTGGGTCTTCGTTTTGTAGTTTAGGCCGGGTCAAACTACAAAACGAAGACCCTCGCTCAAACGCTTTGTTAGACGCCAAAAGACGCGAAACCGACTGGGTCATCGTTTTGTAGTTTAGGCCGGGTCAAACTACAAAACGAAGACCCTCGCTCAAACAGTTTCCTTGAAGAAAGCGTGACGAATAATGAAATTAAAGATTATTTTATTCTTATACTCCGATTCCCTATTGCCTTTTTTCAGTTGAATAACAGTATCAAAAATAATTTTTACGACAATTCAATCCAAGTATAGTCGATATTCATTGTATTTGAAACCCGAATGTCATTCCCTTTCCTTGTCCTGATATACAGGCGTACCCTTCCAAGTAGGGCATGGCCAAGAATTTTTTTTCCATAAAGGTTGTCAGATCAAAGTTCGAAGACTAGACCGAAAAATAGTATAGGTAGCCAAGAGCTGTGCTGCCGGAATAGCAAAGGGAAACTGACATGAGAAACGCGTATACATGTATACATATTTACGGCAATCAATTTGTTACTATCGCAGAATACCGTAACTATGGAATTATATTTTATCCTGAGTTCGTTTCCGTTAGCATTATATGATGTACGTTGTAAATCTTAAAGCATTAACTCACTCGAAAATATCAGATCAAAGCTTAACGACAAGCCGGATTGTAGTCTGGATATTCACTGGCGCTGAATATTGACCTAGACAAGTTTGTATTTTTGGCACCCGAAGAATTTGTTGTTCCCCACAGGATGCCATTTTCTGTAGCATTACTTTCATTTAATCCACATTGTCTGCTCAACATAAATATATACATGTATATGCGTTTCTCATGTCAGTTTCCCTTTGCTATTCCGGCAGCACAGCTCTTGGCTACCTATACTATTTTTCGGTCTAGTCTTCGAGCTTTGATCTGACAACCTTTATGGAAAAAAAATTCTTGGCCATGCCCTACTTGGAAGGATACGCCTGTATATCAGGACAAGGAAAGGGAATGACATTCGGGTTTCAAATACAATGAATATCGACTATACTTGGATTGAATTGTTGTAAAAATTATTTTTGATACTGTTATTCAACTGAAAAAAGGCAATAGGGAATCGGAGTATAAGAATAAAATAATCTTTAATTTCATTATTCGTCACGCTTTCTTCAAGGAAACTGTCTGAGCGAGGGTCTTCGTTTTGTAGTTTGACCCAGCCTAAACTACAAAACGAAGACCCAGTCAGATTCGTGTCTTTTGGCGTCTTAAAGAGCATTTGAGCGAGGGTCTTCGTTTTGTAGTTTGACCCGGCCTAAACTACAAAACGAAGACCCAGTCGGTTTCGCGTCTTTTGGCGTCTAACAAAGCGTTTGAGCGAGGGTCTTCGTTTTGTAGTTTGACCCGGCCTAAACTACAAAACGAAGACCCAGTCGGATTCGCGTCTTTTGGCATCTTAAAGAACGTTTGAGTGAGGGTCTTCGTTTTGTAGTTTGACCCGGCCTAAACTACAAAACGAAGACCCAGTCGGTTTCGCGTCTTTTGGCATCTAACAAAGCGTTTGAGCGAGGGTCTTCGTTTTGTAGTTTGACCCGGCCTAAACTACAAAACGAAGACCCAGTCGGTTTCGCGTCTTTTGGCGTCTTAAAGAGCGTTTGAGCGAGGGTCTTCGTTTTGTAGTTTGACCCAGCCTAAACTACAAAATGAAGACCCCATCGGTTTTGCGTCTTTTGGCGTCTTAAAGAGCATTTGAGCGAGGGTCTTCGTTTTGTAGTTTGACCCGGCCTAAACTACAAAACGAAGACCCAGTCGGTTTCGCGTCTTTTGGCGTCTAACAAAGCGTTTGAGCGAGGGTCTTCGTTTTGTAGTTTGACCCGGCCTAAACTACAAAACGAAGACCCAGTCGGTTTCGCGTCTTTTGGCGTCTTGAAGAGCGTTTGAGCAAGGGTCTTCGTTTTGTAGTTTGACCCAGCCTAAACTACAAAATGAAGACCCCATCGGTTTCGCGTCTTTTGGCGTCTTAAAGAGCTTTTGAGCGAGGGTCTTCGTTTTGTAGTTTGACCCGGCCTAAACTACAAAACGAAGACCCTGTCGGTTTCGCGTCTTTTGGCGTCCAACAAAGCGTTTGAGCGAGGGTCTTCGTTTTGTAGTTTGACCCGGCCTAAACTACAAAACGAAGACCTAGTCGGTTTCGCGTGTGATAGCGTCCGATAAAGTACTTAAGACTGATTATCGATGATTATAACTGCCTTGAGTTTGAAAGGCCTAAAATTATATGAGCTCTTCGTTTTTCGGTCTTCAGTCTTCGTTTTGTAGACACCCCTTATACGTTGCGAGAAATTAACATTTTGCTGTTTTCTAAGTGAAATCAACATCCTTGCCGTCACACGTTAACGTGAAATCAGCATTTAAACCTTTTTTGACCTAAAATCGATATTTTTGAGCTTTTACGTTGCTTGAAATTGACGTTTTGCTGCTTTCTAAGAGAAATCAACATCCTTGCCATTGTGTCAACATTTTAACCACTTTTAACCATTTTAACCACTTTTGACCTGAAATCAACAAATTTGAGCTTATATAAGTGGTGTGAAATTGACATTTTGCTGGGTTCTAAGCAAAATCAAAAGGGACCTTAAGATACTGGTCGCGGTGGCCTTGAAGAATGAGGTCACGTCCGAGAGGGCATGGGTAGTAACCACCACCTTCGTGCGGGAAAAAGAAACCTTAAGATTTGCATTGTGCAAGCGGTGGCCGAAACAAGTCATAACAACAAACAGGTTCAGTCAGAGAATCAGGCGGTTTCGCTGTTATGACGGTGTTTAAGACCCGAGAGCTTTTAGCAGGAGCCTATTTAGCCGACATCATTTCTGACGAAGAATTCGTGCTCCTCTGACTGCAGCTTTTCAAAGAACTTAGAATTACTGTATGAAGAGTATGAAAGATTTGACCTTGAAGTGACAGATTCAGAGTGTAGAGCGGTCCTAACCTGCCACAGATTAGTTTCACACGATAAAAATCAAGGTGAAATAAGAAATAAAGCAATACTCTGTGCGAGGAAATTTCCACAGATTTACCTGCTTTTCGGATTTCTTTCTGAAGACTTGACGCTCACTTTTCCCTTCATATGCTCGCTAAAACTGAATTATGAAAACAAAATTGAACTAGACAGTTTAGGAATCT
This sequence comes from Orbicella franksi, assembly GCF_964199315.1. Classification (NCBI taxonomy): domain Eukaryota; kingdom Metazoa; phylum Cnidaria; class Anthozoa; order Scleractinia; family Merulinidae; genus Orbicella; species Orbicella franksi. The sequence goes on from NC_138146.1 coordinate 10,436,574, forward strand.
ATTTCTTTATAATAATGTTTACAAATTTTGGGCAAAACATGTTATTTTACGGGAAAAAGTCGGAAAAGAACTCACCTTTCTGAGAGGCCGCCAAAATGAACTTCATCGCCGCCACAACTAAGGTGGAGGCTGTCAAGTGGCGTGACATTTATGCAAATTAAATGGAAGACCTTGCGAATTTACTTCTGGTTGCCGTCGTCCTAGGCCGTGTCCAGGGTATCTTAAGGTCCCTACAGTCCTTGCGGTCGCGGCGGGCCGATCCTTTGTTATAATAAACCGAGGCGAGACTTCGACTTATAACAAAGGCTTGGCTCGGCTATTATGACAAAGGATCGGCTCTGTTTATCATAACAAAGGGCCAGCTTCGTTTATTTGAAGGACTCGGCGGGAAAAGGACATCAGGTATTTTAATCAAAAGTGAACTTTGTCGAAAACACTCCAAATTTCGCATGCAGTTTTGTTCAGGTATGTTAAGCAATGTCCCGTAGTTTTTGCGTTAAAGTTTGCTTCGTTCTCGAGATATTGCATATGCAATAAATCACTTGATTTTTCTAACCTGTGTGCCTTTTTTGGATACATTATTTCTCGAGAACGAAGAGCAACCTAGCGAAAAAAACTTCAGAGCAATGTTTCTCAGGTGAAACGAAGCCCACATGCCAAAATTCAGCTAGTTCTGAGCATTTTCAAAAATGGCCGAAAAATCCAGGGGATGTTCTAGTATGGAAAGCCAGAACTGTCTTATGATACTTTTTTTATTACATTGGGTGGTTATGTCATTATATTTAGTACTAATGTTATTATATTCGGTGATTAACTCATTATACTTGGTGTTTATGTCTTTATATGCGGTGCTGTCTTCATTATATTCCGTGCTTATTCCATTATATTCGGTGCTTCTCTCGTTATATTAGGTGCTTTTTTCATTATATTCGGTGCTGTCTGTATTATATTCTGTGCTTTCTTCGTTATATTCGGTTGTAACTTTGTTTGGTGTTTTCTTCATTATTACGGGTGCTAACACTATTATATTTGGTGCTCTCTTCCTTATATTCGGTGCAAAGGCCATTCTATTTGGTACTTCCTTGTTCGGTGATTACTTCATTATGTTCGTTGCTTTCTTCGATATGATCGTCACCAGTCTTTGCAAGGGGCCGTACAATTTGGAGGTAGTCTAGGGAAAGCCGGGAAAAACGGGTGTCATGCAACCTCAGACCCCGAAAACTCAGACCCCTCGAAATTAAAAACTTAATTGTTATCACCTGAATTGCTCTATGGCCACAATGGGGCGAGATGTTTATCTTCTCCGGTTTATGTTGTCGCGTCGATCAAACGGTGAAAAACAAATATTTAACTTCTCAGGTTTATTGCTGTCGCGTCGGTCAAACAGTGAAGAACTAACAAGGTTTAGAATAGCAGCCGACACTGTTTTTCAAAACAGACCTTTTTTATTCAATCGTATGCAGCAAAAAAAATGTGTTGTTCTCTGGAACATACTCATTTGATTGCAATCTGCTTTTTGACTTTATGTGCGTTGCGTGACTGTCGGCATGTAACCCGCAGAAATTAACAAAATTTAGAAAAAAAAGAGTACATAGAGATAGCCATGTTTGAGTTCCAACTTAGAATGGGAATAGTGAATATTTCTTACAGGAAACAGTAAGTTTCAAACCAAACACTTCTATTTCTTTTCTTTTTTTCATACCGCCTGGATTATTTAATTATTAAATCTGCCTCGTGGCAGGGCCTTCATGCCAGTTTTCAATTTTCGTTCACTGACATTTCGAGACAAGACGTGGCGGTTCAATCGGTTCGACCTTCACGTGCTTTCTACGAGTATGTTTCAGAGATCAACACATTTTTTTTGCTGCATACAAGTGCATAAAAAAGGTCTGTTTTGAAAAACAGTGTCGGCTGCTGTTCTAAATGTTGTTAGTTCTTCACTGTTTGACCGACGCAACAGCGATAAACCTAAGAAGTTAAATATTTGTTTTTCATCGTTTGATCGACGTGACAACATAAACCGGAGAAGATAAAAATCTCGCCCCATTGTGGCCATAGAGCAATTCAGGTGATAACAATTGAAGGGGTGGCAGTGCAAAACCATGCTAAGTGACGATTTGGGTGAAAAAAAAAATTTTCGCGAAAGGGCTTGAATTTTTGCATGTGGTCTTCAATGTAATAGAAAAACGCGGCCCTGTATTTTTGTCGCTGGTTTTTGCTTCGTTTTCGAGTTATAACCTATGCAAAAATACTTGGCTTTTCCTAGCCATGTCTTTAGGAGTTTATTTGTTGAACAGCAAACAGGCAGACTGTTTATAGTGTATGAAGTCAAAATCAAATCTCACAGCATATATAGAGTGGAAATCTGGGAACAGATTGTTTACGTCGGGTATTGTGATGTGAGCACAACACGTGAATCGATTGAGAGTCAAACGAAATTCATTGAACAAAAAAGAGATGTGCCGCATTAGAGCTCTGTCAACTAATATCTTAAGCATTGTTTTAAAGTACCTTGTGTGCCTGCCTGGTGGTTGAGAGACATCATAAAGTCTCGATAAACCCGTAAGTCATCAGCACGTTTTAAAGAATCAAAATGTGTTCTGAAACTTCGAAGGCAGCTGATATACCGTAATCGTGTTATCGGCGTTCGAAGTCAGATCGAGCCAGGCAGCAAAGTCCAAGAGCAGTTCTTGCCCAAAAAAAATACCCTCTGGTGAGTCGTGGCTCATTTGCCAAGCGTTGCTAGCATCAAAGTTTGGAAAGCGAGAACTGCTTTTAGACTTATAAAATTTGTCTTGTATCGACCGCCATGTTTTCCTGCACACGAGGTGTAAAGACCCTTCCCGGCATGCATTGCGATCACGTTCTGTGGACATTTCTCGAACTGGTAACTAGGTTGTTTAAACATAAGAATGGCCAACAAGTAGCGATTGATTGTAACATAGATCTGTGATCCAGGTTGCGTCGATTTTATTTCAAATCGGCATGATTTGTAGTGTTTTGAGCTTCTGGGATCAGCGGACATGCCGATGTATGGAGACCTGTATGTTGCGGAGAAGGGTTAATCTGCTAATCTGTCAGCCCTATTTATAGCGTGTTTTCACGTGAAATCAACATCATTGAGCTTATAAGTTGCATGAAATTACCATTTTGCTGTTTTCTAACTGAAACTAGCATCCTTGCCGTCAAGCGTTAACGTGAAATCAACATTTTAACCTATTTAGACCTGAAATTAACATCATTGAGCCTATGCACTGCGTGAAATTGACATTTTGCTGGTTTCTAAGTGAAACCAACATCCTTGCCGTCACGCATTAACGTGAAATCAACATTTTAACCTATTTAGACCTGAAATCAACATCATTGAGCATATGCACTGCGTGACATTGACATTTTGCTGGTTTCTAAGTGAAACCAACATCCTTGCCGTCACGCGTTAACGTGAAATCAACATTTTAACCTATTTAGACCTGAAATCAACATCATTGAGCTTATGCGCTGCGTGAAATTGACATTTTGCTGGTTTCTAAGTGAAATCAACTTCCTTGCCGTCACACGTTAACGTCAAATCAATATTTTAACCTATTTAGACCTGAAATCAACATCACTGAGCTTATGCGTTGCGTGAAATTGACATTTTGCTCGTTTCTAAGAGAAATCAACCTCCTTGCTGTAATGCGTTAACGTGAAATCAACATTTAAACCTTTTTTGACCTAAAATCAACATTTTTGAGCTTATACGTTGCGTGAAATTCACATTTTGCTGCTTTCCAAGTGAAATCAAAGTCCTTGTGGACGCGGCTTGCCGATCCTTTGTTATGATAAACCTAGGCGAGACTTTGACTTATAACAAAGGCTTGGCTTGGCTATTATAACAAACGATCGGCTCTGTTTATCATAACAAAGGCCCGGCTTCGTTTATTTGAAGACCTCGGTGGGAAAAGGGCGCTAGGTATTTTAATCAAAAGTGAACTTTGTCGAAAACGCTCCAAATTTCGCATGCAGTTTTGTTTAGGTATGTTTAAGAATGTCCCGTATTTTTTCCGCTCAGCTTTGCTTCGTTTTCGAGATATTGTGTATGCAGAAAAACCACTCGGTTTTCCTAGCGGCATCTTTATAAACAAAGCAAAAACCAGCGACAAAAATACAGGACCACGTTTTTCTATTACATTGAAGACCACATGCAAGAATTCAAGCCCTTTTGCGAAAAAAATTTTTTTCACCCAAATCGTCACTTAGCATGGTTTTGCACTGACCCCTTCAATTGAGTTTTTAATTTCGAGGGGTCTGAGTTTTCGGGGTCTGAGTTTTCGTGACACCCGTTTTTCCTGGCTTTCCCTAGACTACCTCCGAATTGTACGGCCCCTTGCAAAGACTGGTGACGATCATATCGAAGAAAGCAACGAATATAATGAAGTAAGCACCGAATATAATGAAGTAATCACCGAACAAGGAAGTACCGAATATAATGGCCTTTGCACCAAATATAAGGTAAAGAGCATCGAATATAATAGTGTTAGCACCCGAAATAATGAAGAAAACACCAAACAAAGTTAGAACCGAATATAACGAAGAAAGCACCGAATATAATAAAGACAGCACCGAATATAATGAAAAAAGCACCTAATATAACGAAGAAAGCACCGAATATAACAAGGGAAGCACCGAATATAATGGAATAAGCACCGAATATAATGAAGACAGCACCGCAAATAAAGACATAAGCACCGAGTATAATGGAATAAGCACCGAGTATAATGAGTTAATCACCGAATATAATAACATAAGTAGTAAATATAATGACATAACCACCCAATGTAATAAAAAAAAGTATCATAAGACAGTTCTGGCGTTCCATATTCTAGCATATGCGCCTTTCAATTGTAGTTGTTGAAGCACAGTGATTCGTGTCTTTGGAAAGTTTAGCCGTGCATAGACAAAATCTCCAAACAAGTGAAAACTCCTTAAAGGTTTGCACTTAAATTATTTGACATGATTTAAATGCTTTCTCCTATAAATTTCGGTGCCACACTTTGAAAACAACACTAAAACCGTGTATTTGCATTTTCAGTACAGAGGAAAATAGCCTATTCCAGGCGTTCAGTTGGTTCGATGCAGCGGGAATAACAGCAAGCGAAAAACTAGGGGAGGAGCGCAGTGAGAGAATGTGCCTCTCCCCTATTTTTCTGCTCACCGTTTTACGCTCTCCACCTCAGCTAACTGAACTAAACAAACTTTGAAAACTTGAAAGTCAGACTCTAAAGGGCCATTAGAAAAGACGTCCTTTCTATCTCCTTAGAAAACTCAAATCCGGAATATTACAATGAATCAAATCGATTGACGAGGTATTACCAAAAGACAGACAGGACATAATATTAAAATAAACTTGGTGCTCTACTCTGAGAGATGTTGAAAAAAGACAATGTGATTGTTTTTTATTGAGTTTTGTCGGAGTGTACTTAATCTCTATAACAAAACTTGCGTTACAGGTCACGAATAACGGGTCGACGATTGGTATGCAAATTTCCACACATTTGCAAAGAGACAGATTCAGGTCTGTGATGGAAAACAATTATTGCCCGTTCTATTCTGTTAAAAGCTTTTGGTGTCCATTGCTAAGTTTTGTCAAGTTTTGAAAGCAACAATGAAGTAGTGTGTAATAAGAATTGCAGCCATAGACCTACAAAAGGGGAGCAAAAACACATCCTTTATCAAAACATCAAGATTTCCCGCATTTTATCTGCTGAGCTGTTCATAACCATTCGTTCAATACGAACCCTTTCCTTTGGCCGTTCGAATGCTGGAATCATGTTCCAAATGTTTCTTTAGCAGTTCAAATGGCTGGCATCATCTGTTTGAAATTTTTCCAGTGCCATTTGAACGTTTACAGAATCTGTTCGAAATTTTTCTGTGGCTGTTTGAACAGTATTTGAAACTGTTTTGAATGGATGGAACATCCATTTCTCGTCCATTCGTTAGCCATTCGTCACGCAGTGAAGAAATTTCTTGATTTCTTATTTTAGATTGATTTTTACACGAGTGCTTCGCTTTCATTTTTCGTTGTTTTCTCTAATGTTAGCCGTTTATAGTACAAGAATGAAATTCTGTTGTATTTGGTTTCGTTTTTGTCCTCCGAAATCAACAATTAACTCATTTTTGCATATTCAATTTTCTCAACTTCTGTGGAACACTTTGTCGTGCAGTAAAGAAAATAATAGTATAATTTCTTGTAATTGTTTTTTTTAAATATTTTGGCCCTTCATTTATTCAACTTTAAATAAATGATGTCTTGAAATCTGATCTTGTGTCTGTGGTTATTGCGCATACGGTTTATTTCCGTGCTTTCGCTTGCTCTGAAATATTCCAAAAAACGCCAAAGAATTAGGGGTGGGTCGTGGGCAATTTCATTCAGGCGTCAATGGGTTAAGTGAAAAAGCACCTTTGCCATCACCTTTTGACATGAAATCAACATGTATGTGTATTTTTTAAAAGTGAAATCAACATCTCTGAGCTTTCCCGCTGACATGAAATCACCATATAAGTGTTTTGTTTAAAAGTGAAATGAGCTCTGCGGCGGCGTGTCTAAAATACTGGTAGCTGAAATTTAATACACAAAGGTAAATAGTAGTGGGTGGTCATATTTCACCAGGGTTGTAATAAGATCACACAGCGCTGAATATTTCTGTGTCGATTCTGTGCACATCAAGATTGGAATGGTTGTCGCTGACTGCACCCTATAAGAAATGAGTTTCGACTACAAGGTAAGTTTTATAAACACATTGCCATTGAAACAAATAAGTGTCGGCTTAACTTCAGAGTAACCTGTCTACGTATTGGTTTTTTTCTCAACATTCAATTATGCCTAAAAAGGGTCGATCACGGGTCACGAAAATATCCTTTACCACCCTCAAGCTACAGAAAGAGTAAAGAATGGTCTCTTTTCCCATAAGAACTTACCGCAAAACAAAATAAATTCACCAAAATGGACAGTATTTACGGAAAAGTTCATCAGAAGAAAAGAAAAAAAATCTGAAATGATAAGAAAAGCACAAATGTAGCATCACACTTTCCCTAAGTCGCTCGTATGTATGCAGTGTATGTAGCCAACAAAATCAAGGAATGGCTTCGAATGAGCGACGTTTGTCACTTGTAGGAAATCAATTTGTGCTGACATTTTTTGCTGTGAAAAATTGCATCAATTCATTTTTTTTTTATCATATTGACGTCGGTACAAAACCACAAGGAACGATCGACAAACTACGGCCGTAAAACTGTAATTTGATTTTGTCAATAAAGAGAATGAAAAGTCGCTTTATACGTTTTGTGGTATTTATTTCACATTTGATAACTGCAAAACCCTATTTTACAATAACTGAGTGAATTTCCGCGCGCTGATTGGCTGATTTCTATCATCAATAAGAGTACAGACACATGAATGATGCAATCTGCAAGGATCTTGAAAACTTCACCAAACTATTTATAGTTCAGCGCTGTTTAGTTCTTGAAAGCATCCAAACTGGACTAAATTAGATTCAACTGTCAAGGGAAAAACGTGAAAGTTTAACATGGAACTCGATGAATGGAATCTGTTTAATTTTGCTTTGTTCAAAGTGAACTGTGAATGTAATCTGGCGGACATTCCTTCACCACTAGAAATTACTGCTTACATGACACGCATGAGGTTTTTCATACAAATGCTAGGAATAACATCTTGCAAATTGTGTGTTGGACTATTGCATGTGATCGTGTCGAGTATAGGGGTCGCCATTCTTTTAGGCGTTATGGCACTATTGCTAGTGGGTAGACTTGTGACGTTTCCCATTCAGCCAATTCAGTTAAAATGTCATTGTGATTAGTTTTACTTGTTTGTTACTGTTAATGGTAAAGTCATTTCAAAATCAATAGATCACGTTTCAGATTAATCAATTTTTTTATAACCAGTATAGAATTACAGGTTGACGTTTATCAACTTCTGATTCTATTATACGGAATAATTTCTTTGCCTCAATAAGATATAATGATAACTACACAATTGCTTTTAGTTATCTTAGGTTCGTTTTTACCAGCTGAGTTCTCATTTGGAGGATATCTGCTTGTAGGATGAGTAACGTCCAAATGTCAAACGTTGTGGGTCATAGTCTGGTTAATGTGAAAATATCTTGTAAGTCGTTTTAGATACATGTATTAGTTACTGTCAACGGTTGGTTGGGCTCTATTGTTATGTTATTTTTTGTTGGAATTAAAGTTTTTGTAAATTGATTGGAAATAATGCGTTTTGGTCCTACCTAACCAAATTCCTTTGACCACTTACCAGTTACCAGTTACCAGCTACCAGTATTTTACACACACTGGCTCGGTCATGCATTCTAGTGAAATCAACATTATTTTTAACTGTTTCTTAAAAAACAGCGTCTTTAATATCGTCTGTTGACCTGAAATCAACCTTTTGCCATTTTTTGTACTGAAGACAAAATTATTGCTAAGTGAGACAAAGTTGTTTACTTTGTTGTGGAGCAGAAACATGTTTTGAGCTTTTTACTGGCAATTCAGAGCGAAAAAAGCAAAATATAACCTTAAATTCAACATACAAGGTGGATATGCATACGGCACTTCAATTGCTTTTTAGACTGCTAAAATTCTTTCTGTTATGGTTGGAATCCAAGGAGCCATACGACTTGCAAGCTGAAAGAGCACATTTTTGAAACTTGAACAAGTACCACAGATTTTAAAATTTTGGACATTTTTTGCTTCTAAATGCATTTCTTGGCTTTATCTTGAATGATAATCAATTTTAAATGCAGTTTCTTTAAGATTTCTTTTAGTTGGCCATCTGTTGTTGAGATTTTTATGCTATTGTAAGTGATTAGTATTGTAGTTTATGGGAGCTCCACTTTTGGGCTTGGGTAAATCTGTATATTACAGACTATTCAGAGTGATTTGAAATACACATAAAGAAAATCCTTTATGAGATATCCCAAGCATTGATAAAAGCACTCAAGGCAGAGTCAGGTGCTTTACTGCATATTTGATTTACAGCGACCTGTGTGTGCTTCACTTCTGGTCAGCATGAACTGCTTTGAGAGCAAAAAACAGGGCATTTTGGGAATTTCAGTATTACATAAATAACATTTCCGACAACACATACTGTTAATATCCCTGACAAAGTTTCCTTATGCAAGAAAGGAACTAATTAAAGTAGCTCACAGTGTGCAGAGGTTCCCTTCTCCTTAAAGCAGAAAGAGTAGAGATCATTTCTGTACACGGCTTATGTCAATCTTACCTTCTATAACACAAGAAGCAGGGAAATTTCCTTTGAAATGAGCAGTATCAACTTCAATCTATAAGTCAGAATCGTATTGTAGATACAAAAAGTGAATTATCATAGTTTAGATTGATAGTAATCCTAAACAAAACATAGCACTTAATGTATATATTCTATTGTATTTATTGAGAAGACTGCCCAGTTAACCTGCTAAAGGAAGTAAAAAAACAGGTCGCAATGGTAATACACATATTGGAACAATGAAAACTAATTTTATCATGGATTGGAAATGCTTCACACAGTCACTAAGGCAGTAGGAGGTTATCTTTTCCCATGAAAATTACATGCTGCATCGATATCCAAATAAACAACACACTTATCAAAGAAGAACTGGAATAAGCTGGAGGAGTTAGAGACACACTGAAAAGACAATGCTGCAGATGTTCATTTTTCAATATGGGGAGCATTTTTACAGTTATACAATGTACCCCTCATACAGTGTAACAAAGATAGCAAAAGCCACTAAAAGCCTTTCAAATTTTTTGGTATTGAGCATGTTTTTGGCAATATGTGGGCATTTTGAAAAACTGACAAAATTCTTGGAAATGGCAATCTTTCCTGCTTGTTGATTAGGTCAGGAGCCAATGAATCATGGGCTCCTGATTAAGTGCAGATCCAGAGGTTGTTTCATGTCACTCAAGGATCAGCAGAAGGTACCCACAATGCAAATGGAAATAAATTCATTCCAGTCCATGATTTTACTTGGAGGTTCAAAACAGTTTGTTCCTGTGGGCTCAGGTCAATGACAAAGTGTTTCATGAATAGAGAACCAGAAAATCTTCCCAGTGACAACAGCCCAAATTCCATGACTAGCATTTGCCAGCTTGTACTATAAAATCAGTCTGACCAGATATGAAACAACACTCCAGTCGTTCTGTTAAAAGTATTCATCCATGAAAGAAGTCGAGCTAATTAAAGTAAATAGCTGCACATATAAAAAAAACCACAAGCTTTCAACGGTCTTAACTAGAGTCTTCAATGGGGGAATAGTATAAAGGTGCCAAAAATTCAAAAATATTTAACATAAAAAGAAGCCTCGAGTGTGCTCTGTTCTGTTGTAAAGCACGCAGGAAGTAGTAAAGCACGCAGGAAGTGGTAGAGCATGAAAGAAGCTTTGTTTGTATTACTTGATTGTTTTTAACGTTGCGAAAACAGAAGCAATGTGCATCGGCTTCCCCCAGAACTGTGAAAATGAACCAGTTGGAGTCAAATGGAAAACTTGGGTTACGGACGGTGCCTACTAAATACAAAGGTTTTTGCGCCAGGTAAGGGCCACACGGGAAAAGTAGATCTTTGCAAGGGCTATTGGAATCCACAAAGAAAAATGGGAGTAGCTACGCATTTTTTTGAGATAATTAGCCTTGAATCTCAACAAAAATGCTGACATCAGCACTTTCCTGAAAAAAAGAAGGAAAGGATATTTATTCACAGATTTCCATAGAATTCGCCTTCACATACAGAAAAGCAAACACATTTAAAAGATCTTTAAACTACATGGCAAATGTTGACAAAAAAAACATTTTTGATATGTTTTTAATAACAAAATCGTTGCAAAAGCGCTTTTAACGTATCTGACAGCCTTCCTCTGGTTCAGCTAAAATACAGTCTTAATACCTTTTGCTCACAACCAGAAACTAATCACATGTTGAATAGACTTGCCACTTCCATTTCATAACATAAAATGTAGGGGTAACCATGCGGTTTTTATAGCTACTGAACTTTTACCTTGCCCGTTACATTTTTTCCTGTCACCTCCCCAGTGAGACATTTGCGTATCTCGCACTTGTTTTGCGTGCACACTACACCATCTGTAGGTACATGTTTACAGTTGAATTTCAGTATAATTTTCGACAGACGATAGCTAGGTTTTCAGCTGGAAGACGTAAACAGGTTATCGTTAGCGATATGCTGTTATTCAGGTGTTCCTGGTTTAAATACAGGTTCATTAAACTTGATTTGGTCACAATAGGAAAATTTTGCTTTCATTTTAGTCCTGTATGTGATAGCGTAGTTGATTGCATCAATGTTAGCCCCAGCGTGCCTGTGGAGCTAAACCATGGGTTGCGTGATGTGCAGAACGTTTGCGCACTAACAAAAGTAGGCACCGTCCTTAAGTTTTTAGGAATTTTCATTACATATGATGTACAGATACTAGTCAAGAAAAATTTTAAGCAAAGGCTAAAAAAACTCAGAAATGCAATAAATTTATGAAAGTCAAGGGGTTTGTCAATTCATGGCAAAGTTAATGTTATAAAGGCAATTCTTCTTCCAAAACTAATATACCCTAGTTTGGTGATTAAAGCCTGGCATTCCATCTGAAGTTCTGTCTATAGTTTTTCATTTTTCATGGAACAGGAAAGATAAAGTTATTTGAAGTTCAACGTATGCACCCTATAAGCAAGGTGGCCTCAAAATGATAGATTATGAAACCATATGGTAAAAGCATTGAGGTTGAGGTGGCTAATGCGCATAACGGATGAGGACTTGTCAGGTTTCTGGAAGTCTTACCTTAACTATCTTTTGGATAATGAAGGGGGTCTTCTTCTTCTTCAGTGTAATTATGGCGTAAACCTAATAAACATTTCACCTACTTTTTATCAGGATCTATTAGTGTGGTGGTCAGATATAGGAGAAATTGTAGATCCAAATAATGTTTACAGATATATTATATGGAACAACAAAGAAATCAAAATCAATGGTGAAAGTGTTTTTTATAAGCATTATTTTAATATGAATATTAAATATACAAATGATCTGCTCTTTAGTAAGTCAAATATCGAGTATTTTAATGTTCTCAGAAGTGAGGGGTTGACAAGGTCCAACTTTTTAGTATGGAAAGGCCTAAGGCAATCTGTTCCTTTGAAGTTGCCTATCAACATACCCAATTTTAATGTGATTCTTGATTTTGAAAGTGTTAAAATGTCATGACTATTATTGTTTTCTTATAAAACAAAAATTGGAAAAGCCAAGTAAATGGGTTAAGCTAAAGAAAGAATTTAGCCTTGATTGACAAGCAAGTTTCAGAGGCATTTCTTTTGCCTGTGAGGGTTGCTAACAAGCAGTATCTACGGTCCTTTCAGTACAAAGTGTTGAATTCTGTTCTGTTTACTAATGACTGCCTGTGTAAAATAGGATATGTTTCTAATCCCAACTACCCCTTCTGTCATCAGCTAACAGACACCATATCCCATATTTTGTTCGGTTGTTCTTTTTCGAATTCTTTTTGGCATGAGGTTAATGAAAAAATTTTGAGTAAAATCAAGAGTTGCAGAAGCCTCTCGCTTACATATTGCAATGTTACTGTTGGGTCTTTTGAGGAGATGGATCTATTTAATTATACAGTAATTTTAGGAAAATCATTCTTGTGGACTTGTCAATGTAGAGAAACATTACCTTCCTCGAGTCACTTAATAAGAATTTTGGTAATTAAATATGAAACTGAAAAACATATATTTCAAATTGAATAAAACGAATTTGTTTAAAGAAAAATGGAAGATTTTTGAGGAAACAATTTTAACTAACAATTAAAGTCAGACAACGTTATTATTAAGGAAAATTGTTAAGTTAAATAAGTACATAGAAAAGAATTGACAATATCTATTTTCTTCATTAATTCAATATGGTGTCATTGTTAACTTCTGTAAACCCAACTTAATTCATTCTTCTGTAACTTAATTGTTGAAAAAGAATTGCAATTGTTGTAATTGTGGAAATAAATAAAACAAACAAACAAACAAAAAAACAAAGAAGTGTAGGGGAAAACATGAGAGGTACTTGACCAGTTTTCCCTACTTCTTGGGTGCTTTCCCACCTCCTGCATACTTTACAACAAAACAGAGCACAGTCGAGGCTTCTCTATTTGTTTTATGATAAAGAATCTATCAATTTCCCCATGCATTCGCTGAATTTTCACACCAAACTTTATTTTCCAAACGAGTAAAAGTGGCATCAGCATGCTCTGTTCTCTGATAAAGCAGGCTAAAATAAGCCATGCAATCACAATCCTTGTTAGAACTGTTCAAATAATTTGATTGGCTAATGAGACAACAGCTGTCAATTACAAACTGGACTTCAGCTAAGCTTTCAGTTTCAAGTGGCTTTCGAGAGAAGGATGATGCCTTCAAAGTTCACTTATTTAAATAAGGATCTTAAGGTTTCTAGTCCAGAGGAATCTGGCCGCATTATGGCTCATGAAAACATGCACTTTTCCAATGGAAATTATGAAACAAGGAGCTCAAAGCTTGCGGATGAAAATGCAAAATGTTGTGTTGTATTTGAAAGGAGCTACAGTTATTTATGGTTTGCAGCCACTTGCAGCAAGATTGCCCGAACTAGCATCAAAGTTGGAAAGACTAGAGTGCTCACACTGGTTCTAACCCGACAGGAGAGAATATCAGGGCAAGGTTTCAACTGCAATAATTGCATAATCCCACAAAAATAATATCCATCATGTTGCAGTGCCAAATAGCAATGAAAACCAAACAGTGTCACAAATTTGGGTTGCAGACAATTTACAGAAGGGGTTTCTTCTTACCTATACTCCAATGTTACGTTGCCAATGCAGTTACACTTTTTTCTCCCTTCTCAACCTACAAACTGATACTGGCATCTCTTTTCCCACCCTGCTCAATGATACTAAATGGAAAGCTACGCTTTTATGTATTAGATGAAGCTTCAAAGAAAAGGAAATTGATAGCTAAATCTTACATAATTTTAAATGGCGGTTTGCAAGTTGAGTTCTGGAAAAAAGCTCAGTCCATCATATACTCACTGCGTACCATTACTGTGGAATGTTGTATAAAACTCTAATAAGTGCCATACATTATTTGAGAAAAGCTGAACAGTCGATTTTAACTGTCCTGGATATCCTTGATCTCGAAGATTGGAATTGCTTCTGGGGGAAATTGTCTAAGCACAAAGGGAATCTAAAAGCACCAGGCAGGAAAAGACTGGGAATGTTTCACACTCTGTCGCTTATCCTGAAACAACTTGGGGTAAAAGCTGCATATCATATAGATTTTGATCATATTGATTTTCAACATGGCGGTTGATTATGTCAGGACCGCCTCTATAATTTTACTCGTCAATCTTCTCAATCTTTACACCTTTAGCACTGAAGTCCTTCTACAATCACAGGAGAAACTTTATTCCTCTGCTTTTTCAGGCCCATTGTGCTAAGAACTTACTGCAAATGCAGTCGGCGAGCTTCTCACATTCGAGGAAAAGAAGATTACTCAAACAGGGTGGCAGGTTTCCAGCTGGTAGTTGTAAAAGAGCTACGGCAACATGCTACTTGTGTTCAAGATCAATAGCTATAAACCACCATGCCACTCCCCACAGCAACTCTTCTCAAAGCTCACATATGAAATGTGTGGGATTGTCAGCAAAAGATTTTCTGAGGTGGAAATGCAATGTCACAAGGACTGATAATATGTGGGGTGTCTACAAAACGAAGACCTAAGACCTAAGACCTAAGACCTAAGACCCAAGACCCAAGAACGAAGACTTGTTTTTTTACAGGCCTATCAAACCAGAGACAGTCAAACCGGGTCAACGCTTTTCTTCAGACAACAACTGACGTGAAATTAATGGGGTCTTCGTTTTGTAGATAAGGCCGCCTCAAACTACAAAACGAAGACCCTCGCTTAAATGCTTTGTTCGTTGTCAGCTGACGTGGAATCAATGGGGTCTTTGTTTTGTAGATAAGGCCGGCTCGAACTACAAAACAAAGACCCCCGCTTAAATGCTCTGTTCGTTGTCATCTGGCGTGGAATCAATGGGGTCTTCGTTTTGTAGATAAGTCCGGCTCGAACTACAAAATGAAGACCCTCACTTAAATGCTTTCTTTGTGTCAGCTGACACGGAATCAATGGGATCTTTGTTTTGTAGATAAGGCCGGCTCAAACTACAAAACGAAGACCCTCACTAAAATGCTTTGTTCATTGTCAGCTGACGTGGAATCAATGGGGTCTTCGTTTTGTAGATAAGGCCAGCTCGAACTACAAAACGAAGACCCTCACTTAAATGCTTTGTTCGTTGTCATCTGATGTGGAATCAATGGGGTCTTCGTTTTGTAGATAAGGCCAGCTCGAACTACAAAATGAAGACCCTCGCTTAAATGCTTTCTTTGTGTCAGCTGACGCGGAATCAATGGGATCTTCGTTTTGTAGATAAGGCCGCCTCAAACTACAAAACGAAGACCCTCACTGAAATGTTTTGTTCATTGTCAGCTGACGTGGAATCAATGGGGTCTTCGTTTTGTAGATAAGACCAGCTTGAACTACAAAACGAAGACCCTCACTTAAATGCTTTCTTCTTTGTCAGCTGACGCGAAATCAATGGGGTCTTCGTTTTGTAGATAAGACCGGGTTGAACTACAAAACGAAGACCCTCGCTTGAATGCTTTGTTCGTTGTCAGCTGACACGAAATCAATTGATGGGGTCTTCATTTTGTATATAAGGCCAGTTCGAACTACAAAACGAAGACCCTCACTTAAATGCTTTCTTCTTTGTCAGCTGACGCGAAATCAATGGAGTCTTCATTTTGTAGATAAGACCGGGTCGAACTACAAAATGAAGACCCTCGCGTAAATGCTTTGTTTGTTGTCAGCTGACTCGAAATGGGTTCTTGTATAATGTCAACAGTTTTTATCGGCTAATCCCCTATAAACCTCACTTATTATTACTATCATTGGCTTCTTTGTAGAAGAGACGCAGATTCCTTTCATGTTGATCAAGGAGCTGTTTGACGACGACAGTTTTGCCATTATATTTCGCAGTAACCTGCAATCATACCCTCCCTCCCTTATCTTCAGACGTGGGGAATTCCCTTCTTCTTTCCAAAAAAAAACAAAAAAAAAACGCCTGATTGCAGGTTAATTTCGCGGTGATCACTGAGCTGAAGCTGCCGCTTCCAATCACGTCCTTGTCTGATAGCTCATTCCAGTTAAATTCCTGGATAGAGGTATCAAATAACTTTGGCCTGTGACTACGCTTCGAGTCGAAGCTAGGTAGAGGAAAAGACAGTTTCTTTGTTTTACAGTCACATCGTGTTACTGTTCCAAAAGAACATCGAGATGAATGAAGCAATGTGAAGTAAATTGTCATCCACGTGCTAAATTGAAATTCGATGCGCATCTAAACCACAATTGGTACAAAGACAGCCTTTAATAAAGCAATATTAATACTTAACTAGACTTACCAGCACGAATTAGAAACTAGTAGACAAAGATTATGAGTGCGTTCGACGCCCACTTTACAATATAAAAGCCTTTAAGACATGACTTCACTGGCCAACTTTCAACCTCTGTCCATTGCTAAAATTAACATTCTTCATCAAAAATCAGGGTTTTACGGACAATTTTAAGAGGTCTCCCGTATTCTCTTTGTTTGTACGTTTTTCTCCAATTGCAAATAAAACACTATTTGAGTTATTTGATTTTCTTTATTTTAAAGAGGGTCTTCCTTTTGAAATTGGGGGCGGCAATGGTTTTGCGTCCATACCGTAGGTGTGCAAGTTTACATTATTTTATTCTATTTTTTATTGTTTTCAAATTACTGTTAAGAAGTGGGGTCTACAGGGGATTAGCCGATGAAAACTGTTGACATTATACAAGAACCCATTTCGAGTCAGCTGACAACGAACAAAGCATTTATGTGAGGGTCTTCGTTTTGTAGTTCGAGCCGGTCTTATCTACAAAACGAAGACTCCATTGATTTCATGTCATCTGACAAAGAAGAGAGCATTTAAGTGAGGGTCTTCGTTTTGTAGTTCGAACTGGCATTATCTACAAAACGAAGACCCCATCAATTGATTTCGTGTCAGCTGACAATGAACAAAGCATTCAAGCGAGGGTCTTGATTTTGTAGTTCGAGCCGGTCTTATCTACAAAACGAAGACCCCATTGATTTCGCGTCAGCTGACAAAGAAGAAAGCATTTAAGTGAAGGTCTTCGTTTTGTAGTTCGAACTGGCCTTATCTACAAAACGAAGACCCCATTGATTCCACGTCAGCTGACAACGAACAAAGCATTATTTTTAGCGAGGGCCTTCGTTTTGTAGTTCGAGCCAGCCTTATCTACAAAACGAAGACTCCATTGATTCCGTGTCAGCTGACAAAGAAGAGAGCATTTAAGTGAGGGTCTTCGTTTTGTAGTTCGAACTGGCATTATCTACAAAACGAAGACCCCATCAATTGATTTCATGTCAGCTGACAATGAACAAAGCATTCAAGCGAGGGTCTTCATTTTGTAGTTCGAGCCGGTCTTATCTACAAAACGAAGACCCCATTGATTTCGCGTCAGCTGACAAAGAAGAAAGCATTTAAGTGAAGGTCTTCGTTTTGTAGTTCGAACTGGCCTTATCTACAAAACGAAGACCCCATTGATTCCACGTCAGCTGACAACGAACAAAGCATTATTTTTAGCGAGGGTCTTCGTTTTGTAGTTCGAGCCGGCCTTATCTACAAAACGAAGACCCCATTGATTCCATGTCAGCTGACACAAAGAAAGCATTTAAGCGAGGGTCTTCATTTTGTAGTTCGAGCCGGCCTTATCTACAAAATGAAGACCCCATTGATTCCACGTCAGATGACAATGAACAAAACATTTAAGCGAGGGTCTTCGTTTTGTAGTTCCAGCTGGCCTTATCTACAAAACGAAGACCCCATTGATTCCGCGTCAGCTGACACAAAGAAAGCATTTAAGTGAGGGTCTTTGTTTTGTAGTTTGAGCCGGCCTTATCTACAAAACAAAGACCCCATTGATTCCACGTCAGATGACAACGAACAAAGCATTTAAGTGAGGGTCTTCGTTTTGTAGTTCGAGCCGGCCTTATCTACAAAACGAAGACCCCATTAATTTCGCGTCAGTTGTTGTCTGAAGAAAAGCATTGACCCAGTTTGACTGTCTCTGGTTTGATAGGCCTGTAAAAAAACAAGTCTTCGTTTTTGGGTCTTAGGTCTTCGTTTTGTAGACACCCATAATATGTGGGTATGTACTAAATGTGTTTCTGGAATCAGCTTCCACTCAACGTGAGTTTCAATTTGTCGGGCTCTGGTACTGATGATCTATCCATTTCAATGGATACCAACACTGGTGACAATATCGTGGAGACTAAAACCATTTACCAACAACGTGACCTTAGGAAGCTTGAATATGAACAGTCTGGCTGGAAAATTCAGCGAGGTCCTTGAATGGGTCAAGGCCTTGATAGGCCATTCCTACACTCCTGGTTTGCAATAAATGGCTATGATGTTTGTCGCAGGGACAGAAAGAATGGTGGCTGAGGCATTATATTGTATATTTGAAAGTTGATACCATCTTATTGGATACAAAGGAAATGCTCTGAAGTGGAGTGTATTCTTGTGGATATCCAGGAGGGTAAACAGGATATCTTGTTATTATGTGCACCATCTGTAAACAATGCTAATTTCACAAGAGAAATGCATATATTCCCAGATGCAGCAATGTCAAAATGGGCAAATGTCGTTTGTTTGGGTGAGCTGAACTGTGACATTCTCCACCCGTTAGATAATGGCAAAGAGGGACATGCTTGCATGGTTAGACGTGTGATGTTTATGATTTGGACAATTTACAGAACCGACTGTTGTCGTAACAAATGTTTCAGCATTTGTATTACAAGTGGGCACGCTCCAGTTAGGTCTGAGTGATCACAAATTGGTTTACGCATTTCTTAACAGGAGGGTGAGACCGCAAACTGTCTTCACAAAGAGAAGGTGTTTTAAGAATTTTGATGAGAAGGTTTTCAACAATGACTTACAGCACGTGCCATTTGACATTGTGTGCCTTTTTGACGATGTGAGCGATATTTGTTGGGCTTGGGAGGAAATTGTACATTGATGTGTTGAATGACCACAAACCATTAAAGACCAGAAAGTTTAGAGGCACTTCTGGAAAATCGAAATTCATTACACCTGAAATAAAATCGGTGATGCATAAAAGAAATACTGTTATTGTGCAAATTCTACAGAGCGAGGTCAGAAGTTGACTGGGAAGCTTATAGATGCCTTAGAAACAGTGTTGTTGCTATGCGTCACAAATCCATCACCAAACACTTTGAATGCCTGTGAAACCTGTGTGTAGGAAACCAGAGGGATTTCTGGGGCTCATTGCGCCCTTTCATGTTTTCTAAGCGTTATTACTCTTAAAGAGGAATAAAGAGTAATCAAAGATCAAAATCAATACTTTAGTAACATCACAAGGGACCTGATCGTACATGTAAACAAGCACACCACCTTCAATGAACAATAACATGTAGCTAAAATTCCATTGGACTAGAATGTGAAGACTAACACATTTGCCTTTAAACCGATTAACCACCATACTGTAAAAATGGTATTGGAGAATATTTATCCGAATAAAGCTCGAGGAAATGGCATGATCCCTCCAAGAGCGGTTAAGGCATCATTATTGTCCATAGCAAAACCCCTCTGTGATCTGATTAATATCATCATTAGCAGATCACAAGTACCTGATACCTGGAAGCACGGACAAATCACACCACTCCACAAGAAAAAAGTGTTCTGGATAAAAAGAACTGTAGACCAGTGACTGTCTTACCTGTCTTTGGTAAAGTGTTTGAGAGGCTAACACACATTCAAATGGCTGAGCTCTTTGAGCCTATCTTTCATGATTTTGTTTTTGCATATCGAAAATTTCACGGTTGTCCTTCAGCATTACTAATGCTAACAGAGCAATGGAAAAAAGGACTTGATAGACGCACTGTAATCGCTGTGATAGCAATTGATCTTAGTATTAGTGCTCCAGTTCTCGTCTTCTCAGACTTTGCAAAGCAGCCTTTCTTGTTGAGCTGGAGACATGGATGATTGCTGGTAAGTATACATATCATACATTTCAAGGAGACTTCCTTTATTGTCTCAGTGAAACTCCTCTACGTTATTCTGACACATAGTGCGTTGACATATACATTATCTTTATTTAAACATAAGAAACCCATTCAGTTAAGCTAAAAATAGTTGCATGTCTCACAGGTTGCCAGCTTTTACTGTTAACATGTCCTCACATTATTTTAGCCAATCATACATGTAAGCACTTTATTTCAAGTTGAACTCCATTTCTTAGAGGTCTTCGTTTTGAAGACACCCTAGAGAAACAGTGACAAATGCCTTTAAGTGGCTTAGAAAACGTGACCACAGTCTCTACAAAGTCACTTACTCCAATTTAGCAATCAATCCTGTGACTTTTCTATGCACTTGTGCACATTTTGCTTGAGAAATACTTTCTGCAGTTTTCTGAGTCAATTTTTGCAGGTATTTTATTCTACTCAGGTTTAGTGTAATAATTATTATACTGAATCAATTATTCTCCTTTGTGTCAGTGGCTAGTGGTGGATATTTATGTCACTGCTTCACAGCTTGGTAAATTTCCATCACTAGACCCACCTCCACTAAATGCTAAAATAAAAAGCTAATTTTGTCTTTGCCATATATTTTCAGTTACATGTAGCACTACAAATCTTGCAGAAGCCAACTGATCAATAAAATCAAAGATACAACCAGTTTCATAGTTGTTCAATTTTATTATGTAAATGTGTGAGGTCTTTTCTTTTAAAAATAACAAATGGTTTCCTGGGTGTCACATAAAAGGTAATGTAAAATTTACCTTTTTTAAAGTTCCTGGATGTCCTAAGTGAATAATTGACCACTCACAACCTGTTAACCAAGACAAAATGTATTGACATTTTGAGACTATGTACTGATGCCCGACTGTTAAGTAAGGGTAACATATATTGTTTGCAGTGTTTTGGTGCTTGTTTTTTATTGAGTAGCATGCGACTCAAAGGGTTAACCAAAACGTTTATCAGGTCCTCCGCTGGGAACATCCAGAGAGTACTGTCGTGATGAGGAATTTAATAGTGTTTTCTAGGATAACTTTTTCTCAGGATAGGGCTGACAGATTAACAGATAAACCGTTCTGCCCAACATACAGGTCTCCATATGTCTGCATGTCTGCTGATCCCAGAAGCTCAAAACACCACAAATCATGCCAATTTGAAATGAAATCAACGCAACCTAGATCACAGATCTATGTTACAATCGATCGCTACTTGTTGGCCATTATTACGTTTAAACAATCTAGTTACCAGCTCGTCACTTAGCATGGTTTTGCACTCACCCCTTCAATTGTAAGTCTAAAATATCATCAAGGCAACTTAGCAATACCTCCTAAATAAAATTATAAACTAAGGAAAACCATAATTTGCTATGCACTTCTGTGTGAGTTTGATTATCTGCCGTGCAGTGCGACTTGGCTTCGGCGTGCTCGTACCGTTCCAAACTAAATTCATAGCCTGCTGCATCAGCTCCCATTGCTAATATTTGTAGCATTGAAAATGGCCTTCAGCAAAGCAAATGTCTTCCGATCGTCTGTGCGACTGATTAAATTCAACGTTTAGAATCACCGCTGTTCTCTTGTCATTGCCACTGCTGGGGCAAATTTATTTGAGGTTGGAACGGCAGAAGCACGACGTTTGGACCAGGCTGAATTCCAACTGAGGTCAGATCGTGGGATAGATTTCAAACAGTCTTACTCTATTTTTCAATAAGACTTGCTTCCTTGGTCTAGCTGGATCACGTTAATAAAACCTCTTCGTTTCATTTAGTGCATCAAATTAATTTGTTTTTCCATCAAGATCAAAATTGAGACACATGCTAAAATTTACTTCAAAAGAGCAGTCTCCTTTCAAATATTTACGGACTAATCGAGTGTATATAAATGGGAAAAACAAACCCTGATATGTTTCCATTATAAGCAAGTGTCTAAACCTCAATAATCTAGGAATTCCAATTAGAGCTAACTGAAAATATATATTACATGACGCCAGTCACGTAATACATGTAGCGTCTTTAGTCTATGTGACTTTGAACTTGTATTTTGGGCTTTTTCTGTAGTTTTATGTACCTTGTGTGAAATAATGAAACACTGTTGTAATAACAACATGGATCAACTCTCTATATTTCCCACAAAGCCCACGAATGGAACAAAAACAGACTAGAGTGCTCAACAATAGAGTTCTTTGAACATACCGCATCATGCAAAAGGAATCAAAGGACAGAAGGAAGGAGCGAGCAAAAGGTGTGCAAGTCCAACTCAGAAATAGCTTAATGCCATTATACATGTATTTTTGGAGTTCAAAACTGGTAGACATCTGAGATAATCCTATGCCTCCCAACCTGGAAATGTTCTCAGTGGTGTCTGAATGTTACTGTTGCCTCAGCAATATAATTCCACCTCATGAATTTAACTGACCTGGGACTTTCAGGCATCCATCTTCCCCTAGCTCAAGGACACTAGGTCGATCCAGCTATTCATCCATAGAAGAAGAAAAAACTTCAGTTATTGATATGTACACTGATTAAAGCAGATATGGTACAGTGTAAGTGCAAAGATTTAAGCTTCAGTAAATTGCATCAACAGGATTCCAACTAAAGGTGATCAAATGAATGCTTACAAGTACCCATCAGCCTAGCAGAATATCAGAAAGAATTTAAAATGTTGTCATATTTACAAAACCACAACAGGCAAGAAATAATCTTCAAATAAGAACACATCCAGTCTGGTTTCAAGTTTGAAAAACATTTTTCATATGAGGCTCATCCATCTTCAGTTTTGCATGTAAATTAGACTGCTAGTCAGTGTGACATAAATACAATGTGCAAAACTGTTGTTAAACACCCAAGTTAATCATGTCAATTCATCACTTTCATTTAAATTGTCCTAGTCAATTTCAGATTTTCAGTCTTTTCTACTCTTTGGTCAATGTCAAAGTTATTTTTCAAAACACCGGGTGCATCAAATCCTTCTTCCCATACAAGGACCGTCTCGACCACTCACAATTGAAGGGGTGAGTGCAAAACCATGCTAAGTGACGATTTAGGTGAAAAAAAAATTTTCGTGAAAGGGCTTGAATTTTTGCATGTGGTCTTCAATGTTACAGAAAAACTTGGTCTTGTATTTTTCCCACTGGTTTTTGCTTCGTTTATGAAGACGCCGCTAGGAAAACCGAGTGGTTTTTTTGCATACACAATATCTCGAAAATGAAGCGAAGCTTAGCACAAAAACTACGGGACATTGCTAAACATACCTAAACAAAACTGCATGTGAAATTTGGAGCATTTTCGACAAAGTTCACTTTTGATTAAAATACCTAACGCCCTTTTCCTGCCAAGGCCTTCAAATAAACGAAGCCGGGCCTTTGTTATGATAAACAGAGCTGATCCTTTGTTATAATAGCCACACCAAGCCTTTGTTATAAGTCGAAGTCTCACCTCGGCTTATCATAACAAAGGATCGGCCCGCCGTGACCGCAAGGACTTTGATTTCACTTAGAAAGCAGCAAAATGTCAATTTCACGCAACGTATAAGCTCAAAAACGTCGATTTGAGGTCAAAAAAAGGTTTAAATGTTGATTTCATGTTAACACGTGACGGCAAGCCGAGGTTGATTTCCCTTAGAAACCAGCAACATGTCAATTTCACGCAACATATAAGCTCAATGATGTTGATTTCAGGTCTAAATAGGTTAAAATGTTGATTTCACGTTAATGCGTGATGGCAAGGATGTTGATTTCAGGTCTAAATAGGTTAAAATGTTGATTTCACGTTAACATGTGACAGCAAGGATGTTGGTTTCACTTAGAAACCAGCAAAATGTCAATTTCACGCAACGCATAAGCTCAGTGATGTTGATTTCAGGTCTAAATAGGTTAAAATGTTGATTTCACGTTAACCCGTGACGGCAAGGATGTTGGTTTCACTTAAAAACCAGCAAAATGTCAATTTCATGCAGCGCATAAGCTCAATGATGTTGATTTCAGGTGTAAATAGGTTAAAATGTTGATTTCACGTTAACGCTTGACGGCAAGGATGTTAATTTCACTTAGAAAACAGCAAAATGGTAATTTCACGCAACGTATAAGCTCAATGATGTTGATTTCAAGTCTAAATAGGTTAAAATGTTGATTTGATGTTAACGCATGACAGCAAGGATGTTGGTTTCACTTAGAAAACAGCAAAATGGAAGGAGCCGGCATGATGGGCTCCTGAAAATGGTAATTTCACACGACATATAAGCTCAAAAATGTTGATATCAGGTCAAAGAAGGTGTAAATAAAAGTAAAATAAAACAAATAAACATTTCAATAAACACTTTTCCAAATACGGCAACGTCTTAACTGGCTAAAAATCACGAGATAAATACATAGTTTTCGACAAATGCGATTGTAGCTTTATGTCACGCACAGCCATAACTTCCAAGTTCAAAATGTGCTGGTACCTCTTATGCCTGATGAGGATAACAACTTTGGTGGCTGTTTAGTTTTGGATTTAAGAATTTGATGACTTCACGTGAAAACACTATATAAATAGGGCTGACAGATTGACAGGTTAACAGATTAACCCTTCTGCACAACATACAGGCCTCGATACATCTGCATGTCTGCTGATCCCAGAAGCTCAAAACAATACAAATCATGCCGATTTGAAATAAAATCAACGCAACCTGGATCACAGAACTATGTTAAAATTGATTGCTGCTTGTTGGCCATTATTATGTTTAAACAATCTAGTTACCAGTTTGAGAAACGTCTGCAGAACGTGATCGCAATGCATGCCAGGAAGGGTGTTTACACGTCGTGCGCGGGAAAACATGGCAGTCGATACAAGACAAATTTTATAAGTCAAAAAACCAGTTCTCGCTTTCCAAACTTTGATACTAGCAATGCTTGGCAAATGGGTCACCACTCACGAGAGGGTATTTTTCTTGGGCAAGAACTGCTCTTGGACTTTGCTGCCTGGCTTGATCTGACTTTGAATGCCGATAACACGATTACGGTATATCAGCTGCCTTCGAAGTTTCAGAACACATTTTGATTCTTTGAAACGTGCTGATGACTTACGGGTTTATCGAGGCTTTATGATGCCTCTCAACTACCAGGCAGGCATGGATGTGTCGAAAACGAAGACCCAAAAGCAAAGACCTAAGACCTAAGACCCTGTGGTCTAAAACGAAGACCCACCAGTCTAAAACGAAGACCCACTGGTCTAAAACGAAGACCCTGTGGTCTAAAACGAAGACCCACCGGTCTAAAACCTTTTTTTCTTCAGGAATGACTATACACTAGGCTATATTGCTTTCGTTTTTGTAGCGCATAAATTAAAATGTCATCTGAGCGCACGGCAAACTTGACAGTTGCTTTGTCTCAGTCGGTACGTGTCAAATTGTGTAACGCAATGAAATTCCAACAGTATAGAAATATACGTTTTAGTGACGATTTTAGTATAATTTGTCGTCACCAATATTCTATTTTTCAAATGCATATGAGTAAATTATGATGAGGTGACTTCATTACTTTGCTTTACTGTACTTATCATGTAAAGGCGCAAAGGTCCACTGTGCGTGACTCGCAAATTTATTCACCACGTGCTACAAGAATTTGATTTTCCCAGGAAAATTACGTTATCACTCTCACATGCATCCCTCACTTCTGTAGCGCATAAATTAAATGTCATCTGAGCGCGCGACAAACTTGACAGTTACTTTATCTCAGCTGGTACAACACGTGTCAAATTTTGTAACGCAATTAAATTTCAACAGTATAGAAATATATGTTTCAAAATTAAGAGCCTGTTTTGTAAAAAGTCAAAGTAATAAGATTTTTTGTTTGTATGATGAGACTAAAATGAAATTTTCAAGTTTGGTGTATGACACTTTTGACATATATCAAAACCGCAACAGTTCTGTAACTGTTGTTCGTTTTTACACTTGGCCAATATATCATCAATTACAACTATTGGTGACAAAATAAAATCGTCACTAAAACGTATATTTTTTCCCTGTTGGAATTTAATTGCGTTACATAATTTGACACGTACCGATTGAGATAAATTATCCATCAAGTTTGTCATGCGCTCAGATGACATTTTAATTTATGAGCTACAAAAATGAGAGCAATTTAGCCTACAATCTTGGACAGAATAAAAAGGAACAATTAACCCCCTTCCCCCCCAAAGCAATGATGAAGGCGTGAAGGAGCAAAAATGTGCCATTTTGGCATCATTGAAATGGGGGGGAGGGGGAGGGGTGGTCCAGGTGTTCCATTTACTATTTTGTCCAAGATTGTAGTGTATAGTATTTCCCTGAAGAATGTGAGAGTGATAATGTAATTTTCCTGGGAAAATCAAATTCTTGTAGCACGTGGTGAATAAATTTGCGAGTCATGCACAGTGGACCTTTGCGCCTTTACATGATAAGTACAGTAAAGCAAAGTAATGAAGTCACCTCATCATAATTTGCTCATATGCATTTGAAAAACAGAATATTGGTGATGACAAATTATACTAAAATCATCACTAAAAATGTATATTTCTATACTGTTGGAATTTCATTGCGTTACACAATTTGACACGTTGTACCGAATGAGATAAAGCAACTGTCAAGTTTGCCGTGTGCTCAGATGACATTTTAATTTATGCGCTACAAAAACGAAAGCAATTTAGCCTAGTGTATAGTCTTTCCTGAAGAAAAAAAAAGGTTTTAGACCGGTGGGTCTTCGTTTTAGACCGGTGGGTCTTCGTTTTAGACCAGTAAGTCTTCATTTTAGACCAATGGGTCTTCGTTTTAGACCGGTGGGTCTTTGTTTTAGACCACAGGGTCTTAGGTCTTCGGTCTTCGTTTTCGACACATCCGGCAGGCGTACAAGGTGCTTTAACACGATGCTTAAGATACTAGTTGACAGAGCTCTAATGCAGCACATCTCTTTTTTGTTCAATGGTATTTCATTTGACGCTCGATCAATTCACATGTTGTGTTCATGTCACAATAACCGATGTAAACAATCTGTTCCCAGATTTCCGCTCCATATATGCTGTGAGATTTGATTTTGACTTCATACACTATAAACAGTCTGCCTGTTTGCTGTTCAACAAATAAACTCCTAAAGACATGGCTAGGAAAAGCCAGGTATTTTTGCATACCTTATAACTCGAAAACAAAGCAAAAACCAGTGATGAAAATACAGGGCCTCCTTTTTCTATTACATTGAAGACCACATGCAAAATTTCAAGCCCTTTCGCGAAATTTTTTCTTTTCATCACTTACCATGGTTTTGCACTCACCCCTTTAATTATCCAAAGTCATTTATAAAGCTAGTTGCTGGGACGGCAATGATTTTTACATTGGGAAAACGAAGCGAAGACTTCATGACCGGAAAATGGAACATTTCAAGGCCCTTTTGAAACATGATCACTCTTCTGCTATTGCTGATCACGTTAAAACAACTGGTCACAACATCAAATGGGACCATTTTGACATTTTGGCGTCTGGCAAAACTGACAACCATTGTAAGGTTAAGGAGACCTTATTCATTCAGGAGTTGCAGCCAGCATTGAATGCCAATGTCAGCAGTGAAAATCTTTTACTTTATTAGGAAAGCTTTTCCATTGTTCACTTTACAGACAGATTCTGTTTGAAATGTCTTAAATTCCTACTGCAGATGTTTTTCTGTCTAGGTTCCAGACCCCCACTGATACAGTATAAATAGCTTTCAAAAATTTTAACAGTTATACTTTTGAAAATGTATGTTGACTGGCATACAAAATGTCAAGTTCATAAAATGCATGTTTTTAAAATGTTTATCACTGCTGTTTGTTTTATATTTTTAATCCTGCCATGTTTTCAACAAGTTGACCTGACATGAGCACACGATTCAATCGAAAACCAGCACTTGGTCAGCGGTCAACTTCAAAAAACACGTGACCTTGATGAGCTATAAACTTGATCCCACGATGTTGCCTGATACTGGTCAGTGGATACCTTGTTTTGACAGGTGTCAATTGATCATAACATGGATGTCCAATATCAAAGAAGTACATGGTAAATCAAGGCCTCATGTTCCTGTCAATTAACCTATTATTTGGAGTATGGCTGCCATGTTGTGCGACTCCATTGTTGTCGTTGCCATTGTGCGTATGCACCCACGAGCAATACTGCTAGCCATGATAACCATGAGAAAATCAACTCAAGGGTTTCCTCTTCTTTCCTATAATTATGAGTATGGGGCTCTGCTTGGCAGCCCTTCAGGCTGCTGGAGCTCTGCTAATACTTGTCAGATACTTGTCAGATTTTTATTACTGAAAACACCTTCGGATTAGCAGCTGAAGCATATTGAAGATTAACTAGAGAGTGTTGGTCTGTATTTTGTTACAAATAACGAAAAAAAAAATGGTATGTGCTTGTCATAAATTAGCATGGATTAACAAAGTTTGGATGCTAAATTTAGGTCTGAGAAAGGTTAAACAAGAAACCACAGCACCGCAAATAAGTTTATTTCACCAAACACTGTAACGTGAAAAATACAAACATCGCACACTGAAGGGTTTGAGATCACTGCAACACTGCAAGTTGGGATTTAATTCACCACATGACTGCTTTAAAAACAAAAGAACAAGGGAAGCACAGGGGACCTGATCACTGTACCAGCAATAACATAATCATTATCATACATTCATGTACAATAAATGTAGTTATTTACCTGTGTTCCTGGGTCTTTTTGAGCCCTTTAGAAGGGATTTGATTATAGAAGCAAAGGTGGTCTACATTTCAAATCATCTTGTCTGCTGCTATGTAAATGCGACGATTTGATTCGAGTTTTCAATGTCTTCATTAACTACCGGTATTAACTCTCATCAGGCAAGTTTTCGCTATCTTCATTGACTATATATTAACTCTCATCAGGATAGGAACTCTCAGGTTTCATTTTGTCCTCAAACCTTCAAGACGTTGATGACTATATGGGATTATACAATAATTGCATAATCCCACAAAAATTCATAACTCCATCAAACTTGGACAGAATTTAATTGTTAAAACTTTAAAATATTGAAGAGAGATGAAACTTTTGCACATTCAACTTGTTGGAATAAAAAACTGTGTTTTGGTAGCATCTGACATTTATAGGTAAATTTCAGAATCTCCCAAGGCAATGTAGCCAGCTGTTTTGAGGTCACCTTGAAACTGCCTTGCAAAAAAATTAAAAAAAATCAAACTGACCCAAATAAATGATATTTGTACATGAGACTTTTACTGAAAAATGAGGCCAATTGGAAGAAGTCCAAAATTTACCTTATCTGTTCTTATGTGCAGAGCCTCTTAAATGTGAGTATAAACAGTGACATTCTGCAGTTTAAATGATATTTCTATAAGTAGTTTTTTGAAACACATTTTAGAATAAGAATTAGCGATAAAAAAATGACATTTTGATCTCCCTGAGATCATTTTCAAGTTGTAGAAAAAGCGAATGAAATATACATAATATATATGTACAAATTAGGGTGTGAGAATGTCCAACAATAAAATATGTAAATACAAGTGCTAAAATGTAAGTGTTAAAATAATAAAATACTCTAAAAAAACTACATAAATAACTTTGCACGGATTGAATCTGACTGTTTGTTCAAAGTTGGCTTAAGCTCCTTTATAAAAAGCATTTCGTAGATCAAGCAGTCAAATTTACTTTGGCACTTTCTCAAGAGCTTAAAATCACGATATATGTCACTTGAGACTGTTCCATGTTGCTCTTTAATGTGATTCCCGATTGAAGACGATCCTTTGTGTTCCTCAACATGCTGATAGAGGTGTCGGCACATGTACCCAACATGGTTTGCATTGCACAAACCACACTTGTAATAGTAAACAATGCATTGCTGGTTAATGATAGTTGGCTTCTTTTCTTTTGGTTTGATCTCGTGTCCGATCTTACGGCTTGTATTCACGGGGGAAATATCAAATATCCAGTTGCCTTCACACTGGAAAAAATCCCAAATTTCCAAGTATGATCAAACTTGGATTTGCATTGGATTTTAAAATATCCAAATTGGCTTAATAACCAAGTTTGGTTTTAAGTTGGATTTTTTATGGATATTTTAAGCAAGGAAAAATTACCAAGAACAATCCAAAGTAGTATATGACTAAATCATATTTTAACTTGTTTTTTCTAACACCCAAACTGGTTTTTCAACTAAATCAAGTTTGGTTTTCATGGAATTAAAATAGTTAACCAAACTTGTGTGTTGATTATCCAACTTAGTTTGTAATACAAATTCGTATTGTTCCACAACCAAATCTGGTATTTCTCTGCACAAACTTCATCAGCTGGGTTTTAGACAAACCAAACCTGGATAGTTTTTAAAGCAAGTTCGTTTTTTTTAGCTGGTAACATCACTTACAATTAACATCCATGGAGATTTTAAAATCCAAACCAGTTTGTTGTTGTTGTTACTCCCTTTTTTCATAAAACAAATTTTAAAGCTTATCAGTTTTAAAAGCAAACTTGATTTAATAAAGGTTTTCTTTAAAACTAAAAAATCCAAACCCATATGATACCATTCCATTCCACACAGAATTACATTATGTACCAATAGGTGACAACTGAAATCTAGTAAATTTTCAAGAGCTTCAATAAATAAGTAATAACTGACATGTACATTATAATAATTACTTGCTGTTTTAGCCAAGAGAATGCAATCCTGCTTACAAGTGCATGACCACAAGTTTCCAGTTACAATTAAGTTTACAAGTATCTTTTTGTAAAAGCAGTTATTCTGATGTTGTCCTGCATTTAATATATATATATATACTTGCACTTTAATATAATGTGTCCCAAATTTTGTAAGACAAGAATACAGTGTATATAGGCATGCTTGTTTGTTTTGTGTATTTCTTGACCAGTTCCATGAATTTGGATAAAAGTCAGTGTTCTCATTTCTTTCTGCCAAGTCACTTTTCTTTCCATACACTTCCTTGCCATTCTCCAGTAGCAATGTTGAGTATGCTACTAAAATTGATGTTGTCCATCTGACTTGAGCGACTTTCCCTTATCCACAACTTGTTTTCATTCCAGTTTCGATGCTTAATGTAAAAATAACCTTTCACTAATTTTTCAGTGAGTAACACACGCCTTACTTCTGCATGCCAAATTTCATCGTTGTTTCCTTTAACCAAGACCATGTCCCTTATCTGAGGATAAACAGGAACAATGACAGGAGGCAAAGGAACAGTTTTCCTATAGGGATCCACAACAGCAAAGTTGCCATTAACATCAGGAAAAAGCATTATTTCTCTTTGCAGATCTTTAAGGCCAAGACAGGTACCACTCTCAAAGGGTTTGACATAAGGTGTGTCACTTAATGGATGATGCATAATACCGCCTGCAGGATTCCACATAAGTTGATAAGTGTCTCCAATAATAACTGGCTGAGGTGTCTCATTCACATTCAAAAGGAAGAAATGACTAATGTGAAAATAAATCTCAGCGTTTTGTTGTTTGGCAACCACAACATCACCAGTTCTGTACAGCTTTCCACCCTCCGCAATTCTATGCATAGGCAGATATGCACTTCGATAAGAATGGGCTAAATCACCAATGACGCAGGGTTCCAACTCTGAAAAGTGATCTCTGACAGATGCCTTTTCTGCCCGAACAAGGATGTGTGACTGTCCGGATCCAATAAGAACACCTTGATTGACTCTTGTGGCATCAGGGCTGTTCTGACATAGCTTAGCCAAGTGCTTTGCCCCATCAAGGGAAGATGCTGTGACCTATAAAAGAAGATTGAAATAAATCTGTTCAGTGTCTTTGATGTCTCATTTTAAATCATCCAGATGTGTCAAGATTCCATAAGAGTTGCTTGATACATGTAGTATTGCATAACACTACAACGACAAGTAACATTCTCCAGAGTAATAAGGAAAATTGGCCTGTTTGCATTTAAAAGTGAAATTTCTTATTCATTATTTCTTAGCCATTTTGTTAAGAATGCAAGCAATCTGAACAAGGTATTTGTGTCCAGCAATTCAATACTATAGGCCAATCTCCTGTAACAGGTGCCCTCAATTTAGCAGCTTTTACTGAAACATTATTAATGATCAATAGCTAACTGCACAGTATGAGAAGGATTACATTTTCTTCAGGAATTATTTTGCAGCATAATGGCTGCTCTCTTAACAATGTCAGGGCTTGTAGGTTTGTGAATTGCACCAAAGAGTAGTTGCTTATAGTGGAAAACATAGATGTTACTAAATCATCATAAGCCTTAACAAAAAAATTGATGTAATGAATTAAAATCAGTCAGAAGAAAATGAGTTTTAGACAATACAAATTCAGAAAGACACATCCTGTGTAGTTTTGTTACCTTTTCCCTGTTAAATTTGGTTGACCTTGATGGCCTTCCTGCATCTAGATGTACAGCTGATTGTTGAAACTTCAGGAATTCTCTTTGAGACTCTTTCCTTGCAAATGTTTTTTCCAAGTACTTTTTGTTGCTAGATTGCCGAACGTAACGAGAAACAGCTCTCTCAAATTGTGTGCACCAGTAATTGTCTGGAGCAGAAAACCTAGAGATATCCTCATGAAAGTGAATGAGATTGTGTAAGTTAATCACACAGGCTTGGGTACCATAATGCTCTTCCATAAGAATACAGTATCGCCATGAGAGACGTTCAAATTTCTGTACCATATCCTCTGTCCAGCCATCTCGACCAGCATTGAAAACAAATTCAACCAATCTAGGAACTGGAGCCCAAACTTTGTATTCATCTTCAGATAGGAGTCCACTCAACACACACTCTGATGCCGGGAAAGCAAGTTTTTGGTACTCTTCTGCCTTCCAATATCCAATACATTCCAAATCATCTGGGAGTCTCGAAGATTTATAATCAGTTGTCCATGGCATTTGCTTCAATTTGCAAGCAAGTTCCCTCTCATCCATAACTTCTCCAGACAGTAATTTTGAGAAGTGATTCCTCACCACATTTAGGGGTAATAAATGCATTGCATCAAACACACTGTCATTCCGGAGGTTGAACTGGTACAAAGGATTCAGACGATGAACCAGACTCAGGCCATTGAATCCAAACTCTCTACTTCTATCTTGGAAGTATGTTTGCCTCTCTTCTTGCTCAATTTCGGCCATAATTTCTACTTCCTCCTCAAGTACTCTTTTTCGCCATGGATAGCGAAAATGTTCTCGGAAACCAGGGTAGTAATAATGGCGTTGCTCATTTAGCCAGGTACCTACAACATGGCAAAGAAACATACTATAATTTCCTTGGCTTGGGGTTTATATTAGTCAAGTCAGTTTGAGTTACCCATGTAAGTAATGGTGTTTTGTTCCATTGAAAACAGTGTGATGTGCGTTCTGTCCCTTTTTACATGTAATTTGCTTTACAACCACCCAAGACCATTAAAAACAAAATAATATTTACCTTGCACATATTTATGTACATTATGACAGCTCACATGCAACTGGTTATGATTCCAATTCATGTACACTTATCTTCATATTCTCCAAGCAGCAATAATATTGAAGTATCCTTTAATGGACAGGAATACTTCACCATTAATCAAGTGCAAAAGCATACCTATCAAATGACATCTTCTGCAGCCCTTCTTTCCACCTGCACCTTTGCCTTTACAGATCTCACACTGGGCAGGATGGTCACCAGTCCAAAGAAGTAATAAAACTCTGATTATTGTTTCCCCAGCAGGGAAGCAGTGTAAGGTCCCCTGGTAGTTCACTGAATACCCTGAAAAACACACAAGAGATAACAATGAGAAAGAACTTAAACAAAGTGACTGATTCAGATACCTTCTGCAGGTAATTGGACAATGTACATAGATATTACCTAAAAGTAAATATGTATATTTAGCCTCACCACCTCCCACCCCACCCTCCCAGTATTAAATAAATTTGTTGTAATACAACCAGCCATATGAGAATCTACTTCACTTTTTATATTATCATTTATTTTTTTTCAAGATGCGTCATTGTCAAAAAAATATGCACTAAACAATTTTATTGAGGATAACTGTATGAATACCATGCTCAATACCCATCACCACTAGTATGCATTTTGTAGTAGTTAGTCTTGCATTGCCATAATTTCCTTATGGTCCTGATGAATAGACTTAACTACTAATAATTCTATGTACTGTGACAAATTTGGTTTTGCTTCTGCAATCAGTGGTGTAAGCATGATATTTAGTGTTACTTTCAAAAGCTAAGTTATAGGAGGTGTCTAGTGTGATGCTGTCTTAAATACAGTGCCTTTTCAATGGGTCCTACCTTCAATAAAGCCTTCTTCCAGGTCGCACACCAGTGGTTCTAAAAATGGATCAATGCTGTTTGGTCTTGCATCTGGAAGGTCATATGAAGGAACAAACCCAACAGTATAAATTTCTTCAGTGCAGAGCCTGTCCTCTTTGGACATGGTAGCAATAGTCACTTCAATGGCTCCTGTGCTCCTCTTTTTGTTTCCAAAAGGTTGAAAGCCATCCCAGTGTGCTGCAATGAAATATTTTCAAGTGAAATCAATGTACAAACACATTTTATTTTGAAAATATTTTAATCACCAAACCGTTTGCAATAAATCAATGTAAAGTTAGAGTTAAATATATATCAGACTTTTTAACACTATAACTTCTTTTAAAATTGACTCCCAACAAATAATCCTTCTTTCACAGTTAAATGCCTCTGTTGAATTAACAGCCCTATTATGCACCAGGTATTCAAGTCTTGTGTACAAACATGTAATCACAGTTAAAAAATAAAAACAGGGGATTGCGCCTGTAAATTTTACCTATAAAAGCAAGATTCCTTGGATCCCCTCTTGCATATTTTGGCTCATGTAGAAACTTCGAGTGACAATGCTGGCAAAAAAGCTCTTTCAATCCATCAGCAGCTGGTGATTCAGGCAAGCTTTTAATGGTTTTCCCAGAAATAACATTGCTACAGTTCTCTGTTTTGCACCTTGCTGGCAAACACCAGATCTCATTTGGATCCCAAAACCATGAAAGCTCACAGAAACGATCACCATCCCAGACTTCTCTTTTTATTGGCCATCCTCTTTCTCTTCCCAACCAGTGTTCCTTTTCCTGCCAATGACCAGTCATTTTGCGGCACATTTCTGGACTTGACATCCATTGTTTGACTTTTCCTTTAAGTCCTAGACAATAATATTTTAGTTTTCCTGGTTGGCCACAATGGCGGCAAGTGTCAGTTTTCATGTCCATGATATCCCAGTGACGTTTGTGGGACTCATCTAAACAGATGAAATATTCTTTTGCATCCTGATAGCCTAACTTGACCAGATATTGTTTTGCAGTTCCCCAGTCACATGGCCACACTGCTTTGATTGATTCGTCTTCATCCTCTAGTCCATGACCTCTGCAAAACATGTGGCGAGCAAACACAAGCAGATCTTGAAATGTGTTTAGTGATGCTCCAGTCTCCTGTATGATGTCAAGCGACTCGAAGATACATTTTACAATAGCTTCGGCCATATTGTCAAGTGAATTTTCCTCCTCTGCATTTGCTGGGCCAGATAGCTCTCTTTCATGTAAGTTAGCAGAAGCATTCAAATCATTTTCAGCATGACAGACTTCCTGAAATTCAAATTCAAATGTCCCATGTTCATCTTCAATGGGGACTTGACCACAAAGGCCATCAGCTTGAAGAGAAAAACAAAAACAGAAGCCTTACACATACAGATCGACTAAGCTCGGTTAATAAGATGTTTATTACATGGCTAACAAGAAAAAATTAATTCTTTTAATGTAACTGGTTTGTACTAGCTGATATTTTGCTTGCAAATGGCGATGAGCTGAACTTAATTCTGCCAAACTCATCCTCTTTACTTTTTTTCCTCATCAGGCTTCGCACTTCCATAATATGGATATTTTCTGGAACTAATATTTTGGAAGAAAATAGTCAATATTTTTGTATTTAGTTTGCAACTTTTTCATGGCAAAATGTGATCGGTCGAGATTCCGGTCTAGATGGGAAAATCTAGACCGCGGTCAATATCGATCTCAGCCAATCAAATTCGTGAATTCGGTAGTTCCCAGTCCTTGTGAGACACAGCCATATAATAACTAGAACTTAATAAACCCTCTTTTCTTAAAGTAAAAACAAATTAGCTACAAATACTGCACATTATAATAGTGATAATAATAATAATAATAATAATAATAATAATAATGATGATAATGATAATAACATATTTAAAATGGTGGATTCTAACTCAATGTGCCATACAGTAAATACAAAAACCAACTAATAAAAAGAACAAATAACTAACAAACTAAAATAATATACAATTTTTTTTCAGAAAACAATGTTGAAAGCCATTTAAACAAGCGTACAAAAGAGGCCAGAAACCCCTAGGGTTAGACGTTCATCAGTAAATCTTCCTGAAATAACTAAGAGGTTGACCTGCAATCCAACCCTACCCTCTGATAAGCTTGCATTTACAAATCAACTACTTCCTACAAGCTCAAATATTCGTTTGGTTTTAATTTCCTGCAATTAAAAATTATTATTTTGAGGTTATTAGACATACTGTTGCCTTAGTTTAAGCCAGAATTTTATCCATGGCTGTTCATTTACAAGCCCTTATAAGCTTGTTATAATGCAGAAATCACTCGTAATCAACTTACCTTCAATTACATGTAGATCTCTGTCACTGCCAATACTTTCTGCAAGTTCACTTTCGAGCTGCTTTTCGGTTCTTTCTGTGCCATAAGATGCAATCAATCTGAGATGAGATATTTGCGTGCGATAATTCACAGCTTTACCATTACAAACTCCACAAAAGCAATGCACATGGACGGCTTTACGATCGGAACAGTAGCAAAGAGACGACGGACTAACAACATCGTCTGCCATTTCAGTACAAATTCACCCAGGTTCCTGATATATTGGCGATACGTGCGGGGGACTGGGCTCAAATTTGAAACAGCAAATGAGATGCAAGGATCATTGAAGGCGGGAAAAAATAGCCAATCTCAGTGCTTGCCACTTTTGACCGACAATCAGATTGCTCGTCAAAGATGTAGTAATGCCGCATTGACGTTCAGAGTGTCATTTGCAGATAAGATGGCGAGCGACATGGGAAAAGCTTTCAGGAGGAAAGTTCCACTGACACCCGTTCTCAGCAAACCTCCAGAAATAGCTTCGTACTTAGACGAACCAAGCCAAGACACGGATTCCGTGAGCTCCGATGAATCAATGTCATTACTGTCTCAATCCGTGAAAAGAAAGTTGCCTGTGCCTGCAGAGCTGAAGCGGGAAAATGCAGTTCTTCGAGACATGTCTAGTTCTGAAGTTAGCCAAAGTGGCGGGAAAGGAAAAGACGTATCAGGTTGACAACTGTGATGTACACGTTCAGTTTTCCTTCTTTATTCGCAATTTACGTTCAAGAACTCGGTCTCGACATCTAGTAATGATCGTTCTCTTTATAGGGTGGTGTGTTGCAGATGTAAAAGATTGGGCGATTCAAACCTTCGCAAGTGAAGCTATTGCGCAGAAGTTCGAAGACGAAGAAATAGATGGAAGAATTCTGATATCTTTGACTGTAAGAAGTGATGAAGCTATGGAAAAGCTAGGTCTTACCACACTGGGAAAGAAGGGGAAGTTTTTAAAAGTAACGGATGAACTTGCAGGTACATGTGCAATGACACATCTATATATTCTACACTTAGTCAATTCTTCAGATTTTTTAATAGTTTAAAGAGGCTAGGTCATTTCAGATGATTCTGTTTATTTTCGATAATTATCAGCCCTAAACTTTAAATATGCAGAGTAACAGTCTGTTATTAACAAAATCACAGCCGCGTAACGACCAATGATGATTTCTGAGCATCATGAATGCTAGTTTCATGCAAATTGAGATCAATAAGATAAGTTGATATTTTGATATTTCAGTTAATTCAATGAGCAACTGGTCAGTGCTGAAATTCTCCAAAATTGCGTGGCTTAAGTTGTTATATAAGCATGAACTGTGTAGGGAAAACATTCCCAGAATAAAATCATGTAAGCTCAATAGCCAAGAACCGAACACAAAGTTATACTTTAGGTTGCAGTTGCCTATTGAATCACTCTGTTCTTGTGACTATTTCTCACAAAGATTCAGATGGATGTAGAATTGTACAAAGTAGTTGCATTGCTTTTAATATGTGTTCTTCATTTTCCTCTGTATTTTAGGAATGTCCACCAGAAAAAGGAGAACAGAGAATGCTGAAGGCTTTAACACACCCACAGATTTCTCCACTTTGGATCGTTTATTAACTAATGCAGAAAAAACTCATCTGACCAGTGTAGAATAGGTCCATCTATAACACAAAGTAAGTTAACATATTTCAATATATCTGTATTTAGTCTTGTTGAATAAGTAATGTAACCAGCTTCATTGAGATTTGGAAATTGATCGGCAAAGCCTAACAGTTACTGAAGCAACCAGATTTAAAAGGAATTGTACATGTAGCTTGCATTTATAGCAATAAAATATGAACAGAATTGCATCAGTAGTTTAATCCATATCTTTCCTATTGCAGGAAGAAGAAAATAACCAACTACATTAAAAAAACCTGGCCACTGAATTCCCCAGCTCCAAGGTTCAGAAACAACCCTGAAGGCATGAAAGCATTTCAAGAAGTAGTAGACACACTTTCAAAAGACGAGGACTATACTTTTCCAAAGGCTGGATTGGGGAGCAGTGCCATCGCCCAAATAATTAGAAAGCACATGGATGAAAGGAGGAGAAAGGAAACAGAAATGAAACAATCACCATCTTCTCACAGTGAAAGTGATGCATCTAGCACTAGTGGAGAAAACAGCCGTGAGAGTGGAGAGAAAAAATGTAAGACAACTCAACTTGGTGACTACTTTAACGAAGGTAAGATATACTTGTCATTCTGAGATAACCACAACTAACTATTGTTTTTTCTTTTTTAAATTTATATGGTGCCAAGCTCTAATTTAGTCAACACCAGGACAAATTATATGCACCATTAATTATGGGCACTTCTTAGTATTAATTGTCCTACCCCTGAATAGGATGCATTCCTTGTCTATCACAAAATTACAGTTATACATTAACTTGGGGTTATGTAACAATTTGTTTACCTATTTATAACCTGGCTGAAAAAAGAGAAGCTGGAGCAAAGCTACATCCTGGGAATGTTACTGCTATCTTTGTCTTATAAAATCTAAAAACACTTTTTTCCTCAAATATTTCAGAACTGACTTTGTCATCGGCTGAAGCTGTGCTTCTTGTTTGGTTGGGAAAAGCTACAATTCACGAAGTAAAACTGGACAAGGACCTGAAGCCACTCGCCAGACAGTTCAATTTGAAACTGCTCCGAAATAAAGACAAGAACATGCATGTTCGAGCAATTTCAAGTACCCTAATTGAAAGAGGTCTAGTGTCGGTGACAACTAGCTTAAACAATGTTTCAAGGGAGGATGTTACAGTCAAGGTTTGAAACTTTATCACCCATAAATTTTTTGGTGATAGTGGTCCCTGTTTTCTAGTGAGGGGTTTGAAACATTTTCACAGTTCAGTTAGTGAAAGAATAATTTAGTCTTAATTTTCATGGCTAAGTTTGGTTTTGAAATGTTTATATTAGAGAAAATCCTCTTGTTATTAGAGGAATATTAGGAGGGTCTTTACGGGGTTACCTGTCAAATGACCATAAAATTTACCATCCACCATCAAAAATGGACAAACGTCAATTGAGTCATCCAGAATTACCTGTCAGTCAACTGTATTAAATATTCTACACAATACTTAACCATAAAAGCAAAGGTATCCCCTATTGAGACCCTCTTTTACTTTTAGTAGTTATAACCTTTAATTTTTTGGTGATAACCTTTTCAGGGAAGATAAGTAAGAATGTAGAGTCAGTAACTTCAAAGTGCAATTTCTCCCAAGTTAACTTAAAACATCTTTGAAGGTACAACTATAAGTGTGTTCATGAACATTTCTAGTACCTTTATTGAAAGAGATTACATAATGGTTACCACTTAAGCAAATGCCCCAAAGGATGATAATGCAGTGAAAGCAGATACATTTTCTTGTATTTTAATGTTCTTTCTTGTCACCTGGGATGAAAACGGGAGTACCATCAAACTTAACCAGTAAACTGTTGAAAACATATTGTTAGGGAAGCAGTGGCACTAAATGTGAGCTTCTTAACCTTTTACGTGATCACTTTATGTCAGTTTCTTTTGAGGCATTTCTGTACACCATACATGGGAGTTCTTTGGAAGGTACAGTTAGATTATTTAGTCTTAAGAAGTGTTGTAAACTTATCATCAAAGGTTTTGGAATAAAAATTATTGCAGTTTATTGTGTGCCTAATCATTAAATGATTATTTAACTTGAACATCTAAGGATTGGTCAGGTCACTATCCAAAACAAACGCTGGTTAATACACATCCTGAAAAAGACAGATTGCAAGTCCATTGAACTTATAGTCCAAGGTTGGCTAGTCAAAGTCTACTGCTGCAAACAAGAAGCTCCTGTTTAAGTTGACAATCCAGGAATGGCAATTAAAAAATACCGTTTTGTTAAGACCCAATTCCAGGTCTGTTTATCTTGCAACCCAAGAATGGCTTTGAGAAATCCAGTGTTGTTAACACCTAATTCCAAGTCTGATTATCTCAAAATCCAAGAACGGCAACTGAAAAATCCATGTTCGTTTAACCCCAATTCTGGATCTGTTTATTATAGAATTCAAGAATGGTTATTGAGAAATCCAGTTTTGTTAAACCCCAATTCCAAGTCTGTTTACCTAAAAATTCAAGAATGGCTATTGAAAAATCCATTCTTGTTAATACCTAATTCCACTTCTGTTTATCTTCAATCCAAGATTGTGAATTAGTAAACCCAAGTTTGGATTGTACTAGTACCAAGTCTGGTATTCTATAATTTTCCAGTTTTGGATATTGCAAAATACAAGTACAAAACCAAATCTGGAAAAATTGCAATT
Source organism: Orbicella franksi (assembly GCF_964199315.1). Classification (NCBI taxonomy): domain Eukaryota; kingdom Metazoa; phylum Cnidaria; class Anthozoa; order Scleractinia; family Merulinidae; genus Orbicella; species Orbicella franksi. Next base: position 10,477,762 of record NC_138146.1, read on the forward strand.
TTTCCAGGTTTGGATAACTAAGAAAATCCAAGTAAAAAACAAGTAAAATCCAACTGAAACCGTAGCTGGAAATTTGGAAATTTTTCCAGTGTCACGTGGAATTGGCTGATCTCTGATCCTTGAACGGTAACACTATTCTGACAGGCACTTCATTTACGTTACATGCTCATGTGGAAATTGGATTGATATTCACCCCGTGAATATAAGCCGTAAGATTGGACACAAGATCAAACCAAAAGAAAACAAGCCACCCATCATTAACCAGCAACATGTCGTTTACTATTACAAGTGTGGTTTGTGCGATGCAAACTATGTCGGGTATAACTGCCAACACCTCTATCAGCATGTTGAGGAACACAAAGGATCGTCTTCAATCGGGAATCACATTAAAGAGCAACATGGAACAGTCCCAAGTGACATATATCGTGATTTTAAGCTCTTGAGAAAGTGCCAAAGTAAATTCGACTGCCCGATCTACGAAATACATGTACTCTCTATAAAGGAGCTTAAGCCAACTTTCAACAAACAGTCAAACTCAATCCGTGCAAAGTTATTTATATAGTTTTTTATAGTATTTATTATTTTTAACACTTACATTTTAGCGCTTGTATTTACATATTTTATCATTGGACATTCTCGCACCCTAATTTGTTCTTACATATGTATATTTCATTTGCTTTTTCTACAACTTGAAAATGATCTCAGGGAGATTGAAACGTCGTTTTTTATTGCTAGTTTTTATTCTTAAATGATATTCACTAAATTTTAAACTTACCCTGCGAGCAGTTTCCCAGCCATCCCCCATGTTAACTGCTGTCCCAGGAGCAATGAGATTACGAGGATGACCATAATGCATATTGCTCCAGCCCACAACAGCTCCACCATTCTCCATGGCTGCCAAGTCTATCAGCATCTATTATTGAAGTGAATATGTGAAATAGAACTATTATTACCTGAACTGTGGAAGAAAGAATTCCGACACCAAAACTCATCACAGTTCTAAATGCAACTTAGTTACAAATTCAAAAATTATAAAGCTTGAGCTTAAAACAATATTCAGGCATAAATGGGATTCACACCCATGTCCTCTGTGATAAGTGTAAAATGCTCTACTAACTGAGCTTCTAATTCTAGCCAGCAGAAAGATAGTAGATGAAAGATTGTTGCAGTCAAGAATGCAACTTAATCAGTTGCAGAAGTAAAGGCTGAAGAACATTCAGGATTGATATATTCTTACAGCCTTTTTTCAAAGGCTTTTTAAAGCTTAACTAGGCAGCAGCATTCATGCAAACTTGATGTTGTAACACTTCCTTTACCCTGCAGAACAGGCATAATTTTTTTGCGTATTTTAGGTGAACAGAGGCAAAAGCGAGCCAAGCGTGAAGCGTGCTCTTCCCCTTGTGCGCGACTCCCACTTTGCGCTCACCTCACTTTTGCCTGTATTCACCTAAAATACACAAACAAATTATGCCTGTTCTGCAGGCTACACTTCCTTATTCCTATGGGTTTTGTCTGGAAGTGGCATATTACAACCAGCTGTCCCATATATATACCTTAAACTTCATTATTTTACTTTTCAAAACATACCACACCTCTGGGAGTAGCTACATGTATTTATCTGTGTGTAGGAAACAGGTGGAATATTTGAGAAAACTAAAACTGTGCCCCCATAAATATAGTCACTGGAGTCAAAGATAAGCTTGAGTAGATGACAGTATACTTAAAAACTGTTCCTGGCAAACCTCAAATGTTCGCCCTTAAAAAAGGGTTCTTTCCTAGAAAGGTGAAATGACTCAAAGGGTCTGTATTGATCAGAGGCTTCTCAAAGGCTAATCCATTTTACCAATTACCGCTGTACAAACACCTAAGAGAATACCCTTTAAGTGGTCACAAAGTGAAAATTTTTGCTCAATTACAAAATTTACTGGTTGTCTCAAACTCTAAGACCTAGCTAAGACCTGAGAACTAAGACCTTAGACCTAAGACCCCCTCCAAATCTCACAAACTAAGACCTAAGCCTCAGCCCCCCAAAACTCAAAAACTACAACCTAAACACTCTCTCTAATTTGCAAAAACTTGCATGGCATCATTGTAACCTGTGGTTTGGTATCATTCTCAGTTATCTCAGGATGCTTATAGTTTGCTAGGTAAGTAATCTTTTCGTTTTTTAAATTGATGACGTCATACAACATCGTCGCTTAATGTCAGCATGTTAAATTCCTTTGGATAAATGATGTCGTGCAAGATTTACCCAGAATCAAACTGAGGAGATGAAAACTGCCATCTTGATTTTGGTAATTGAGTGACATCGTTTTTCGGTGGCTTGTGGTATTGACAATGTGTCAGTTAGATTTGAGATCATACAAACCAGAAGGCAACAGACAGCAGTTTTTTTTAAAGGATTAAAAAGGTGAGTTGTACCTCTGAAATTGTTGTTTTTCTCGAACATGCAATACATTTGATACCAAAATGACCCATAATGAAAAGTTCTGTTCTATGCTGTTAATTGTTTACATTTTATTGGAGAGCAATAAATCTTCCAACATCGAGTAATTCAAAGTCCTTGCAATGAACACCTTCATAGCAAATGACTAGTTTTTACACGCTGCTTTTCACTTGGCTTGTCAATGTATGGAAATACCCTTGGCCAGCAGCAAGGGGGGGGGGAGGGGGGGGTGAATGGACTTTTTCTGTGGGCATCCCACACCCTCGATGTCCACAGAACAGCAAAATAACCCCCCAGGGGGCACTCACATCTTCGATAGCCAAGGGGTCTTTTGCAGCAATAAACGCCCAATGGCAAAAGATGCCCACAGAAAAAGTCCACTCACCTCCCCTGCTGTGGTCTTTTGCAGCAATAAATGCCCAATGGCAATTCAATAACCCAATTAGAGAGTAGTTGAAACTATTTCAATATGAGAAGCCATAACTATTGTGCCTGCATGGCTGAAAAGGGGAGACACCGAAAACTGTGGAAAGGCTTATTGTGACGTTTATTGCAAAATCCATAGCTTTAAGATTAGGCACAGTAGAAATATACCATTGCCTTGTAGAATATGTGGTAAAGGAGTTCAGAGTAAGATACAACTCTGCTGTAATTGTGGCCGAGAAAAAGAAAGAAATCGTGAAAGTAAACATAGAAGTCGTTTTGATCGTGTTATGGTGGAACTGCTTGCAATTCGACAACCCAATTAAACACAGACATCTGTATACAAAAACATGGGACGCGGCAGAAAAGGTCTGGCTGAACAAAGCCAAAACAAGCCAAAAATTAGCAAGAATAAAGAAAGAGGAGAACCGCAGTGGTGGCATAAAAAATATCATTTTTTGGTTTTGTCAATCAGATCACAGTGAATAAAGTAAGTGGATGGGCTGTTTAGCTTTTTGACATTAAGTTAACACACCTAATATTATATTGGTGCCAATCAAACTGGCCAAAGCATGACTAAATAAAATTTGTTTTTGCAAGGTTGGATTTCCTCTTGTTACTTTTAAAACAGAATGGGGTTTATTCGTTTTTAATTCTAATTTTGCGTCATTATTATTTTATTTTAAACTTATTGCTAGCTCTTTTATGAGGCTCTCAACAGTATAATGCCCCTGAGGTATAGAGGCAAGCATTTCACCAGACTCTTTGAAAGATATTTGTCCTGCTTTTTTTACTTTATGCCATGAACTGGCAAGGCAACACCAGAGGTTTTATGAAATGTGCTTTTGGGATCGGCTCGTCAAAGTGGACAGTTCCCCCGTTCTTTTGTGTGACAATTGTGAGGACAACCATCGAAGAACATATTGTACAAATATAACATCTTCAAAATGGAATCTAACAAGACAATCCAAAAATAGATGGAAATGCCAGAGGCAAAAATCAAAGCAAGCATTGCAAAGACAAAGGCATGGACCCGGTTTGCTGGTCAGTTTCCGAATACAGACAGAAACCAGTTTGTTGTACAAGTTGAATTTGATGAAAAGCACAATGTGAAGGTGGAAATATTTTTCAAAGACAGCCCTACTTCATTCCAGAGTGTTTTTGGTTTTCACAGAAAATTTTGGAGCAAGTGAATGCAAACTGCACTAGGAGTGATGGGTCACGAAAAAACCGGTGTGATGGGTCACGAAAAACCGAAGCAACCTCTCGGCATGGCAGGCTTTCCTTATAAATTGTCGCCCATGAAAACAAAAGCAGCATTGCCAATCCTGCCTGTAAATTTCACGGAAGCAGCGCCAAGCCATAAGAAAATCTTCAGTGACCACATGAAAATCTACGTGACGCCCGACAGATACTTGTGACAAAATTCCACGACATATGGTATTCCAAAAAACCAGACTCAAACACACCTCTGCGGCAGAATCAAAACAGTGCCTAGGAGGTCCACACATACAACATTGGCCTCAACAACTCAACTTTGCTGTTTTCTGTGCCACACAAGGTTGTGGAATTTCTCACGAAATCTTTGACAGCGGTCTACCTCTGCCCCCACAAATAAGAGCTTTTTATAAATTCCATGTGTATTCACGGTCAGGTGAATTTTGTTCCAGATGGGAGGCATTCAAAGCATAAGCACTTTACCGAGGGATCCCGCCTTCAATCAACACAATAATCCCTATGATGAAGCTTCATACGAAAGAATCTGCGATAAGTTCGGAATAAAGCCATCGCCACACTGCGTATCATCCTGGAGCAGTCCCTGGAGTGGAATTCACCTCTTTATATCAACTTTGTGGACTATGAAAAAGCATTTGACAGCGTGGACCGGCAGACCCTCTGAAGCTACATGTACTGAGACACTATGGAACACCAAAGAAAATAACCAATATCATCAGAAACTCGTACAAAGGGATGACCTGCAGGGTGATCCATGGACAGCAACTCACTGATGCCTTTGAGGTAAGAACTGGAGTGAGGCAAGGATGCCTGCTGTTGCCAGTTATGTTTCTTCTGATGATGGACTGGGTAATGAAGACATCTACAGCCCAAGGGCAAAATGGCATCCAGTGGACACTTTGGAAGCAGTTGGACAACTTGGACTATGCTGATGACCTGGCCCTTCTTTCGCACACTCTACATCAGATGCAGGAAAAGGCCAGCACTGTTACAGATGCCTCAGCACATTTGGGCCTTAAGATCCATAGGGGGAAGAGTAAAGTCCTAAAGGTCAACATGGTCACAGATACTCCCATTATGCTGGAAGGTGAAGTGCTGGTGATATGGTTGAAACTTGAATCTGACTTGAATCTGTAGCGAATGGATTCTTAAAGATGCAGACATGGCTAAACAGCTTATAATTAGAAGGTGGGGGATGCAAACTGCTTCTCTTTTTTTGCTATTTGGGAGTTTTGAGTTTATTACATTGAATTACAACCAGCATCAACTTGAACAACAGAAAGGATTTTGCTCCCTCCAGTCACAGTCCCATGTGGATTCTTGTTTTCATTCTGTGTCATTCCCTTCAATCCTCTTCACTCCACATGGGTTATACCTTCAGTTACGCTCATTTACCTTTAAATATCGAGTTGTTTACTTGCTTTCAAATTTTACTAACTGGAACGTAAGAAATAGTAGTTTTAACTACTATTTAACTACATATAGATTTGACATGCGTTCAGTCCAGGTTATACAGGAGCCAATATACTTTTATAAGCCAACATTCATTGCATTAAACCTTCAGTGCAAGTGTAAAATTTCTCCTTTGGTGACCAGGAATTCAAAGACAATGCCACAAAAAAACAAAACCAACCCCCCCTCCCCCCCAAAAAAACAAAAACAAAAAAAACAAAAACAAAACAAAAACAGACTTAGAAGGTGACACCCCTCTCAAGACTTCTGGAAACAAGATAATAATATATTTTATTGCTTTAAATTTGGATGGAATTCGAGGAATTAATTGTTCAAGTCACTGATGAATTCATTCAGCAATCAGTTGACTGCAAAGCTGTCATTTGGAGTATACATGTATTGTTACAGTTTTGAGTACGTACCGCTCTTCGCTTCAGTTTGAATATGAATGTACTTCATATTTTAGATATTTAAAAGTGAAATAAATTACCAGATTAGAGTTGACTTGCATTTGTTTCCTTAGAAATTATAATCACATTGTTCGAGAAGGAAACTTAAAAATAATATAAAGATTTAGCCAAGCCTAAAGGAGGGGCTCCTGATTACAATTAGTTAACCTGGGTTGAGCCTGCAATCCAATGGAAAGCCAGCACATGGGCTGCAGTCAACTTAAAAAAAAACCTAACCTATATTAGCTCTAAACTTGAGCCTGTGATATGGTCATGTAATACTGGTCAGCAGATACCATGTTTTGACAGATGTCAGTTGGCTTTAACATGGATATCCAATATCAAAAATGTATGCTGTAAACCAAGGCCACATGTCTCTGTCAAACTATTAGTGGACTATGGCCACTATGTTGCACAACAAAGTTGTGCATAGGTGTCCACCAGCAATCATGTACATGTATTTTGCCTTCACTATATGTATACAGCCACACACAATCGTAGGTTATGAGGCATGGGTGCATTTGGTTAGCCAAGCTGAGATATGTTTTAATTGTTAAGTAGATGTCGGCTGTAGTATGTCATGTTTTCGCTGAATGTTTGCATAAAGATTTAAAAAAATGATAACTCCTCACATTGTGACCTTGTGCTGCCTGTGGACAGAAGAGCTGTCCCATCTAAAACAAACAGGAAATACTATTCTCTATTACAATAAAAATCCTCCCTTCATCAAATGATCACATAGAGTTACTTGTCATTGTTTATGGAAATACAGTATTCCATAGTTAATGTACCTTTATGGGAATGGTATTTGACCCTTTCAAGGCCTTTTTTAATTGCGCATATTAATATGACCTTTTTTAAAACGAATACTAAGGGAACCTGTTTTCAGTGGGACACCCTGTATTAAGCGGACACTAGCAAGGGTCCTGAGGCTGTCCACTTAATACAGGTTTGACGGTAAATTCAAACCATTGTAACACAGCAACTCCAAGGCCAGAGTCACGTTTCACGTAATCAAACTCGGTCGTTATGTAATAGTAGTAGATGTCAGGCATACAGTATTGTGCAAAAGTAACGCAAGCGAAATGCACGAATTTCGTTCTTTGTTCCTGCGACTTTTTGACCAAAGTTCGCACAAAAGTTCGAGTGAAATTTCACGGTGTATCAAGCGATAATTCGCTTAAACAAAGGGCAGTTCGGCAGCGTTCGTGCAATTTTCTTTTTGCGACTGATATTAACAAACTGTCATGTAACTTACAACCCGCCCTGCAAGCAGAGCCTTTTCTTACTGTACATATGCTTTGTACTCCAAAAATAACAACCCTTTCAGGTGTTGGGGTATGTTAACTCCCATTCCCAGGGCACCCTGCTAGCAGAGCCTCTTCTTACGGTACATATGCTTTGTACCGAGAAAAGACTCTGCATGAATCATGTCAAGTTCTTATTGAGCATGCTCAGCATGTTGCTAAGATACAGTTTTGCACCCAGGCCAGATCGCCCTTCATGTAAAATGTAAACAGAGCGCAAAAAAGAGTCATCGTGTGGAACTTGGAGGTTTTGCCTCCTACCCTTGCTTTGTAAACTCTAGTTAAAATTGAATAAGAGGAGTTAAGGTGAAGAATGAAAAGGATTTGTGCTGCCTCTGTTGTGGGCTGAATGCCTGAATTTGTGCGGTGCTGGAAGTTAAAGTACAACTTTATAGCTCCAAATACTCCGAGTTAAACTATGAATGACTCCTGAAACATGTGACTCCGAATAGACTGAAATGTGGTCAGAAATATGATATCTACAATGACAAAACACTTAGAGCGGCCAGCCAAGAAACATAAATAAAGCATTAACTAAGTCAACAATGGTTGTAATGCAATGGAAGTGAACAATCTATAAAGGTCCAGTGTTTATATCTATGTACATGACAGCCGACAAAATTTGTCCAGGGTAAAAACTGGACAAAATCGTTTAAATAAACAAAATTTTGTTTACTTCTCAGTCATTTCTCAAAAAAGGTTTTAATGGTATAAATTTTGCATCTTGGCTGTTTCTCACAAGTGTTGCAAAAAATACTATATTGACAGTGTTGTCAGAATTTAATGACTATCACCACAGTCAATGCAGATGCAACAGACAAGACAAAAATTGTCATGACGAAATTTATCCTTAGATTTTGTCATGGACCATTGCAATTTTGTCTGCTACTGCACATCGGCCCTTACTTTTTTCCCATGTGACCAAATGGGATTGACACAATCTGGATACCATGGGGTGCAAGATATTACTGACCTAAACCATGCCTAGCACCTGATCACAGGGTAAATCAAACTTTTCCCTTGGTTAGCTTTCTGTTGTCTCAGGCGGCGTTAACAATTTTCTGCAATATAAACATGTTACAACACTTTTCATTGCTTACATGTTAATACTGTTGATGCCTGAAAATCAGCTAAAAAAAACTATGCAGTCAATACCAAATTAATACGACAGAACTGTTTGTTTTAGCTAAAAAATCTCTCAACGCATAACTTTTCTCAGTGCAGATGGTTTGCCCTGCAAGGACAAAATATTTTGACTCGGCCAAATTTATCAAAGGAGCCACTGTCCTGCTTCGCAGACTCAAGAAACTTTTTGTCTGTGTTACTTTTTTTCGTTTTTGTGACAGACGTCACCAACAAGTTCCAGTTCTTTCTGACCTCTTGTTCTATGTATCGCAATCAGATACCGCAAATGATCACATTCAACTGAACAAGCTATGCGCTTGGATTATCCTTTTTATTTCAAATTAAATCCTAACAACTGGAGTGCCTGTGGGCTCATGCCCAACTTGCCCAGTGTCAGTGATACAAATTTTTTTGTGCTGATGCCGTAGTAATTATTAGATGATGTTCACAAATCATAGCCAGAGTGACACAGAGGAGATCACCTGCAGTTCACAGGCCACGGTGGCCAAACTGAAATCCTATGGAAAATGGACCAAAGAAGAAGAGCAAATGCTTGTAGACTTATGAGTTGATTGAAAGCAAAAAATAAGTAAAGTGACAGGCTGTAAACAGACAGTGTGGATGTGCCAGGGCAAATAATTTTTGTCGAGTTGGACATTCTTTTGGATTTGCCATGGACAAAAGAAGATTTCATCCTCAGTGCAGATCGACCCTTAACCTCTCTGTCCTTGCTCATGGTTTTCATGTGTCTCTCGGAGGCTGAGATGGGTGGGTGCATCATGGTAGAGGTAAAGTTACTTGTCAAGTTATGAAATGAAAACAGCTTTGGATTGGGAAGCATATATTTTTGAAGATTAACTAGACAGTGTTGGTCTGTATTTTTCTAGGTTCTTGCTTGTCATAAATTAGCAGTGATTAACGAAGTTTGCATGCTAAATTTACGTCTGAGAAACATCAAACAACTAACCACAGCACTGCAAATAACTTGATTTCACCCAACACCATAGTGTGAAAACACAAACAACATTCACTGAAGGGTTTGAGATCACTGCAACACCGCATGTTGGGATTTTATTCACTGCATCACTGCTTAATTTAAAAACTAAAGAACAATTCTAGACAATTTTAGACAATTTTAAAGCCCCCATTCGATTTGGGTTCACAAAAATCTTCTCGCTATCTCAAAGCACAGGGACGCGAACACTTTCGGCAACAACACAATCATTTACATTCACGTAAAATAAATGCACTGTTATTTACCAGTGTTCCTGGGTCTGTTTGAGCTGTTTGTAAGGGATTTTACTAGAAGCAAATGCAGTTTACATTTCAAATATCATCTTGTCTGCCATTTTGTAGATGCGACGATCCAATTACCTCTCAAGTTTTCACTGTCTTCATTAACTGTTAACTCTTATCAGGCGAGTTTTCACCATCCTCATTTACTATTAACTCTCATCGGGGGAGAGGTTATCAGGTTTCATAAAATCCTCAAATCCTCAACACGACTGATGACCATGTGTGCTTATGCAATATTCATAATCCCTCAAAAATATTTGAAAAAATTCAAAAATTCAAATATTAAAATATTGTAAATAAAAGTTAATAAAACAACAAGGTGTCATAATCCCCAAAAGGTTGGACTCCTCAGTGACCTTTTCGCGGCAAATGGCTGAATATGGAGATCATATACATGTAGTGGGGGGATAGCGGGGTGGGAGCCCGGGAGAATAGGGGGCGGGAGGCGGGAGAGGAAAGGGTAGGAAGCAGGAGAGGGAATGGGTGGGAAGCGGGAGTCCTGAGAAGGCGGGAATTATTTATTAAGTGTTAAAATACTCTCAAAAACAAGAATCCAAAATGATTTTTGACTTACATATAGCTCATTTTGAGACTTCTGGACCGATGGAAAAACGAAAATTGGGCTGAGTGTTAACGGCTTCTGCCGCTTCAGGAAAGCAATCAGCAAAACAGAATACAATTTTATCAGATTGTCCATTTTATAAACTTTCTATTGATATATAGTGTAAATCCTCGAATTATTTTAAATTTAGGAGAAGACGGGGGGGCACTTAATCGAGGGAGGTGGGCGCTTATTTAACATTTTCCAAATCGTGCCCTGACATGATCATTTTTTTAATACATCATCTGCGCGTAAACAGCAACATTAGCTGTTTATCGACATAACAAGCTGATCTTAACTTTAAATCACAGCACCATTAGTACTTGTAATTTTTTCCAAACTTAACATGTTAAACAATGCACAAATCTAACACAAAGGTTTTAAAGAGGAAAAATTTACCATAGGATTGGCCAAGCTTCTATAACTGAAAATAATGATTCTGACAGTGGTCTTTCCCAGAGATCTTTTCTCTGGACTTAATGCTCACAGCAGAAAGGTTATTTAAAACCTGTTCAGCAACACTGCAAGACAGTTGACAGTTATAAACCAACCTTTTTGTTACCCTTTCCTAGTGTCCTTTGCAGCATCTACATCACTGTTGTGTGAATTTTGCCCAGACAACTGAGGTTGACAATTTTCCCAACCAACAAATGAACCAGATATTTTAACACACAATTAAAACAAGCTGTCCTAAACACTTTCCATAATCAACATATTAACAGGAAGTCTTAACAACCATTTTTATTTTAGTACTGTTATAATATTTGAACTAGCAGTTCCATTTTAAGTGCAACACTTGCAGTTACCTACCACGTCCTAGGGATGTCCAACAACATGTGCACCCGCAAAGGAGCAGAATTCTGATGGTAAGGTTAACATGCCATCAGCCAACTCTAATTTGCATAATCTGATCCACCACTACCACCCATGGCTGGCTGGCTTTTGCAATCCACTGGTCAAAAAGCTAGTGTGGTTATTATATAGTTTCTCTAAATAATTATTATTATTATACATTGAACTCACTATCTCTTTTCTGATTGGTCGAAAGTGTACAGTGAATTTTTGAAATCAGCGCCTGTGACATCATCTCTGCAGATTACACAATAATCATGTCAACAAGACACTCAAGGTCACGGGTAATCAAGTTTGCGTGCTTTGTGTTGCTTGCCGTCAGTGAAGAAGCAAAAACATGACTTCCATTTTTTTCCTTCAATGTATAACAAAACAATTGTTACATTTGGTTTTTGTGATATCCAGAATAATCAAGTTCTCGGTAAGGGTTATCAGCCTCAGCATTCGGCTTCGGCTGATAACCCCTACCTCGACCTTGATTATTCTGGATATCACAAAAACCTCATCCAGTAGTACGCTAGACAAAACTGTTCTGGATTGACATTTTTTCGACAAAAAAATTAAAGCAAGGAAAGTTATGCTAATCATTTTATGACTGTCTTAAACCTTAATAAATTCCACACATGGAAAATTATTTTTATATGGATTACGCAAGGAGGACTTGAGTTACAACATATCTAAATTTGCTAACTGCAAGTCACAAAAGTACAAAAAATCGCACGATTTCTAAGAGAAATAGTTGTGTTTCTCATCAACATCCTAGTACATCAGGGTTGTCGTGTGAAGAAGATCATTGCGTGTTTGTGGATTTTTTGTCATGTACTCGATGAGATGCATGGGGAGTAATAATCCATCCAAACAGCACAATAGTACTGTGATACATCAGCGGTTTAGTGAATCAAAGATTCAGGTTGTGGTGCTACCACCGAAGGGCCACAAGGCAAACAAGCCAAACCAAACAAAGTCTTATGGTAAGAAAATGCAAAAAATGGCAAGCTCCTGGTAGATGAGCCCAGAAACAGGTCTGGCATGTTTCCAAAAAGTACAAATAGGATTGTCTGAGGTTCTTGGCGGACAATGCTTTGACACAACAGCAATTTGTGCAATTGCGGTTTGTATGAAGCACGAACTAAAGGCCGCCATCTTCAAAACAGTTGGAAGAGTGATCTTGTGGCAAGAAGATTTTAAAGAAGGTCAATGTCTGAAGACAGTATCGCATTTCAGTGGGCAAATAAGTGGTAAAGTCTGTCTCATGCTTTCTAGTCAAATTATTGACAAAACAATCCATAAACACGTAACGATGTTCTTCGCAAAACAACACTTCATATGGTACTTTTTTTCTCAGAAATCACATGATTTTGCATACTTTTGTGATTCAGTTACCAACAGTTGGCTACACTGTAACGCAAGTCTCACTTGTGTGATCTACTCAAAAATAATTTTCCAGGTGTAGAATTAAATACAGTTTAACACAATTGCAAAATTATTTGCATCACTTAGCTTGTTTTAATTTTTTGTTGTAAAACGTCTATCCAGAACAGTTTTGTCCAGCACACTAACTGTTTACAGGTTGTACACTAAAAAGCTGACCTCCTTGTTAGTCATGATCATCTGGGTCCAATCCTTGACTGCAAGGCCATACACTCGAAGCCGGGCTATACCACCATCTACATTTTAAACAAAAATTGGAATATTACGAGAAGTTTTAACTTATAGAGAAGCAGCACTTAAAAGTGCTGCCTCTATTAGAAAGCTGCAAGTCAAGCCTTTTAACTGTGGAGCAACTGGTGGAAGAATAAATTAAATGATTCTTTATAACACCAGAAACAGTGCATTTCTTTTATTAGTTCCAGATGTAACTGATCATTGACATCAATGAAATTAATGAGTAATCAATGGGTAATGGGTATTGCCAATGAGTGATGAGTACCGGTAATTGATGAATAATCGACAGGCCACAAAATTTTCAGTCATTGATTAGTCATTGATTGCACTGATTAGTCATTGATCGCACTGATTAGTCATTGATGACATAGATTAGTCATCTTACATGTAATCTCCCAGATACACAAACCATACCATCTTACATGCAATCTCCCAGATACACAAACCATGTCAGAAACTCTGACACTCATAATAGATCAACCCATTTTTGTAATATAAACTTAATGTGCCCGCGATTTAAGAGAATTACTGAAGGGGGTCGAGCGTTTGCTGTGCGAGCCACAAAAGAATGGAACAAATTAAGCGTGGACATCAAACAGAGTACCAGTGTAAAAAATTTTAAACGCTCCCGTTTTAAAATAATTTTAGATAATCAAATTCTTAGCAAACTATTCCTGTAAATTTTTTTAAAATTTGTAAATAATCACATTTTATAAATATTTTAAGATGTATGTAGGCTTAATTATTTTATTTTAATTATTTTTAATATTGTTATGATTGTACTATTTCTTTCTTTTTCTAAAATTTTAATATTTGAGGGCCATTAGGTTATCAGTTTTAATACTGTCAAATGTTACCCTCGTAAAATATAGTCTTACCTACCTACCTACCTACCTACCTACCAACCAAATCGAAAATAAAGAAATTAAAGTATATGTCCCAGTGCAAACCACAGCATCAGAAATGAGAAAGAGACTGAGAAGGACAACTTGACCTTCTAAGCCTTTCCTTTTTGGTACCTTTAATTTTGGTTTCCTACAAATTCAGTCACTCTCCCCATTTAAACTTGCAAGCCCAATTTCTCATTTCCTATTATTATTGTCACAAAACATTCCTTAATAATAAAAAAGAATTGCCTAAAATTGTAGCAGATGTGCAGCATAACAATATAATTAACAATCAACAGGTAATCATGAGTAATCAATAGCATCAACGGATAATCACTGACCTCAAAATTTTTGGTCATTGATTAGTTGTCAATTACTCATTGCTTTCAGTGACCATCAATTAGTTATGTCAGGTTTAAGTTACTAGGCTGATTTAGCAAGAGAATGGGAACGTCACTTAACGACGGCGCGCGCAGTACAAATACCCAAATATGGTCAAATTAGAACAGAATCTAGGTTATTTCGCGTGCCCTGCAGTCGTCATCTGACCATATTTGGGTATTTGTACCGTGCGCGCCGTCGTCAAGTGACGTTCCCGTTCTCTTGCTAAATCAGCCTACTGGCTTCACCAGGGAAAGAGTGGCAAACTCAAACACGGGTGGATGATGCGGTATTTGAAAATTGCAAGGAGTAGATGCTACCAAGCTTTAAGTGCAATCTACATGCCTCCATCGAAAATAACTTGAGACATGTTCAATATCACATAATCCATAAAGGTCTACTTTGTGATGAGTTGCTGAATAGTGCATCAGAGGCTCTTTAGGCTATTAGTCCTCAATTAATAATAACAATTATGATAATGGAAATGAAAATAAACTCTATTAACATTCCTACTGATGTGCACCATTTGAAATTCAGGAACTGAAATGAAATGTATCCCCAACCATGTTTCTATGTGTTGTGCACTTCTTCAGCAAAGAGTTTGAAGCAAACTTGTGTAGCAAGCATTCTTCTACAAACACTCAGCATTCTCGCCATGTAAAAATTGGGTCAAGAGCAAAATATATCAACAAAGGTACCTCTGACTCTGTCTTTTTTGCTCTTGCCCCTAGTTTTGTGCAAGCAGACTTCACTTGTTTGCACTTTACTACAGAATCCCTTGCTATATGGGTTAATTGGTTAGGTTGTCTTCTTATTTTCCAGTGCTTTTTATAGGCCCACAAAACTATGGGCACCAACTCTGATGAGAAGCTCACTCCAGAAAAGGAGGAACTCTTGGAAACAAGGCAGTTATTGTATCAAAGCTTACTACCATTATGAAATTCTCTATTTTTAATCATCTTAATCCATTAGCTGTCAAAAGTGCTGCTTAAATGGAAAATTCAAAGGCTCCTGTGAACCAGCTCATAGATGAATTGGATGAATGTAGAAAAGTTAGTTGAATAGGAAGAGAAGAGGAATTGATCATTGTGGAGTTCTTCTTGGTACAGCAGTGAAAAACAGGAAAATAAACATCCTTTGATGCATGGGTTCTGATGTCCAATGGTTGCTTATTGACACCCTTTAGATAAAGCTCAAGTCTGCACAGACCAAGTGGCCTAACAGGCCGGAGCTTATTTCGGTTTCTGTAGCATTAAGTGACTAGGAGTGTTTCTACTCCCCCCTGGATGGGATGCTAGTCCATTGAAGGGTTACCCCCAGCATTAAGTTTGCCAGTACTCATTTATACAAGCAGGGGTTGAGAGAGGCACTGTGAGAATAAGTGTCTTGCTCAAGAACACAACGCAATGTCCACGGCCACGGCTTGAACCTGGACCGCTTGATCCACAGACGAGCACACCAACCATGAGGCCACCACCCCTCCCACCCTTTAGGTGGCTGAATTCGCTCTCTGTTAAAATTATTTTATAAATTATAAATAATTATTTATTACATAATTGAAAATAGATTTCAACCAGGGTTTTCCCGCAAATTTGAAGTAGAGGGAGAATAACTTTGACTAGGCAGTGGACAATGCCGATAAAAAGATGTGGAGTGGTTTTATTGGAGCCACGTGGAGGGGGGGGGGGGGACGACCGCAACCTTTTACTGGGGGTCCGGGAGCCCCCTGGAAAAATTTTGAAATTGGGGCTCTATAAAGTGCATTTCAGTGTATTTTAAGCAATCATGGTTCTGTTCTTTTGTTAAAGAAAAGCAATTTCACCGAGAAAAACATACATGTAATGTATCATGTTAGTTGAACAGGTTAATCATTGTCATCCATATCAAATTTGAAAGGTGATTAATTCACCTTCACATTTCAATACCGAGCTTGAAATTCACCATCTTTATTAACTTATCACTACTCACGATGACTTCGATAGTGTTGATCCTAGCAGTATGCAGGAGACCTGTCATGTATGAACTCAGCTAAATGACCTTGCTCTCCATGAGTTCTTGTAGCTCAGTGGATAGAGCACCCGCCCGGTGTTCAGGAGGTCACGGGTTCGATTCCTGTCGGGGACTCAGAATTTTTCTTTGTCCCATGCTCGTGTCATGTTGATTAATTCACCTTCACAATATCAAAAACGTCAAAAACGTTCTCATTTTGTGGTCAATCACGTGTATAAAAACAGATGAGAACGCCAAACGAGAAACGAGTTTTGCTGGCATTGAAGGTACTAGATTGAGCTTTGACATTTATTTTGTTAAAAGACCAGTTTTGAATGGCTTTAACACAGTGCTAGGGGTGGAATTCATTGAACGTGATGAAGCTTGTGATTAGTAACTGTTGCAAGCGCAAGCCTGTAATACTTGGTGAAGTTTCCCGCTGATTTAAGTTCAGAATTTTTTCTGATTAAGCGTGTGGACCATCATCAATGTTTTGAATCTTTGCGGTAGTTTGGGTTTTTTCGATCATGATTTCAAAAGTGTTAAAATTATTACAATCAAACTTAAACTTGACATATTTTGCAAATGTTTCGCTTTATAATGAAGCCTTGAATAGTGCATGTATTTATTCATACTTCCCTGCTCGATAAGCTCACCAGTTTTATATCTTACTTTCAATATTTACGAGTTTAAAGATTGGGCAACATCTTGCAAAGTTTGTTTCTTTTGTTGAAAGAAATCTTTGCAGTTATCTGTTCTCGAAAATCCTCCATGTGCCAGCCAAGCACTGGGTTGCATGTCATTGTGTTTAAAGAACTAATTAAATTACACGAACATTTACTAGAGATAAAAGAACTAATTTTAATTATATTTTTGAAAGTAAACAACATGACCTTTGTTTGTGCCATCTCTATTTCTTTTCAATTTATCCCTGGTACTGAACAGTGATTGCTGGGTTTTTCGCTTCATTTTCAGAGGAAAAACTGAGCTTCAACTTAAACTCGGCTGTCAAATATTTCAGTGTTGCTGTCACTGACAATTTTACTCTTCACATAAACATTTGTAACCTGATACTTTTGTTTTCCTCACAAAACTGAAAGTCCTGTTTTCTCGAAAACACATGGAAGATGTGCTTGTATTCTCTTCACAGCTGGAGATAAATTAAGAAAGTTGAATGTTGAATGAAGAAATGGAAGAGGAAGATTTGCTTTATTTAAAACGCCAATTTTCTTTTGACCGATAAACATGAACTAATCTAATTATCAAATTGTCACAGGACAGCATGTTCTGTTTCCACCTTTGGTGGTAACAATAAAACCACTTACATTTAAAATACACACTAATATCAATTAATACAACTGAGGGGTGTTTCAACGAGAGGTATTGAAAGTAAACAACGCCACTTGACCAAGATTATATCCTTCATCGGTGAACGATTCCCCTCAAAGACTGATAAAATTTATGCTTTCAGTAGGTGCCACAGAGTCTGCAGCAATATTTGAGCAGTTTCCTGGTTTTCTTTGTTCAATTTGACAAGTTTTAACGCCACTTACTCAGCAGAGTTTTGGCTGCGGGTATGAACATTTCGGTCTCTTTGATGGAGACAATTAAAGGATGAAATAAACGCATTAGCGTAGTTTGGAAACAATAGATGATATTTCTTGAACCAAGTTAGGCGTAATTCCAAGACACGCAGTCACAGTAACATCCTTGTATCGTGCTAACAATGCTAGAACACGCGCATATGACTTATTAGAGTTCTACCACAAGGAAAAGCACTCAACGTCAGTGTGTGGTCTTGGATGAAATGTATCTTCCACCTGATATATGTAGTTGACACTAACGCTTATTAATCTGCGCATGCGTTTAGAGCAAAATAATATTGGTTTCGTTCTAAAGAGAAAAGTACTACAAGGAGAGCAAGGGGCTTTCTGAAACAAATATATAGCTTTTTGAAGTACTCATAGAAGTAAGGTAGGTACATGCACCACCCATCTTATGTAGTGCTCACAAGTACCTACCCCATCCTACCCCCTTGCTACAGGCCTAATTAATTAATTGAAATTAATTAATTATACAAACAATGAAGTTTACACCTTATTGCCATAGTGCTTCAGGAACGTCAACCCCCAAACCATCCCAATAGTGCGCTCTGCACTAATAAAACTACTTTTTGAACCCAAAAAATATCCCATTGGTAACAATAAACAAGCCTCGACTGTGTTCTGTTCTGTTGTAGTAGAGCACGAAAAAAGTGTAGGGGGAAACACCAGACATAGTCAAGTGTTTCTCCCTACTTCTGGAGTGCTCTACAGCTTCTTAAGTGCTGCTGTTGCTTTTCAACAGAACAGAGCACAGTTGAGGCTTGTGTATTTGTTTTATGATAAAGAATCCATTAATTTCTCCACACATTCACATTCCACCAAACTTTATTTTCCGAACGAGGAAAAGTGGCGTCTGCATGCATCTGTTCTCTGATAATAGAAAAACAACTTTGTAAAGCTTTATTGCTTGTATTAGTATTAGTCAAGTTTAATTTTATTGTTTCCATTTTTTTTTAGCATGCACATGGTTTAACAAGTTTTCACTACTACTAAATGTTGCATGGGTAATTAAAGGATTGTATTGTAAGGATTGTGTTGTATTGATTGAGTAGCAAGAATTATGTTTCATCTACCTAAAGAGATGACATCATTTGATGTTCGTAGATACGACCAGTGGCCTTATTAACACTTTCTTTGTATTATCAATTGGACATCTTCAAGCTTTTTCACAAATGCTATAATGTCACTCTCAGGTTCCAAACAAGATACATGAAAGACTAGCTTAAATATCAGTGCTGTCCTATGGAACACAGTTTGCTACTAGAAACAAGAAGTTGGATCCTCAAGCATGCTAAGCAAGTCCAAATCCCATAGATAGCAAAGTTTCTTTCTCTTTTCTTTTTCACTGCATGTTTTTTTTATTAACGCATAATTGTGTACATGTATATGTCAAGAGATCATTTACTGAAAGACATTTCTTGGGTTTAAAAATTTGTCTGGAGCTTTTAATCAATCAATCTTGATAGCTGCCAAACTCCAATATGCTAGCCACTAGTATCACAAAGGTTTGTGAAAAAAACCCTGAATTCTTCTCTCACAATCAAATCGCCAAGAAAGAATCATGTCTTTTTCTTACAATCAAAAAAAATCATTTCACCTTCTATCTCTTGAATATAACCAACTTTACATGGTGCAAATGACTCTAAAAGCCTTCTGTCAACAGAATGTTCCAAACCAGGGGTGAGGCTCCCATATGAAAAGGTTGGGGATGCTTGTTGTCTCGCTTAGGGGTATAAATCAAAGGCTTTGGTCTCACTTAGGGTGTTCAGGATGAAACGCCAGTATTTTCAGCTGTCAAAGTACCTTTTTGGGTGCACTCAAGGGAAATAGTAATTTAAAAAAATGCTCTTATTTCCTTTTTAGGCTCGATTTCCGAAGGTTTCTCGAATCCGGTCTACTAGTGCGAACTCCTTTTCTGTTTTAAGTAGTGTCTTTAAGGAATCAAATAAAGCGCAAGCCACGCTCAGATTGGTATCCTTTGGGGGTTTAATTCAAATTTTCCGACAAGCATCCCCAACCTTTTCATATGGGAGTGCCCCCCCCTCCCCCCGAGATTCAAAATGTCTAACAAGAAGTGATGGAGTGAAACCGCTCCACATCTACAACTTAAAACTAGATACCTGGCAGTCTGAAATTATTGTAGAAATTCCCCAGAATAACTCATTTAATTCTTCTTAGAACAGTATATCTTTGTTTAGCAATGTCAAACGATTCCAAGTATTATTTTAGCTTTGTGGTTGAGGAAATTTTTGAGCCTGGGCTTACTATAAAACCTCGATGTTTCGATACTTAGAAAATTTTCATGCTCTGACTCTGGAGTAGCTTTCAAATGCAGACATATTTCAGCTGGAAATACATCTGCATTCACAGGCAGGAGTCTACTCTAAACCCTTTAAGCCCTGGAAAAAAAATCTTATTTTTCTTAAATGATGACAGTACATCGAAAGACCACAAGTAATCTACCAGATGAAAGGTATTGTTTGGGTAATGTCCTAAATCACCACAACAGACACACAAGATGTCACAAACTGAATTGAGGAGTCTGCAATGTAAAAACATAGGCACACAAGGCTTGCAAGAGATTTTTTTTGGGAATTAAAAGCCCTGCAACCTAGTCCCTGCAACTAGTCAGGGGGACAAGTCCCATCATGTGAACCGACCATTTTTACCACAAAATCTAGTCGCAGGAACTAAAATTTGGTCCCTGCGACTAGTCCCATGAATTCAAACTAGCTTGATTTTCTGGGACAAGTCCCTGCTACTTGTTCCAGAGTTCTGCGTAAGCTCTGGCGACCAGCGAAATTCGCCCTCTAGTCGTCCTTGGCGCGCCGGCTACTAATAGTATAACTAAATGGGTTGCTATTCTTATTCAATGAGATGCTAATAAGTGGCCGGGTATTCTGGAGTTTAGCTTCTGATTTTCTCAACAAATACGTAGCGATTAAAAAATACAACTCTTATAGCTGTAACATAAAAGAAATTTGAAATCATTCGGGCCGTGAGAATTGCCGCCAAAACTGTGATGTGGGCACTAAGCCGTGACAGCAGCACTGAAATATTTGACAGCCGGGGTTAAGTTAAAGCTCAGTTTCTCCTCTGAAAATGAAACGAAAAACCCAGCAATCGCTGTTCAGTACCTGAGATAAATTGAAAAAAATAGAGATGGCACAAACAAAGGTCATAAGTTGTTTTCTTTCAAAAATATAATTAAAATTAGTTCTTTTATCTCCAGTAAATGTACGCGTAATTTAATTAGTTCTTTAAACACAATGACATGGAACCTAGTGCTTGGCTCGCACATGAAGGATTTTCGAGAACAGATAACTGCAAAGATTTCTTTCAACAAAAGAAACAAACTTTGCAAGATTTTACACAATCTTTAAACTCGGCAGGTGTAAGATGTTTGTGTAAATATTGACAGTGAGACATAAAACAGGCGAGCTTATTGAGCAGGGAAGTATGAATAAATACATGCACTATTTCAAGGCTTCGTTATAAAGCGAAACATTTGCAAAATATGCCAGGTTTAAGTTTGATTGTATTAATTTTATCACTTTTGAAATCATGAACAAAAAACCCAAACTACCGCAAAGATTCAAAACGTTGATGATGGTCTGCATGCTTAGTCAGAAAAAATTCTGAGCTTAAATCTGCAGGAAACTTCACCAAGTATTACAGGCTTGTGCTTGCAACGGTTACCAATCACAAGCTTCATCACATTCAATGAATTCCACCCCTAGCACTGTGTTAAAGCCACTCAAAACTTGTCTTTTAACAAAATAAATGTCAAACCTCAATCTAGTGCCTTCAATGCCAGCAAAACTCTTTTCTTGTTTGGCTTTCTTATCTGTTTTTACATGCGTGATTGACCACAAAATGAGAACGTTTTTGACGTTTAATTTTTGATATTTTTTTCCAATTTGATACAGATGATGATTAACCTGTTCAACTAACACATTGCATTATGTGTATGTTTTTCTCGGTGAAATTGCTTTTCTTTGAGAAAAGAATAAAACCATGATTGCTTAAAATATACTGAAATGCACTTTTTAGAACCCAAATTTTCCAGGGAGGCTCCCACACCCCCCAATAAAAGGTCGCAGTCGCCCCACCCCCCTGCAAGTGGCTCTGATAAAACCACTCCACGTCTTTTTATCGGCATTGTCCGCCAACTTCTCAAAGTTATTCTCCCTCTACTTCAAATTTTCGAGAGAACCCTGCTTGTTCCTCAAAACTCTTCATGTGAACTGCTTGTGGGACAAGTCCCTGCGACCAGTCCCTTCATGTTAACTCTTCAGGGGACTAGTCGCAGGGACTAGTCGCAGGGACTAGTCCCCTTGTGTGTGCCGACCTTAAAATAACTCTGTTACCCATTGTAAAACATATCTTTCTCCGTTGTGCAGTTTCACCATCTCAGAAGTCTTGCCAGCCAGCATTCATATGACTTCCTTTTGTTTGCATCAGCTGAGATATATATCCATATATATATATGGAGTGGCATAATGGCGGGCAGACGTGCCTTGAAACTATCCATGGTTCTTTTAGTTTCTCTGTCGCTCTTCTCGAGTATTTTTAATCTCAGAAGAGATCTTCGTGTCCCAAATGTACCTGGTCATCGCAATGTGATCATATCAGGAGCTCCAGGACAAGAACCAACACGAAACAACCCACTGCTAAGTAAGTTTACTCTAACGAGCGGAGGCCATGTTGATTTCATGCGACTTAAAGTAAAGAGATACTTTGGTCTCCGGGTCAGCCGCTATCCCAACACCGATTCTACATTCCAACTAAGTAGATTAATTATCAGTGGAGACATTTGTCCAAACCCTGGACCCTTACCAAAACCGAGCTGCCAGAAATACTTAAGAACGATAGCAATAAATCACCGATCGCTAACGTGTTCGAACTGTGGGTGCGTTTACCATATGAAGTGTGGAAATGTTAAACCAAGTGATTTTATTCGCATCAAAGAGAACACAATTAGCTGGATTTGTCGACAGTGTACTTGGCAAACTACGGCTTTCAGTGTCAGCAGCCCCGAATCCCAACCTTCCGATGTATTCTCATCGATCAACAACTGCCTCTCAGATCATCCTGGTCTGAAAATAGGCCACATCAATGTTAACGGCCTAAAGGGAAAACTACCCGAGATTCGCATACTATTGCTAAACGCTAGCCTGGATATTCTAGCTGTAACTGAGACCAAGTTGGCGAATGACATTACTGATAACGAAATCGGAATTGAGGGTTACTTCACAATCCGGAAAGATCGCGATAGAAATGGCGGTGGTGTTTTAATGTACTACAGAGATTATTTGTCAGCCTACGAAGAGGTTAGAATGCAAGTCCCTCATACCATCGAAGGTGTTTGGATACATGTATGAAGCCAATTGCAATCATGGCTATTTGCTTGTGTGTACAGACCACCGCTTGATCTCTCCTTCTACAATACGTTTAATGTCATGTTAGAGGAGGTTTGGTCTACGCGAAAAAACATAGTAATCATGGGCGATTTAAATTCTGATTTGTCTCTAAAAAGGCAAGAAGGTGTTGAATCTCACCTTGGTAGGCGCCTAACACGCATATTAAACACTTATGGCTTAAAATGTGTCATAAGAGAACCGACCAGAATATCTGACAAAGCACAAACATTAATCGACCTGATAATTGTTAGCCATGCGGGGAGCATCACAACAGCTGGAGTCGCCCACCTGGGAATATCTGATCACAGTTTTGTCTATGCAAATTTGCGAATGAGAAAGAAGAAAAATCCATTGGTAATGAAAACCGTAAACAACTACAAGAAATTCGGCCAGCAAAAATTTAAAAACGACATCGAATGTGCCCCTTGGAGTGTATGCGAGATTTTTGATGACCTAGAGGATCAAGTATGGGCATGGCAACACATCTACCAGGAAATCGTGTCTAACCACATCTCAACCAGGAAAGTCAGAAAGAGAGAAAACAAATTGCCGTGGATAACTAACAAGATAAAGAAAGAAAAAAACAACTGTTACCGGCTGCTAAAGCTCTTTAAAGTTAACAAAGATCCAACAACCTGGAGCTCGTATAAAGCCGCTAGGAACCGTGTAAAGAAATTGATCCATAATGCGAAAATTTCATACTGGAGGGAACAATTTGCTGACACCGACAATAGCAAGAAATTCTGGCAAGTGGTAAAGAATGCACAAGGCATCGGCACAAGAAAACCAATTCCACCAGTCTATGACAGAGATAGTAACATCTTAACAAACGATTTCAACAAGGCCGAAGCTATGAATGATTACTTTGCAAGCATTGGAACTCAGCTTGCTGAAAAGTTTGACCACGATGCCATGACTGCTCAGCCATTCGAAACCATTTCTCGTATAACACCCATCATAAACCAAATTGGCCTGTCCGAAAAACAAGTTAAGCTGAAACTATCTTGGACAAAACAAAAAACAGGGGGTCCTGACAAAATTACGTCACATGAAATGGCGGAGGCAGGCGACACCCTCTTTGAAGGTCTCTTCAGTATATTTAAGAACAGTATTCAACGCGGCCTCCACCCGAGTAACTGGAAAATTGGAGAAGTAATCCCAGTTTTCAAGAAGGGGTCCAAGTCAGATTGTGCGAACTATAGACCTCTGACGATGCTAAATTTAAGCAGCAAAATCTTAGAGTATTGTTTGCCACTCTCTAGACAATCATCTCGAGATGTATAGCCTTGTTAACTCAAACCAATGGGGGTTCAAGAAAGGAATCTCCACTGAATCATTACTCGTCTATCTCACTGAAACATGGAAAAAGGCAATTGATACTGGCCACAAAGTCGGAGTACTATTTATTGATTTCAAAAAAGCTTTTGACACCGTCGACCACAACATCCTTTAACTCAAATTATCAGCTGCAGGAATATCAGGTGGTTTCTACGAGTGGATCGTAAGTTACCTCTCAAATAGATGCCAATTTGCCACTGTAAATGGAGTAAGATCTGGGCCAGTCAATATTGGGGTCCCTCAAGGTTCCCTCCTAGGTCCTAGACTTTTTGCAATTTAGGCAAATGATTTACCCAACTCGTCCGCAACCGGATTTATTCATATGTTTGCCGACGACACCACCGTGTATTACATTGGGAAGGAGGTTGAAGAAATAGTGGATGCGTTAAACCGAATATTAATTGATTTTAAAAGCTGGTGCGACCAAACTCGCTTGACTGTTCACACTGGCAAGACGGAAGCAATGCTAATCTGCAAACACGCATTTGTCAGCCCTATGAGACCACTGATATTTGGCAACTCATACATATATTTCACCTCCAAATCTACCTGCTTGGGTGTTGTAATCGACCACAACTTGAACTGGAAACCTTAAATTAAAATGCTCCACTCCAAATTTGGAGGAAAACTAAAATTCCTAAGTCTATGAAAGGACTGCCTACCTGTGTTCTTGAAGAAATCTATTACAAAGGCATTGTTCCAAGCATAACCTACTGCATTGCCATATGGGGATCCTGTTCATTGTCTTCATTTAATGACCTAGAGCATTTACACATAAAAGCTGCAAAACTAATCCATAAACTCCCTAGTGGAACTCCTGATTGTGACGCCCTTAAAAGGGCTAAATGGAAGCCATTGAGTTACAGCTACAAGCGGAGGCTCGCAACGATAATGTATCAGGTGCATAATGATATTCTACCGGAGCAGCTTATGGCCCTACTTGGAACTCGCACAAATGAGACTAGTTACAAATTAAGGCGCTCGAATGACTTCTTGCTAGCACGTTATCATAGTGAACTCGGAAGAAATAGCATAAGGTATAGAGGCCCTATAGTGTGGAATTCCATCCCAAAATTAATAAGAAACGTTACTTCTCTTCAGCTTTTTAAAGAAAAACTTAAACTAGCCTCAAAAACATTAGACCAAATACATTTCGAGAAAGAGGCGTGCCTTATTAAATCTAAGAATAGTGCATTTTTATATTTTTAAAACACTCTTTTTTATTCTTAATTTTAATAGAAATGTAAATTTTAAGTCATTTTAAATGATCTTTTAGTAGCTTTTGAATCCTAAGGATGTATTTTTAATAATTTTAGATTTTAGTTTTTAGGTATATATTTTATGGCAGGTCCACACCAGCCCTCTGGGTTGCCAGACGCAGACCTGCCTCATCAAAAATATATGTATGTATGTATGTATGTATGTATGTTAGCTGAGCATTGGCCGAGATTCACATATATATAAGGAGGGTTCTGTTATCAGCTTGACCTTGGGTTCTGTCACTCTAGCTTGGCTTGCCAGCAAGGCTTCCAAAATGGCGAGCCAAGATAGTGTAACAGAACCCAAGCCGCTAACAGAACCCCTCTTATATGTGTGTATGTTCAAATTGCAAATTTAAATGGAGTTCTTGCTTGTTTTTATTTCATCCTCATCAAAAAATGATAAACAATCCCTTGAACATTGAAATAGATGGTAAGCCAATTAATCAACAAAAGAGTGTTAAGTACCTTGGCATTCTCATAGACTGTCATCTCAATTGGAAAGAACAAATTCAACAAATTTCAAAAAAATATCTAGGGGTATTAGTGTCTTATCTAAGATTACACATTTTGTTAATACAAAAAAACTAGTTCAATTATACCATACCATTATTCTTCCTTTTCTCTCCTATGGCTGTATAGTTTGGGGCAACACTTATGATCATAATAATTATTAAGCCACTTCAAATAATACAAAGGAAGGAAATCCGTTTAATTGCTTTCTCAAATTTTGATGCACATACAAGTCCTTTGTTTGCTAAGCTTAACCTTCTTAAACTTCAAGATTATATTAAGCTTCAAACTCTCTTTTTTATGCACCAGCTTAATTCTGGCAAACTACCAAAGATCTTTGATTCCTTTTTTGTCAAAACATCTTGTAAACATAATGTAAATACTCGCTTTGCATCTAGATCTACTTTCTATCTTCCAAAACTTCGAACAAATTATGGCAAATTTAATATTCGATTTAATGGAACTAAATTATGGAATGAACTCGATGAAAGATTCAAGTGTTGTACCTCTAGTCAATTTAAAAAAGAACTAACTTCATATTTCATTAGTCTCTATTAATCTTTACTGATATTTTGATGGTTTATATCTATTTATTTTGTTTTGTTTTGTATATTCACTCTTGTACCAAGTTTATGATATTTATGTGTACCAATGTATTTGTTGTGCCTCTTTCCTGACTCTCACATTTTTAATTATTATAATTACGGTCACCCAACTAGTTTAGTTTTTTAGTTATTTTGGGTGTCCCACTACTGTATGTACTGTACTGTTTATTTATTTATTTATAATTATAATCTTGTAGCGGAGCTCCGGCAACCCAAAGGGCTGCCAAGCGGAGCTCCATACCCATATAGGGAAGAAAAGGAAGCCCACGAAGGATTTTGCTCATGGTTATGGCTAGCAGTATTGCTCGTGGGCGCATACGCACGACGGCGACGACGACAACGGAGTCGCGCAACATGGCGGCCATACTCCAGCTAATAGGTTGACAGAGACATGCACCCTTGATTTGTAGCAGAAGAATGCCATTTTTCTTAGCGGGATTTTTAAAGAAAAACGATAGCCGAGGTTGATAGGGTTGCACTGAAGCAAAAAACAGAAAGCAAGAATTAACAGGCAAAGAAGTAGCAAAGAAGATCGTGAAAAAGAGCAGGCCAGCGCTGGAGAAGGAGGCGAAACAGTACTGAACAATGCCGTGAATTATAGCGAGTCAAGGGCTAGAGAAAGGAGGGGAAATAATACCGAACAATGCCGTTAAGCAAAGCTAATGAGGGCTATAGAAAGGAGGCGAAAGTACCCGACAAATTGACTCAGAAGACTGTAGAACTCCCAAGTTTAAAATTCCCGCGAAGTGATGCTGTGCAGCCGTGCAAGAAAATTCAAAAGTCACATGATTTGGTCCGGGTGATGAACAACAGAAATCAAACTTGCCTGATTGTTTACAGAAATTACCGAACAGTAAACGCAGCGGAAGAAAGTGGTTGATTCATTGATCTATCGAAAATATTACTTCAGTTCAGTCTTCACAACTTTTGCTGCAAGTTTCTGCCTGGAAGATTTACTCTGGCCGAACTGAATTGTCAACTTGCGGTAAGTGACTTTTGTTGTGGCATTTGCGATGAAAATTAACAAGTTGCCTCGGCGATATAAGCTTATTTTCAATTGGAATCCGTTATAAAGTCTTTCTTATTTGAAGCCATGCTGTAAGAGATTTAAAAAATTGCATCGTTTTAATTTCGCTCATCTCTAAACAATAACATGTGAGTCGCTTTGTGGAGGTTGCTGTAAGTTGTAAACAATTAAGTTTTCTGTCGATTTTTGTCGTCAACTTGAGCCTATAACCTCACGTCTAAAAATAAGCTTAACCAAAACCATTTTTGTAAACACCGCCGGGCAAGTTTTAAAGTTTTCTCTGAGTTAGTTGGCACAGCCGCTTCGTAGACTGCTAAAATTTCTTCCTCTGTTGTTGAAAACCAAGACTCGTGAGGTCTACAAAACATTTTAAGCCGAAGCAAACAGGATTTGCTAAATTTACTTTTGTTCCTATGTGAATATTTGCATATTGTGATTGCAAAGTATGGAGATTTCCTTGTTTTGTTAGTTCAATTTATTCGGTTTGGCGAAAAGCATGGGTGAATTCCTGGTTAATTTGGTTGAAGACTGATAAAGCTACCACTAATAAAATGACTGCAAAGCTAAATTATTTAAGCTGTCGGCAAAAATACAGACTGTCAGTAATATGAATAATTATTTAACTTTAACACTGCAAGCTTAAATGAATTTTCTTTATCCTTTCTTTTATTCCATCACCTTTCATTGAGAAGGGATTTGCTGTTGATACTCAGATGTAGTGATATGCATCTTGTGTTTATAATGTAGATTTCCTCGTTTTATTTTGTTGTCTGTCCAATTAGTTCGGTTTGGTGAAATGCTTATATAGTCCAAATGTTGAGTAGACGATTATGCATGGAAATCCTGTCTGCAAATAAAGCTCTACTTTGATTTTGATTCGCTACATGTATTTCATTTTATTTGTGCCATTGCTTTTGGTTGGGGCTAAATGGACCTTATTTTCTTAGTGAGAGGTTATTCCCCAATGCGGTATTTACACTTAATATGGAAATGTTCCTAAAAAGTGAGATAATACTCATTAAAAAAAAAAATGCGAAGACCTCTACTCGGTAAATTGAACAGTGTAATAGAAGAAGTTCTTGCCCTGACCATTTCTCGGTAATAAAAGTAACTTTTACATACGTATATACACAATTTAGTTGGTGAGAGTGCTCTCCTCTCTCCACTCCCTCTCTCTCTGCTCTCTTCTTCACACTAATTTTTTTTATTAACTAACTTATCAACCGAATGTCACTGACTGTTTTCTTTGTTGTGTGTGCATACTTTTTTGCTCATCGAAGAAAGTTTCAGTTTCTTCCTGGCTGTAGTTTCCTTTGTCCTGTCTTGTACCAATTCGTTTGTTATATAACTTTGTACATTCTCTATTCTCCTTAAATTCTATCTCGTCAGGGTGATAGAATGCACTCTCAGAGTGTTCAATCATTGTCTTCAGTTGCTACAATTTTCTGGAAAAAAGCAATAGTTTTCCTAATTTCCTTTTACTTTGTGTTAGGACTTTTTAGCATGCCTGTAATTGGCCCATGGGCATTATGGGAGAATAACTTTCAAGTAAAGAATTAGATTCGTTTTAGTGTTAAGTATTTTAAATTATGATGAATTAGGCATTTATTTTTATTTTTTATTTTAGTCGCATGTGATGTTTTATGATTTTACTGAGGTATACCATGTAAATGTAAATAATGCACTAGAATTGGCCAATCAGAGTGTGCATTATATCGGCTTTAAACACAAACCATATATAATAAATGTATGTAAATGATATTTTTATTACAGAGAACTGGACTGGGCAAGAACTTCTCCTTCTTTTGTAAATTTATTTAACTTTTTCTTGGCTTGTGAGCGGATGGAATTCAACAAATCCTGCAATCTGATTGGTTCCTGGAGTGGGCGGAATTTTCTCATCCAGACTGCCACAGCAGGCGGAATCTGTCAAGTTGATCTATTTTTCGTGAATGAATTAGCGGTAATCGTCATTGTCACTTCCATAGACGATTAATCAATGCAAGTTTATCTCTATTCACCTTTAAATGGCAAGGAAAGTCACTGTAAGTAAATTCAGTTGAGTGTTTTGAAGTTGTGAGAGTTTGTTTGGCTGTTTGTAGCTCAGTGCTGTAATGGCGTGTAATCCTCTGTCTCTCTCTGTACAGTAAAAAGAATTGTGAATGTTGATATAGGTGTACATTGTACATCTTGTAAAGGTATTTGGTGAATGCCAAAGGCATAACATTTCATGTATTGCTTTTTCAGGATAAGTTATATAACAGTGACGTTTTAAAAGGTGTGATCAGAAAAATAGTGAGTGTATTGTCCAGGCAGTACCAGTTTATGGATGGCATATGCAGACAGTAAGAGCAACTGTAAGCATTACCACGTAAGTTAGTTTTATGCTTATGACTTCTTGTACCTAGATTTTGTGTCATTTCGTCATAAGAATAAGTAATGAAAGATGCAATAGTTGTTGCAATATATTTTTGAAGGAAAACTTAATAAGTCTGCCTATGCTGGATAACAGCCATGTGTAAACTGAACGTGAAGCAAACACACTGTTAAAGATGGGGCAACCCTAAAACCCAGTAAACCGGAATCCGGAACCTGGAACCCGGAATCCGGAACAAAAAACCGGAATCCAGAAACCAGAAACTGGAATCTGCAAATCAAAGAAAACAAGCTCTTCAAATATGCAAAAATTGTTTTGCTTAGCTTTTCGCTTGTAAAAAATAAGCTGCCAAGTAAAAAGGACCTCAAACTTAACCTTTTTTGAAACAAAAATTCCCCATCTGTTGAAATCATGCAACCGTTATTTCTAGTGAGGGCTATGATTATGACAATCTCAGTAAAGTGCGTCTTATTTATTCCAAGCACCCTGAGAGCGTCTAAAATAAGCTTGCTGGTGATTGCCATTTTGTTTAATAAGTGATCTTCAATTTACCGGAGGTATAAATTTATCCTTTATGCCTAGTAGATACTGAACAAGATAGAAAATGTCATAGAGAACAGGATGTCCGTCAGTGGCAGCCCCATGTACGTTGACAGTCACGCCCCCCACTTTCGAAGTCCAAAGGCTAACTTGGTTGGTCTAAATATGAAATTTGATTTTTCCAACAGATACGAGACCAATTCCAGATCAACACAATTTCCACACTGATACTGTGACAAATCAGCATTTCATATTCTTGGCGGCCATCATATTAAAACAATTTGTAGAAATGTTGCACACTTACTTCTGTCTGCTTCTTGCTTGCTAACAGATCAGACCACATGTTGTTAAAAGATGCTAAAAGACTGCCAGAAACTCACCGCAATAGCTTGTTCTTATTATGCTGCTCACCAGTCTTCTCAGAGCAATTTGATCTAGACAAGAACCGGGCTCTCATCAGGGCCAGGTTGAACAAAAGATGGGTAACTTAGCCTGTTAGCAGGCTCTCGTGTTTGGGCCGGGGGCATGAACGGTAAAGCCGCATGAAGGCACTTGGTCACATGCCAATGCAGAAAAACACTAGACACCTATTTAGCCTGCTCAGACACTAGAGACAGATACTAGAGCCTGCTCGCAGGCTATGAGTAACCAGCCGAAAAATCACTAACCCTGACTGGATAGTGATTTACCCAATGGATAGCTTTATCCAGTTTTTAACAACCAGGCCAGATGTGTAGCTAAGGGTTGTTCAGAACTAGTGAATAATGTTTTAGCAATTACAGTCTGTGGTTCAAATAAAGCCAAGAAAATAAATAACAATATAATTTTTGCTCATATTTATTTATTAGACATTGCTGAAGTGAATTTAATTTCTATCATCATTCATAATATCTGGATTCCAGATTCTGGTTTCTGGTTCTGGATTCCGGATTCCGGATTCCAGAATCTGTTGGGTTTCCGGATTCAGTGTTTTAGGGTTGCCCTAGATGATGCATGTGGATGTTAATCTTGAATAATCTGAAATTTCAGAGAGTTTAAAAATATCATATCATATCTGTGATGGTTCTGAGGTGGAGGGCTGTTACATGTACATGTAAATGTGTCATGCACGATTTTTCACTTGTTATGATTCAGGTGCCAATAGTTTCTGTATCTGTTGGTGTGCAACCAATCTACACCAATATTTCAACCTAATAATGTACTGTATATTAATTAACCAAATTATGCTGTTTTTAGTTGACCAATGCCACTACATAGTAATGTGATGTTGAAGTGCACCGATTTACAAACATGCCCAGTGTCAACTTGTCAAATATATGAACTGGCCAGACAGTCTAGATTACAAAATTTTCTGAAAGGTAAGATGTTTCTTAAACATTATTTTGTAATTAATGATTTCTCAGACATTGTTTTCGTCAAGAAAAGATTCATACCCCACATGGAGGTTTTTTCTCTTTTAGAGCTCTCTCTTCCTGATACTTTAATTTGGAATTTCTTAAGACTGGCCTTGAATGGGTGTTGAGTGTGAATATCTTCTGGAACTGCACATTCAGTAAGCAAGAACATCAGTATTTATCCTGACAAACTCTGATTTTCCTTTGGAAGCTGAACTCATATACAGTTGTACAGTTATATGCATAACCAAACAGCCTGGATGGCCCTTTGATTGGGACTGTGCACATTGTTGTAACTTGCAGTGTTCCAGTTTCTTGTTTGAAGCAAATTGCATTTGTTCTCGAAAGCATTAGTCGCCAAGTTCATAATAGTTGTATAAGTTTGCTTTGCATCTCAGGGCAGAGCCTGCCACTGTGAAAGTTGGAGTACCAACCAGTAGCATTTGATTCACTACTGACTCTCAGTAAACAACTAACAATGGAGTACACTGTATATTAAAGAAAGGAATTACATGCCTGTTCCTGTCAGTCAATATATGAACAGTTTACACATGGGCAGCCTGTATGTAAACATCAAAGATTTTCAAAGCAACCATGGCCTGGTGAGATATTTCTGAGGAAATATAAATTTAAGGTCCTTATGATTGCTTATAGGCATTGATTTTTATTGTAAACAGTATCTTACTGAGTGTATTTTTCTTGTGTACTAATTGTTGTAGAACACAGAGATCACTGTTATGACAGAGATATTAATTTGTGAAAAGTTCTATAAACAAATGCACCCGGGAACAAATAAATTTATCATGGATGCAGCTTCTAAGAGATCCCCAATATTAATGGCACATACACTGCACATACATGTAAAAGAGTTCAATAATTCATTACTTAAGATTGTAATGCTTTGTTTGGTTTCTCTGTATTTACAGACGACTTGATGGGATTATAAATTCTGCACCAAGTTCATTGAATAAACTGACTTGGAGGTTCAGTTCTGCAACCCATCCTGTGTGTAGTAATATCATAGCTGCAATATTGTGACAGATACACTGTATTACATTATTAAGAAACACATATATTAACTAATTTTTTTAAGTACCTGTTAAATTAATCAGTTTTTCTTAGAGATAATTTACTCATGGTTTATTTAAATAATTGGCTTTTTGACTTTAAAATGATATTTATTGAGCTTTTAAATCAATTTTGTGATAATCTGCATTGGACATGGCATAAATTGATATTTTGCCAACACGAAATGGAGAACTGGGTCTTAAGCAAAGTTGCAGGATTAGCATTTTTGTAGAAAGAAAGGGTTGAGAAATTTGTGACATTCTACAGACAGCCTGGCCATTTGCAATGTCCAATAAGGTTGATTTGTTCCATACTGTTGTACAAATAGTGTTCTCTAATTTATAAATTATTTCAATCTGTTGTTTAAATGATTGCCTTATAATCCCATGTCCGGTTTGGTGCATGTAGGATATTGATGTATTGTTTACCATTTTGCCGTAAATTATCTTAATTGATGTGTCAATCAAAACATATCTTGGATATGCTGGGCTCTTCTGACAAATGTACCTATGCCTGATAACCTTCGAGTGCATTTGGTTGTGTTGTGCAGACAAAGTACATGTACATAATATAACTTACTCTTAACTTACTTATAATTCTTGGTATAATTTAATCATAGCAAAATTAATTAATGGAACCCAATAACAGCTCCTGTAGTCCACAATCTCAGTCGAGAAAAAGAACAAATCACATTAAAATTGAATAATAAAATTATTATTATAAGCCTATGCAAGTATTCATGATCAGCAAAAAAAAAATATCATAATTACTGTTCATGCCAGAGTGATTTTGCTTATTGCAAACCCTTCCAGCAGGAGGAGACTCCATACAATAGTGAAGATGGCTAAATGTATCTTTGGGGACAAGTTAGAAAACATAACTTTCCAACTTTTCACATATGTATACTGTTTTGGTATTTTTGCGAGATTTCATTTGTTAGAGATTTAGGGACTGAGTATATTGTAACCACTGCATTTCAATCAGTCCCCACGACAAAAGATGTCTAAACTTCTTTTGTGTGGGAGTCCCCGTGGCCATGTTAACTAAGGAAGAATATAATGATTAACAACAATGCCTTGTCTTTCTTAATAAGGTAGGAAAGAACAAGAAATGCCACCAAAAAGCACAGAAGATAGTTCTGTTATGTGATCAAGATTTTTGGTGGCTTCCCAGAAATCCTTGAAATCATGGCTGTATATTTCATAATCACACCATCTTACACCTCGATCTGCTGATGTAATCCTAGTTCCGGCTGAAACTATTAAATCATTCGCAATTTACCTCACATACATGTTGGATTATTTTCATTTATTTTAGTAACAAACAAAATTGAAACTTACACAATGAAACTTACACAATGCTAAGATTACGCCTTATCAAGTTTTTGCCCACTCATATTCTGCTTTTTTTTTTTTTTAAGTAATTAATTAATTCTGACAACACACATTAGCTACAATTAAATCAAACAGGATAAAAAACAAGAAAGAAAAAAAAGAGAAAGAAAAAAAATAAAAGGAAAGGAAAACTTAAATTTACAAAATAAACAAAAAAGCAAACAAACAACTAAGGAAGGGGGAGGAGGAACGATTTCTAATCTTGATTTAATACAATTAAAAGTTATTTAGTCTGTAAAGTTTGTGAGGAGCATTGTGACGTTATGAGTACTTTTTTGGTGTTAATTTACAAATTTTCAACTTTGTATTTATAGTTGGTATTCTAACAATAAATTTGGTTAGTACAAGTTAACTGTCATTTAGTTTACTTACATACACATAGAATTTCATGAAAAGGAGGGTGTAATTGAATTTTCTTACTAACTCCATGTATGTTGAGTGTTTGAAGGTGGCGAAAAGTGTTTCTTTTGTATCTGGTTTAAAGTTGGAACCATTCTGAGTTTTAAACCAATTACACCTTTTGCTGTTCATTTACAGAAAATATCCATTCATTTGTGTTCAAATTTGGTTCATTATGGTTAATGTACTCTCCTTAACACCAATATGACATTCATTTGTGTGTAAGGAACGTTCAAGAATAACATTTGCATATGTATTAACATTCAAAATCATCAAAAGATAAACAGTATCTTCCCTTGACATTCATTGGCTGTAAATGTATTTTCATTTTTATCCAAATAAAATTTGTTGTCACAAAACTACAATCCTTTACACTTTTGGACAATCCTTTTTCAACAAAAGACTTTCAATAACACAATTTGCATGAGCACTGACAATCAACTGCATTGTTATACAACCATGTCTGTGAAGGTGACAATCTTTAGTACTATACGTTGAGACAGACATTACCATGTTTTCACCTAACGTTAAGAGAAAACAATAGCCATTAGCATAATTCTTTTGAACAGAGATATCGCACCCAATTTTCCTCGAAAATTTGATTATAAAACTAGGGACCGTATGTAACTTTTTTTAATTGTATTTTCACAATCCTCCCCTTGCAGATATAAATTCAGCCTCTTATGAACCTTTTGCGTACAACTCCGAGGGCGCACTACAGTATACATGTGATAAAGTGACAGTTAGATTTCCCCACAAATGCCACGAAGAAATAGAATCCCATTTGAACAAAGTGAAAGGATAATCAGGGCCTAAATATGGACAATGGTATCGTTTCATGCAAACATATTAATTTTGCCATGATGCCTCAATAGTGAAGCAATTGAGGGATAAATATTTATTGTTCAGCAAATTTGATATTATCTCTTCCAAAAATAAATGTTATTATGGCTGTAATGTTTGTCTCACCGCACTTAAGATTGTCACCTTCGTGGATATGGTTGTATAACAATGCAATTGATTGTGAGTGCTCATGCAAATTGTGTTATTGAAAGTCTTTTGTTGAAAAAGGATTGTCCAAAAGTGTACATGATTGTCCTTTCATGACAACGAATGTTTTTTCAACAAAAATGAAAATACATTTTCAGCCAATGAATGTCAAAGGAAGGTATCATCTATCTTTTGATGATTTTGAATGTTAATACATATGCAAGTGTTATTCTTGAACGTTCCTTACGCACAAATGAAGGTCATGTTGGTGTTAATGAGAGTATATTGACCATAATGAAACAAATTTGGACTCAAATGAATGGATATTTTCTGTAAATGAACAGCAAAAGGTGTAATAACTTTGCATGTGAAGGTTTTTGTAAATTCACAGTCGACAAAGGTGTGATTTATGGAGTCTGGCTCACCACAGTTGATGCAGTCACTGTCTGTATTTATCCCATATCTGAAGAGTTCTTTCTTTGTAATGACAATCCTATGAATAAATTTGAATTGAAATTCTTTCAACTTATTTTCTTTGCATGTTTTTGAAGCCATTAAAAAAAATTGGTCCAGTTCTCTGTGTCTATTGAAATATCTCTTTCCCATCTTTTCAGGCCTGTACGAGGTGATTTTGTGGCTTTTTCGCCCTCTTCTACCCAGTGGCATTTACATCTGAAGATTGCAGTTCTGCCTTTATTATCATATTGATGTTGGAGTTCCTTTTTGAGGTCATCATATTGTTTAAGACTTCCGTCAATGTTATCAAGGTTCTGGCTATTGCAGATTATTTTATCCAGCTCATCAAGTTGTTGTTTGATCTCCACTTCATGCTTAAGAATCGCCTGTACTTTTCCTTTAGAGAACGAAATGGTTGTGCTTCTTATTTCCATTTTAATTAGTTCCCAAACCAGCTGTTGGTCTTTTACATAATGATATTTTTCACAAAGCTGAGGATATAATTCTGGAATTTTGGTTGTGTATTCCTTGTCCTCTAATAGAGAATTATTGAATTTCCAAAAACCCGGTCCTCAAGGATTCTCGTTCGGCCACGACAATGATAATAATATCGTATTGTGATATGGTGCTATTGAGGTTTGGATGTCCACTTTTTTAACAAATTTTGCCAAGTGCTTGGATATTAAAAAGAAGTCTATCCTTGATTTCACACCTAACGTTTTACACCTGTGGGAGAACTTGTTGACATTCAGATAACGAGTTCTTTGTATGTCAACAAGGTCAAGGGTATCCATTGTGATATTTATCAAATTCCTATATGCTAGCTGTTGGCCTCCAAGGAGAACCACCTTTTTTGCCTTTTTTTAGATAGCGTACAATTCCAATCACCTCCTACTATAAGAGTTGTAATTTCCGATTTGTTCATTTTGTTGTTGAATGAAACTTACTTGTTGTGTGTGGTCGTTGGGCGCATACATATTACAAAATGACAATTTTAGACCGTTGTTAGTGAGATTGATTAAGATTATTCTACTGTCCGCGTCACTGGATGGGGTCACTTTTTCTTTTACTGCTCAATTAATCAAGATACAAACACCTTTGCTCTGAGAAGTCCTATGAGAAAAGTAAATTTCACCTCCCCAATCATTTCTCCAAACGGCTTCGTCACTTACCTTGGAAAATGTTTCTTGCAGAAAATAAACATTGGCTTCCTGATCTTTCAAATACGTAAAAATGCTCCTTCTCTTAACCGTATCTCTGAGACCTCTTACATTCAATGAAATTACCGACCATTAATTTTGTGTAGGTGTAATTTATGCATTTAGGATAATTTAAAAAATTTGGTTCGCATTCCCCCTCGTATTTACAATTGTAAGCACCAAAACAAAACAAAGAAATTACCAATAATGAATTTAAACTAGTGAGACAATCTCAAATACTGCAGACTGCAATTGGTAGCTCAGGCACGGTAGTCCCATAAGTACTCACCCCTGCTTGGTTCACTTCCGGTTTGAATCTACCTTGGTAGTCTGCTAGGGCTTTTCCCCTTAGCAGTGAGTATGTTTCAAGGTTGTATTTTCATTCAAGGTCTGAAAATTACATACAATTACTGTTTGTCGCGACAGCTTTTAAATTTTACTCTGGTGTTTTACAATGACTTTTGTTCATTTTAAATTCAATAATATGTTGAACAAATCTGACAATTTAGCTCTTCGTGCCAACTTTGTAAGTTGATACTTTTGTTTTCCTCGCAAAGGTATGTAACATGAAACTCTTGTTTTCTCCAAAACACACAGAAGATGAGCTTGTTTTGGGGGATAAATGAAAGAAAGTTAAATATCTGACGAAGAAATGGAAGAGAAACAATTCTGTTTTTTCTCAAAACGCAAATTTTCTTATCGCAGATGAACAAGAACTAATTTAATTATCAGATAGTCACGGAATACCACTTTCTTTTTCTGTTGCCACCTTTGTTGTTAACAATAAAACAATTCAAAATTAATACAGAACAATATCGATTGTGCTTTCACGGAGTCTGCAGCAATATTTGAGCACTTTCCTGGTTTCTTTTGTGACAAATTTACAATTTGCAGAATATTAAAGCCACTAACTCAGGAACTTTTTGGTCTCTCTTACAGACACAGTTAAGGTAAGAAATAAATAAGGCGCTAATGAGAAACTTCACATTTCCCTTCTTTATTTAATCCCTGACAAACATGCTATTGTAGTTTGAAAACAGCAGATGATATTTGCTGAACTGATCTGTGGGTAATTCTAAAAGATACATTTAACTTTTGCACTTAAAAGGGACAAGTGGTGCTACCTAGGACTTGACATTACATGACATAAAAAACCGTGTGGAAACATAGTATATAACACTTAAGATGCTAGAATGCATGCCTCTTACATGTTGGGTTCTACCATAAGGAAAACTACTCAACATTTGTGTGGTATCCCGTATGCAATGTATCCTCCACCTAATGTATAGAAGACACGAACGTTAACTAATTTGCATATGCATTTAGAGCAAATTGGTTTTGTTCTTAAGAGAATAGTACCACAAGGAGAGCAAGGGGTTACTTGAAACAAATATATAGCTTTGCGATGTTTACTCCTAACTGACATAGATACAGCAGAACACTTTTCACTTAGGGTACACGTGTACCTTTCCCAGCTCACCCACACCATTTCCTTGTCTCTAGGCTAATTAATTAATTGAAATTAATGTAAACAAACATTAACATTTACACCCTAGCACTTAGTGACTTAGTACCTTAGCAACAGGCAGCCCCCCAAACCATCCCAATAGTGCATTCTACACTAAAAACAGACCTATTTTGAGAGTTTCTTCGCTCAGCAATCCAGTCCATAGTCCCTTCTTTTATTCAGCAGTCCTTTGAATACAGTTTAAAGATCATCTAAGTCCTCTACACTATAAATCCTTACCGGTGCTCCACTTGGCGATGTCTTTACGAATAGTTTTCCATCCATTGTCCAAGTGCTGGTAATCATGTTATCTTTCTTCATCTTGTTTGCTTTCCAGAAAAGCTCTCTTCGATAATTCGTAAGATTCTCGTTGAAGAATATACACTGGTCTTCTCGAGACTCGAAAGCATAGCTTGGAAATACGTCAGAGGTTTTCACGTTTTTTTAACTGCTTGGTTCTCGCTTTGTGGAGAGGAGATTTTACTTTGTGGTTCACGAATTTGACAATTACAGGTTTAGTGGTTTTTCTTTTGAGTTTGTGTGATATTTCTATCTCTTCTGGTTTGATATCGACGTTTATTGCTTCTCCAATACCGATAACAACTTTGTGGGTTGATGTGTATGCGCCTTCAGGTACGCCCAGAATATTGCTCAAGGTCGTCATATTTTTTGTCCAATTTATTCATTTCTTCAATCTGATCTTTTAGCTTAATACTTGTGTGGTTAAGCTAGTTCCTCAACATGTCATTTGCTTTCTTGTCAACTAAATGCTGATGGATCTCTGAGACCTTTATGTGTGGCTTACATGTGTGGCTTACATGAAGTGTATAGCAACATTATATAGGATAGTATGACATTTGCAAAACCATACATATATTTCTGTCAAGTTATCTAAGAAAGTAATGTAAGCATGTCGCGTTTTGCATAATACACACTGGTACCTATAGTTACCCCACCCAGTCCCCTTCCTGCAAAGCTAATTGATTAATTGAAATTACTTAATTAAACAAACATTAAAGTTTACACCTTATTGTGTTATCGCTTAGTACCTTAGCAAACAGCAGCCCCCTAAACCATCCCAATAGTGCACTCTGCACTAATAAACTACACTGCATGAATAAAAAACAGCTTACTCACAATTGTTTTACATTTAATTCAACACTTCACCAGTTGAGCGTTTAACTTAAACAGTCAACGTTGCAATTGAACGACTTTTCGAACGCTTTCAAGATCTTTTAACACCATTGAAGGAAAATTTGAACGGTTTTTACTAACGCTTTTAACGGATGGCGAAAATGCTTTTAACAACTTTTCCAATGCTATAAACGGCTAGAGTGACGTTCTAACGGTTCTAACAATTTTCTAAACCGTTTTAACGGTAGACAAACGACTAACAAATGCTTAGAACCGTTAAATGGAAAAGCGTTAAAGTACGTTTTCCCATGGAAGGTCACAATTTACTTGTAACTTGCTATCCCAATTGACAAGTTAAAAATGGCATACTTTCCTTCAAATCTCCAAGAGTATATTTGCATGGTCCATAGATCCTGCACAAGCTTCTTGGCTTTATTTTCAATCAAGAAGTAGCATAACTTACTTT
This sequence comes from Orbicella franksi, assembly GCF_964199315.1. Classification (NCBI taxonomy): domain Eukaryota; kingdom Metazoa; phylum Cnidaria; class Anthozoa; order Scleractinia; family Merulinidae; genus Orbicella; species Orbicella franksi. Next base: position 10,518,564 of record NC_138146.1, read on the forward strand.
GCAGGATTCACAAATTTCTTGAAAGAGATACTTTCAAAGACTTAGCCTGCAGTGCAGGCATCTTATTGGGGCAAGTTAGCGTTACAACCTTGCGACCGCCTTTTTAGACCACCATGTTAGACGGTGGGGGATGGGGGAGGGGAAAAATGAGAAGACGCCTGCCCGAAAAGCCCGTTAAAATGCGAAACACCTCCTGATTAGTTGCGCTTCACTACATTTCCGGAAATGAGCGGGTAACCAATCAAAATGAGGTTTTCTCGACACCGGAAGTCTCACAAGGGTACACACCACGAGAGGTTTGTGCCAAGCCGCAGGACGTCTTGCATTCTCACAGAGGTACGTGTTGTGCTAGCGACTTCAGACGTACAGAGTATTTTAGAAATACCGGCAACTGATGAGATCCACATGGAGGATCGAAACCATGGTCTTGCCTGAACTAAGCCAAACAATGGCATATAAAACACGCAAAACAGTGAACAGGACTTGCGCGTAAACAGCTACATTTGAATCATGTGGTGCCAGAACAACCAATGGAGGAATAAACCTATACATCGAGCAAGAGAAACATAAGCTTGATCAGATAGCTGCAAGAAACATAAGAATGTCTCTAGACAAACGTATAGCTTTCTCAAAGTAAAGCTACAGCGTCTCCGAAGGAAATCGTACGAGAACAAATAAGATAAGGATCTACCTACTGTGCTTGTGAACAGTTCTAGTCACAGCCGGGCCCAGTGTCACAATATAGAATGCAAGTAAGCAACATGTTCACGGTAAATTTCATATTTTGTCCCTCAAAAGCAAATTCATGGAGACTTAAAAGCATATCTTGCAATAGAAATGAGCCTAAACAATGCATAAACACATGGCAAATTACAGAGGTGTCAAACTCAATGAGTCGACATGCAGATAACAGCGCAAACCCTGCAGACCTATGACTTATAAAAATTTGCCATAGCACGATCTAACGGCTCAACTCCGCTTAAAATTCCTCATTATTACACAACATGAAGTGCCCTTCCTGAACACGAGTGAAGCGACAAGAAAGGTCGAGTGACCGAACAGAGAACGGCAAATGTGCAAATGTCACGAACCGTAGAAGTCGTGTAGGCTAGTCAACCCCATTTTACGTAAATATTAAGCTTTTCCCAAAGCCAGTGGGTAGCACTGCCAACAGATCTTTTCCGGATACCAGTGTGGAAATTGCGTCTTTTTGCTCCGTTCGTAATTCGCGAGACATTCCAAGTTCACATAAACGCTTGAGAGATTCCTCGAGAACGGAATTGAAACTAACAACATCACATTCGACAGAGTTTGCCATGTTTCTTACCCGCACGAACGAAACGAAACTGACTGACAGACAATTGACAGACAGGCAGGGTCAAGCCGCACCAATCAGAAACTCCATTCGTGGGCAAACGGAGTTTCCTAAAAGAACAATGACCTCGGGCAGGCGAGATTTTCTTCGCTTCACCCCTCCCCTATCCTTTCTCTTGCCTATCATTCACCCCCTTGGTAAAACTTTCTTTCTCTCCCCAGTCTTCCACTGCATGAAAAAGTCAAGATGGCGGCTAAACTTTTTACGATGTGAGCGCTCGCTCGAAAAAATTTCGCCTGCTCTGCAGGCTATCAAAGACTGTGATAACGTGGTTGGTTTATGCAGCCATTCATTTCATAGTTCATGAATTTTCCCTGAAAAACCTGAACTTAGTGGCCAAATTCAAGGTCATTAATTTCATGGGCTAACAGCCCATGAACAAAATGAAATAGAACCAAAAAACTTTACCTGGATAGATATTAAGTCTAAGATGAGTCCACCTTTCACAGTTGTTGATAACAAAGAAATTATGAGCTGTTGCTGGGTTCCCTGGTTTTAATTCAGTCATTGACAAAATTTCCGTCCACAACTGTAAGGTAAGACAAAAATAATTGATTAAAAATAGTTTTATCAGTTTTAACAATGGGCAGTTAAACATTTATCATGCAGCAGGACCACAATAAATAACCCAATCAGTTAACATAAATGAGGGTCTAAATGCAGATAGGACAAAATCCAAAGTCAGCTTTGAAAAGCTTCCTGTCCCTGTCACTTAATAATAGAATTATCCATCCAACTCAGAAATAATTCAAAGATTCCCCCCTCTAATCCAGTACACATTCAACCATGCATGTGAGTGAAGTCATAGATTTGAAGATCAGGGACTCTAAATATTTTTCTGATAGCCCCTACTCATGACAAACTCTTAAATATCTTATCGTTTTTGTGGACTTACGCATTACACATGCGTAAACTCAACAAGCTGGCAAAATCTTGTGGGTTTGAGGATGTGATGTCATGTGACAGAGCTTTGGGAGCATGACTAGTCTGAGTGGTAGACTGGGAACCAGTATTTTGCACGATTGTTTTTGGGTAAAGGTGGCCATTGCTACATTTGCAGTGCATAGCCTTTGCTGGTTCTAGTCATGTTGCATTGTCAGCAAATTAAAGACTACTTGGTATGCAACAAAGGTGGTTGTATAATTCAATCCATCGATAGCTTTGACAGTGGTTTTTAACCAAAACTTTGCCAAAAGTCATGTGCGAGGGTTTCACTTGAGGAGGGGGAGTAGGAGGAGGAGGAGGAGGAGGAGGAGAAGGAAGAGGAGGGGGAGAAAAACTTCCCACACCGGGATTTGAACTGCCAACCCTTCCATCCAACTTCCGATTCCCTGACTGAATCCTCACTGCTGCACAACCCTGTAATAACTAATTAACTGTGAGGAAATACCGCCATTAATTCATCACAGTGCATCACAAAGGCTACACTGCCTTTCAGTAAATGTTTAAGTAAAGAAAAAATAAGTAAAAGAGAAAAACGAAAAAAAATAAGTAAAAAAGAAAATAATAACTTCCAGTTTCACTAGGAGTTGAACTCACAGCCTCCCGCTCACAAGGCAGATATCTTCTCCACTATAGCACACTAACAACCATAACATTAATGGAGAAAATGTTGAATAAATCGATTTGAATGGAAGCGCTGGGTAGTTAAAACAGCAGGCTCAAGTACAAACCTCATTTATTATTGTGCTTTTATCTTTCTTCTAATTGCCTACTCGTAACACTACAATACTTTATCCCAATGAATACAACTACAATCCCACACAAAAGTAGTTGGGACAGTTGAGCTGGATCATGCATCCTCCATCCTTCCTAAACAATGTTGGAAAATGTCACATTTTTTCTCAACATAAAGGGAAAAAAATCACCTCATTATCAACATTGTAAGTGGGGTGGGGGGAACATGCTTTGTGTCCCAACTTTTTTGTCTGGTATTGTAGCCATAAGCCTACAGGTACGCATTGCGGACCTATTTTTACACTAGGCTTTACATATTACATATAGACAATGTCCAAGCAGAAATGGGTATTGAGCGACTAAATCTTTGGGTTGCTGGTCATTTGTGCTTTTCAAAGGAAATATTTAAATTTTGAGCAATTTCGCCCAATTAGCTTGTTTATGTGTTTTTAACTAAACTGAATAAAATCCTCCCTTCTCTAAAGGGCAAAACTAGCCAAAAAGCTACAAAAACAGCACTAGCCGTATGTTTGATGCTCTCATGCGTGCAGACTGGCTCCAAAATTACTCTTATGAGCTTACCATCCAAACACAGAAATCTCATATGCAAGAATAGTCATAAGAATATTTTCAGCCTATAATCGGGAGAAAAATAAGAATATTCAGCCTCGGTCAGAAAAACAATATTCTTGTAAAACAAATAAAGAGTGTAGTCTCAGGTCATTTATAATCTTGGTGGTGACTTGGTAACTTAGAGGCCGTGTGAAAATCATATGCTTACCACTGGTATGTCTGTTAATTTCCTCTTGTAGGCCCTTTCATATTAAGCTTTTATTATTTGTTACGGTTTTGATTCAATTCATTTAATCACAAAAATATCTTATTAAAATTAGATACTGAACAATCCAGCTGAGATTGTACATAGGTTGTTCATTACTTCATAAAGATACTACCTCATCAAGATTGATTTGGCAGCCTAGGACTGAAAGTTTAGATTGTAGAAGCAACTTAATGCTGTTTCCCATATCCTATTTGTGTCTACCTGAATATTAGTTTATGCTGAAGGAGGCCTCTCGAAAAGCTGGGTTATGGAATGAAACGTTAACATTCACAGAAACTTCTCCTGAAAAGTGGAGTCTATTCACCAAGTTGAATTGGTAAGTGATATATGATATTTTTTGTCAGTTTCCTTTTCAATACTAGTAAATTCCTGTCATACATGTAAAGCAACTTCTATTTCTTTTAAATTATTAATTTCTTAAATTACAACAATACTTTTTTCCAAATTTTTAAAGGCGCCAACTGGACAGGGGTTGTACATCTTAATAACTTTTGATGCCATCGGCTTGGATTGCAAGTGCCGCAGGTGCAAGCTTCTGGTGGGGTTCAGGGCCATGATGCCCTGGATTTTTTTTCAGATTTTGCCCTCTTAAACACCATTTAAAGCACTCCTGAAACTTCAAAAACCTTTGTGAAGGCATAATATAAAATGTGACTCAGTTCACAGGAAAACATACTTTAACGCTTATCCATTAAATGGCTAAAACCTAACGGATAACTAACGGATAGTTAACGGCCTTTTAAACTGTTCTAACGCTTTGTGCTAATGTTCTAACGGCTAGCAAGTTTTACCTAACGGCTCATTACAACATTCTAATGCTTTGCCCTAATGGTCCAATGGCTTAGTAATCCTGCCTAATGGCTCATGAAACCGACCGGCGACCGTTTAACGGCTGAGAAAAAAGTCTAACGGATAACCGTGAAAGTGCCTTAACACTTGCATCTGATCTGCTTGAGCGTTAGCAATTAGCACCATGCACACTGTACAGCCAAAGAACAGTTTTATATATCGCTACAGAAAAAGGTCAATATCCCCACAAAAATTTAATGCCAATTACATTCATAGCCATGAAACAGAAACACTACTCACAACAAGCACTAAATTTGCAAGACACGGGCCCGCGGTGCTGAATAAAGTCCAATGACTAACAAGTTATATATCAGCATGAATTCCATAATCACTTCGTAGCATAATGCGTTGCAACGCAATGGTTCATGTTGGACGTGTCAGTTTTACATTTGTCACAGCCTGACGTGACAAAGCTTGCTTTATTGATAAAGTGTTAGTTCTTATAGTCAAAGTCAACAGCAGGTCAAAATAGTTGTTAAAACATTCCCCCAGATTAAAAAGTTTTGAAACCAGTCTCTTGAATTACACTGTAAACAACTTTATGCAAATTTCATACTCAATGTGGACAACCCCAAAGTTCACTACGAACATTTTTGTCATCTTCGGCGGAAGTCCTTAGTCGTGCATCCCAGCGTATCAAAATAGTCATAAAAACATCCCACTGCAATTGCTTTTTGGAACAAACTACACTGTAAACATTCCACCCAAATTAAAAAGTTTTGAGCCTAAAGTAGTCTCTTGAATTACACTGTAAACAACTTAATGCAAATTTCATACTGAATATGGATGATTTCAAAGTTCTACGTACAAGCGTTTTGTCATTTTCGGTAGAAGTCCTTAGTCATACATCCCAGCATATCAAACTAGTGACACAAAAATCCCGCCACAATCTGGCTATTGCTTTTTGCAATGAATTACACCGTAAACAACTTATTCCCTCTTCAATTACATTGCTTGCTTTAATATTAATACCCCATTATCATGCACTGTAGTTTATGAAGTCGACTTCAGGCCGAGACATAGTTCACTTCTTGCAATACACGGATTTCTTTACTTATAACCTTTGCCGGGCCATTCTAATGGATAGCAAACAGTTGTATTACCGTTCAACGGATGCTAATTTTTTCTGACGGTTCTGCAATTTTAGGCTTTTCATTCTAATGTATGATGCTAACGGCTACCAGATACAAGCTGATGGCTAATGCTTGCACTCTCCCCTCTAACATTTTGACTTTTACTGCTAACGGTTAGGTTAACGCCTCTAACGTTTATGAGAAAATTGTCTAACAGGTAACTTAGAGATAGTTAACGGCTTTGTCTGTCTAACGAATAAGCGTTAAAGTATGTTTTCCTGTGAACGGTCACAAATATGGAGTTTCCCTTTTATCGACCAGAAAAACAAAACTAATTAGAATTACAATGTAGTTGAAAAAATGTTATCTTTTCCTAACTTGATTATCAGTCTATTGGTGGAAGTGAAACAAACTACATACAAAACTATTTCATTCTATTATTTTTATGATGAGTCAAACATATAAAAAAAATGCTGCTCAAAAGGGGAGGGGGGGGGGGGGGTTGCAGCCCCCTCAACCCCTCGCCTGGAACTCAGGGATCCCATGGTCAGGGAAAAGTCAGGGATTCATGGATTCATGAATCATCATCCTGCACGCTCAGTGAAAGTTGCTTTACAGTCAGTGAAAAGTCAAGAATGTTTTTTTGTTGCGGTGTGTGGCAACCCTGAACTGCCTCTGCTGGGACTGATCAGCCTTCTCAACGTAACCCAGGGGAAGACCATGTTTTGAGAACTCGAGACAATTGTAGACAATTGTGACTGGACATTGTAATGCAGATACGTATGAATATTTGATATCAGCTAGTAATTAAGCGACTGCAAGGGCAAAGAAGAGCTCATTAGCATTAATGGCTAATTTCCTCATGTGTGGCACTCTCAATACAATATTGACTATGTCATGTCGTTTAAGTCAGCTTGAAAGTAATGTAGCCATTTACCAACATTTACCCACACTTCTTGGTAGAAAAATTTGATTGTATGTGGTATACTGTAAATACAACTTCTCTCATTCAGGAATTTTCTTTGTTCTTTATTCAAATGGAAAGAATCACTACATGAAGTGATCTACAAAAAGAAAGAAACTAGACACCAGGCATGCCAAATTATCACACCTGAGCCACTAGCACCATTTTTAGCTACATGATACGCTATATCTTTCCAGTTTTATTCTCAGCCCACAAACTCGAGTCGTGACATGGTATGTGCATAATTGGCATGACTGAAAGTATCATGTGCTGTTCTGGCGAATGCTTGTTCAGTAACACTAATGCCGTCCGTTGGAATGGGCGAACAAAACACTGCATGCTCGAATTTAAGTCTTAACTAATTAATATTCAAATCGGTCATGTCAGATAGTTAGTCATTGTTCAGCAGTCGCAGAGTTCCGACTAAAAACAGTATGTTTAGTTGCTGTGTTTTCGTTTCAATTTTTGTAATAGTTGTAGAATTTCATATCGTTGAAACATGTGCTTAAGGATGCCCACAAACAGTAAATAGAAATGTTAATCTCCTTAAAAAGAACTACTTTTTGTTTTGTTTGTTGTTTTGTTTTGTTTCAGGAACGTTCAAAAAATTAGTTGACAAAAGTTTGCACCTTGCTCAACTTAGCGGGGGATTGAAGATAACCAAGTTAGAGAGAGCAGGGGGGTCAATTGTATCAGCTCTGAGTTGGAAGGAAGGAAGGAGTATCCTGAAATTCAGGTGGCATCTGTAAAACCACGATGAAATTACCAAAATGACTTACCTGTTAGATTGCAAATAATAATCACACAAAACGTTTGGTGACAGCAAAGCAACACAAGTGCAAATTAACTCATTTGTCCCCTTGGGCAAATGCAAAATTTGTAATACAGTCATACAGTCTCTTATTTGAATAGCAATGCAAAATAACATTTTTCATTTTACAAAACATGTTTTGACATTCCTATGTCATCTTCAGTTACAAATGTTCAACGGTTATACATTTGAATTTTCACTGTATGCACGATTATGTTATAGAATTATGCCATAAAATTTACATTAACAATCTAAATATTGGAATATACTGGGAACAAAGGCTGTACGCACGCCAACAGTAGGTGAAACAGAATCAAAAAATTAAATAAAATAAACAAAACATGAAAAAGAATCAAAAAGAAAGAGACCAATCTAAGTGTCTCAGCTGTAGGTTTAGAGTTGGAATTTCCCATTTAATATAGAGTGCCTCTTTTATCTTAACTTGAAAACTCGAGGCAGCAGAATCTAGAATCAATAAAGAGTCTGCAGAGCATGAGTCACAACAAGTCCCTGATGACTGCAAGTGCTTGTAAACATGCAAAGCCTTGTCTGACACAAGGTGCTCATGGATACATGTACAAATGAGGCAAGAGATCTCACCAATGTAGCACACATTACAGTCAGCACATTTGAATTATAAACAACACATGAACGGAGACTCTGCAGCACAGAATCTTTCACACTGAACATGTTTCTAACCTTAAATGTAGAAAAAGCAAACTTAACATCTAGATCAGTTTTGCTCTTGTTTTTTTGACTATATTAACACCAGGCATCCAAATATACATTTCACGATGGAAAGGGAAGTTGAGAAGAAATTGCCATTCTTAGAAATAATTTTAGATAACGATCATTCATCCCTTATTACTACTGTATTTCGAAAAAAGACCATTACTGGTCTTCTTACAACTTATTTCAGCTTCGCCCCGGGATTATTTAGGACATTAGTAGACAGGGTCTGTAAGAGTAACAACACTTGGCTTGGTTTCCATGGAGACCTTAAGAAGCTGACAATGATTTTAGGGGAAAATTGTTTTCCCATTTGGATTAATGACAAAATTATTCATAGCTATATTTCTAAGAAAATGAAGGTCAATTCTGCAAGTGTGCAGACTGGCCCGCTCAGCTCTGATGGAACTTCTACACATTTCTACAAATTCCCTTATGTTGGCCGTTTTTCTAAAGGTTAAATTAAACAGCTTCTTAAATGTTATTGCAAAACTGATCTAGATATTAAGTTAGTTTTTTCTACATTTAAGGTTAGAAACGTGTTAAGCATGAAAGACTCCGTGCTGCAGAGTCTCTGTTCGCCTGTCATTTTTAAATTCACATGTGCTGGCTGTAATGCCTGCTACATTTGTGCGGCCACTTGCCACGTTTGTACACACATCTATTAGCACCTTGTGTCGGACAAGGCTTCGCATGTTTACAAGCACTTGCAGACATCAGGGACTTGTCATGACTCGTGCTCTGCAGAATCTTTCACGATTCTAGATTCTGCTGCCTTGAGTTTTCAAGTTGAGATAAAAGAGGTGCTCTATATTAAGTGGGAAATTCCAACTCTAAACCAACAGCTGAGGCACTTAGATTTGTCTCTTTCTTTTTAATTCTTTTTCATGTTTTGTTTATTTTTATTTAATTTTTTGATTCTGTTTCAACTACTGTTAGCGTTGGTGCAGCCTTTGTTCCCAGTATATTCCAATATTCAAATTGTTAATGTAAATTTTATGGCGTAATTCTATAACATAATAATGTATACAGTGAAAACTCAAACGTACAAATGTCAAACATTTGCAACTGAGAAGACATAGGAATGTCGCAACATGTTTTGTAAAGTGAAAAATGTTGTTTCCTTTTTGAAAATTGCTGTTAGTCTGCTGTTTTTACAACCAGAGCAAAATTAATAGGTATAGAATTAATAAAATTATTAATGCTTCTGCAGCAAATGTGAATAAACTGTTCAGAAATTTGCATTTTTAATGTGTTAAATCTGTTCCAATGATAATTTATAGAAGAGAATTAATTGCACTATTTGTGCCGAGATTTGCCCCTGCTATGAAAATCTAATTTCGGTTTGATGGGCAAATTTACAGCAAATTTGTGTGAAAGTTGTAGATATATTGCCTTCATTTGAAAACTGTTTTAAAACTTCTTTTTCACAGGTTGTATTTCACAGGTTTTAACCCTATGAAAAATGACCTGTAAATATATGACTTGTTAAGGTTTTGAAATTTTAGACCCTACGGGTAACGGTGCTAGTGCAGCTGTGAATATGCTCAAAAACAAAATATTATTATCTTTCACTGGTTTTGTCACAGGTTGTGACCCTGTTTAAAGTGCCCTGTTCACACGTTTTGAGATTTTACACCCTTATAAAAGGCTTGAAAACAAGATTCTTTTTCACAGATTTTTCACAACTTTTTTTTTTAACAGGTTGTATTTCACTGGTTTTTTCATGGGTTTTTTCACAGGTTTTGACCCTGCAAAAAGTGCCCTGTTCACAGGTTTTGAAAATTTCACAACCTGTGAAAAACACATGAAAATGGGTATTTCAAAGTTTTTTTCATAGGATAATTCATACATTTTTCACAGGTTCTCATCCAATAGTGGTACTGTTGACCATCACTTCATTACAAAAACAACTTTCTTTACACCCCAGTATTTATATTTTCAGTTTACCTAATATTAAACTAAAGAAAACTAAAGAGAGTACTGGCTGCCCTAAATAACTACAAGGGGCTAAAAAAGAGAGCAGCAATACTTAGGAGCACAAAAATATATAGTGAAATTTTTTATCACACACTTTTTGAGTTTTTTTTTTTTTGTAAAAAAAATACCTCTTAGTCGGCGCATTGGGTATGTTATGGACGGGTCAATGGATGAGTGAGTGAGTGAGAGATGTATGTATGTCACACCAATCAGATTGGATCTACTATAAAAAGGCAATCAAATTTCTTGTTGTAAAGGTATGTGACAAAATTTGATCCCAACACAGTTTAGAATGGCCATATTTATTCTCGTATAAAAGAGGAGGAAGTATTCATATATTGGGCTTACTTCAACATTTTCTGTGGGTTAGGCTGAGGATCTTAGTTACGAACAAGATGAACCTTGAGGTTTGCAACAGTTCGTGAGTTAGTAGTATGCAAATGCAATGAGATATTTTTATTTTTAGTTACAAAGGTAACTTGATACTTTTGTTTTTCACAAGGAGTAAATTCAATTAGAGGTCATGAATCATCACTTCTAGTTCTTAGGACATGTTTTAGAAGAGACGAGACTGTTTAGATTTGAAACAGTTCTAACATTTACAATAGTAAGTGCAGGTGACAATTGTTTTGTTCTTGTTGCATGCAAA